>NC_140486.1:82048599-82471099 GCF_964271855.1 Acomys minous | reverse complement strand
CATCATGTTTCCCTTCATTTTCCTTCGTCCAAGCACTCCTAGGTACCTGTGCTTGCTCTTGCTATGATGTACTTAAAATGACTATTCTATGATAAATTTTAGGATTGCATCTGTAATGATTATTAACAACATATCAACATGGAAAACTATGCATGCAAAGTAAGATATTCTACTTCTTGATCTAGGAGTATGGAATCATTTATTGACCACTGTTCACCAGTGTTTAAAATAAAGCAGGTGATATACAGTTGGATAACACTCCCGTGCTGTGAAGTATTTTCATGGCTTCTGTTGAATCAGACCCCCAAAAATTGAAAAGTTGGTGGTTTTAGTGGTAAGGAATGAATAGGTGAAGAAAAAGCATTGGGTAAATAATTTATATTACCACATTTTATTCACCAGTTTATATTAGCAGATCCTACATTGCTAATCATTTGATGCATTTCCATGAGTGAGCTTGCTATTCCTTGGACCACAGCCTTTTAGTGTACACATTTCAAATTTCTATTTTGAATTCTGCATAAAGGGCACCTTTCATATCCTTTAAAGTCTTGCTTAGATCATTAAAGCTAACTAGGCTTTGTCTAGCTTCCTAGTCTTGACCTGATATGGAATTAGCTCGTGTGTTTGTGGAGAATTTAACTTACTGATAAGCTGGCCCTAGCTGTTCATGGGAGGATGCTTTCCTGACTTTGACTGATCTAGAATGGAACATTTCTTAGGCACTGTGGTCTTTTTGTACCTGAGGGCCAGTTTTCTCAGTCAGAATCTCAGAGGGTGAGGGGTATTTCTACCTTGCATCCAGGAGAAGGAAGATGTTGAGGAGGGAAGTGGATGGGCAGTTGTATCTGGAAGGTACCCACAGGGACCTGAGGCGCTGCCACACATTCCCACACACTTTCCACAAAGCTTTCCTGTACTCCAGGGAAACTGCTTGGAGTTTGAGAGTGCTGGAAGGGCGGATGTTAGCTTGGGGGACAGTCCTCCTTCCCTCAGGTGGCCATGTGTGGTCACCTCGTGTGAACGACAGACACGTACTTCTCACAAGAAATGTAGTCAACTTATGAAAATCTGTGTTGCAACCGTGTGCCGTGCAATACGTGTTGAAAGTTGAACATTTGAGGGGTGAGGTAGGGAGACAGTGTAACAGCTCTTGACACATTAAAATAAATGAACTTAAATGTATGCTTCGCGATCCTTCTGTAGTATAGTCCCAGTGAGGAACAATGAAAAGTCAGCTTTTTATATGTGAGTTTGGGGAAGGGTTCTCGTCAACATTTGAGCCTTTATTGGGGTCTGGTGGAGACTGTTTAAAAAAAAAAATGCGGTCTCCTCCTCCTGCTCCACTCTGACTAGTAGCAGGATATAAGCAGCAGTGTCTTAGTCACTGTTTTAGTGCTGGGAAGAGACGCCATGACCATGGCAACTCTTATAAAGGAAAGCATTTAACTGGGGCAGGCTTACAGGCTCGGAGCTCTAGCCCTTACGGTCACAGCAGAAAGCATGGTGGCACACACGCAGACATGGTGCTGAAGAGGTAGCTTAGAGTTCTATGTCTGGACTGGCAGACAGCAAGGAGCCACTGGGCCTGGCTTGAGCAAGGAGCCACTGGGCCTAGCTTGAGCATCTGAGACCTCAAAGCCCACCTCCAGTGACAACAAAACCACACCTCCAATGACACCACCCTCCTTGAGTCTGTGAGGGCCGTTTTTATTCAAACCACCACAGCTGGATTATAAGCGTGATTAGAAACCAATATATTTGAAAGCAAAGTTCACATGTTGAAACGTCCAGGTCTTGCTTTCGTAATGGAACACTGGTAAACCACTTGTTTGATGGGGGAGGGGTGCATCTGACGGCTCCTCCGGCATGCCAGCTTCTGAATGAATTGGTGTACTAGATCAAAGTGTCTGGTTACCTTACAATAAGTGCAATAGAGGTGCCTGCTTATGAGATTCAAGTGATGCGGGCTTGCTTGTGGATGTTGAGTGGATTTGTCTGGCATTTCTGTGAAGTGTTCATCAGCATCAAGAGTGGATTTTCTGGGTAGTTGTGGTACACACCTTTAATCTCAACACTCTGGAAGCAGAGGCGGGTAGATTTCTGAGTTCAGGGCCCGCCTGGTCTGCAAAGCAAGTTCCAGGGTAGCCAGGGCTACGCAGAGAAACCCTGTCTCAGCAAAACAAAATCAAAGATAACATCGATGGCTAATGAGTAGTGTTGGCTGGTTTCTCTTGCTTAGCTTTAGACCAAACAAACACACATCCTCTCTGCCAAGTGCTCTGTGATGCACAGGGAGGCCCTACAACATAGCTGCTTTTATGCTTCTCCGAGTCTGCTTGCAGGGGAATTAACTTCTTCAATTATATAATTCAGTTTTAAAATGGAAGAATGTATACTATTTTTTTTTTGTAACATCTGGAGGGTAAAACTCTTAAAAAAAAAAAAGTAGACTTGAGAGCTTAACAGTAAAGGGTTCCTACCACTCTTGCAGAGGATCCCAGTTCCCGGCACCACAGCAGGTGGGGAATCCAACACCTCAGGCCTCCACAGACACCTGTCCTGTACCATGTGCCAGTGCATGGATGCATGGATGTACACACACACACACACACACACACACACACACACACACACACACACACACACACACCACTATTAAAAATCTTTAAAAATAGAGTTTATTATGCAAAGTGATTTTATGTTTATAGCAAAACTGAGCAGAAGGTACAGACGGCTTCTCTGCCCCTGGTCCAGCCTCTCTTGCTCTCAGCATCCCCCACCAGCATCTTTACTCTCCAGTGACTGGATGCCACTGCATCACCATCACCCAAAGCTCATAGCTTACACCAGGATTCCTGGAGTTTTACATGCTGTGGCTCTTACCATGTGTCAAGGGCACATCCACTTGAGTAGATTTCAGCATTCACGGAGCAGTTTCACTGCCCTGAAAACTTTTGTGCTCTGCATTTTCATTTCTCTCCTCCTGAGCCATGATGGCCTGTGTCTTTCTACTGTCTCCATGGATTGACCTTTCCCAGGGAATTATGCAGTTGGATGATTTTGTTCATTTAGGGACAAGACAAACTTCTAGAACTTTAAGGGAAGCTTAGAGATTTTTCATTTCAAAGTTACGTATTTTCCAAGTTTGAATAGAGACAAGTGTGTTCAACTTCATAAGCTAAAAATGCATCTAGAATTGTTTAAAATAAAAGTAAATATTCTAAGGAGCAAAGAGATGCATTTAAAGCCGGGCGGTGAAGCCGGGCGTGGTGACGCACGCCTTTAATCCCAGCACTTGGGAGGCAGAGGCAGGTGGATCACTGTTAGTTCGAGGCCAGCTTGGTCTACACAAGTCCAGGGCAGTTAAGGCTACACAGAGAAACCCTGTCTCGAAAGACCAAAAAAAAAAAAAAGAGAGAGAGAGAGAGCGAGAGAGAGCGCTGCATTTAAAAAAAGACCAAGGTGGAGGAAGAATTTCTTTTAGCATTTAGGAATTCCTTAAAGGATCTCCGAGCTTCCAAGCTTAGCTGGGGTGGGGATGGGGGTAGTGCATGTCTTTAATCCCAGTGCTCCTGAGGCAGAGAGGCCGATCCTCTGAGTGTGATGCCAGCCTGGTTTACATGGCGAGTTCCAGAACAGCCAGGGATCCACAGGGAAACCCTGTCTCAATTTTTTTTTCCAAGCCCATTTTGATTGCATTTAGAAACCCAACGGAGATTGCCTTTAAACTAAGACTAACGAAATAGAAACATGCTCTGGTTTATTTTATTGTCAGGTGGCTCTGGAATCTATTTCAGGCACAAGATGTTGAGAAAGAATCACATGATCATTCTTGGGGTCCTGGAGAATCCTGGTAAAGAAGCAGTGACTATATTGGATCAATTGTACACACTTCCTTCCTTAGACCTTATGTGCCAGCTGCTTTACAAATTGGGGAGGTAACACTATGGACACACTCATTGTCAGCTGTGGGGTCTGACACCTTGCGTAGGTGATGGGATGGCTGGTTGTGTCTACTGACAAGGTAAAGCTAGATAATTTGAATTTCTCTAAAGAGCCCCATTAGTGACCACAGCAAACACACTGATATTGGTTGGGTTTTTATCTTAAAGAACCGGGTCCTATATTATTACGTCATTTTATTGATCTGTTTAAGCCCTATTCAGGTAGTGTGTCAGCCCAGAACAGAATTTCATGTCTTGTTTCCTTTTTCTTCTTCTGCAGTCTGCTCAACCAAGGTGTATTTTTACGGGAATTTAGACAGGGAGCTGCTTGAGAGATTCAGAAGGGACGCTTGGTTTCAGGCTGTGGCTGGCAATAGCTTAAAAAGCTCCCAGGGCCATGAAGTCGCTCACCGAGTCACAGACAATCTACTTTCTCTGGTTATGGGAAAACAGCGAAAGGCATTGCCCCTTTTGAGCCAATTCCTTGCCTCAAGGGCTCCACTACCTCTGTTTTTAGGCGCCTGGATTACGGGTGCCCATGCCCGTCTCACAGTGGGCCCCAGGGCTGACTAGGGGCCTGAAGCATGGCATAGTTTAAATTCCTTGACTTTGGATTATGTTCTGTAGAATATGCTGCAGGTTTCTATCAGGCAAAGAGCTGGGCTAGAAAACACTAGCATGTGACACCTGGACTTATTCAGGGGATGAGGTTTCTGGGTAGCCTTCAAAGGGTCATTGTTCTTGGTGCCCCAGAATTATGATGTCATAGGTAAAAAGGCCCCACTGGACTAGAAGAAGATAAATTTTTGTTGTAATAATCAAAGTTTTATATCTTAAAATTTAATATGTAAGACTTTTAAAGATACATTTATTTATGTGTATGGTGTGTTATGTGTGTGTCTCTACCACATAAGTGACTTTATTTTATGTATGACTGTTATGCTTTGTGTGTGTGTGTGTGTGTGTGTGCACCAGGTGTGTACCTGGTACCCAAGGAGGTCAGAAGAGGGCCGGGGAGCTTTGGGTGGTTGTGGTGCTGGGAGTTGAACTTGGGTCCTTTCCAAGGGCAGCAAGTGCTCTTAGCTGCTGAGCCATCTCTTCAGTCTCCACAATGTGGTTTTGACTATATATATCCTTTTAAATTCTTATTCGATCATGTGGTGGTAGGCACTAAGAACTGGGGAAATTAAGTGGGAAAAGTTTGAAAGGGTGCGTGCTATATAAATGTGCGCGTATATATTTTCCTCCTAAAAACTGGGAAAAAAGACCTCTGGTTTGCATGATGAGTCAACCTAGAACTGACTACAGACCACGAGTGTCCCAAGGGACGAGAGTTGGAGATCTCTAGAATCAAAGCTCAAGAGACTCTGCAGTATGCCAGAGGCCAGAGTGGCCCCCATCCATCCGTTCTGCCTGTGCAGTTCTTCAGTGTCCTTTGCAAATTCACGGCCGTGAGGTTCCACCTGGTCATGTGACTAGGTGCAGCGCTTTGCCTCCTTGTGAGGTACTTCAGGAGCAGGGTTTATGCCACACGAACATGCTACGTACCTGTTCATGTTAAGTTGGATATTTTTACCAAGGTAAAAATTGAGCTCTCAGTATTGTAAGCCCTAGCGAGCATCTGTTTTCTCTAGCAAATGGGGTTTGCTCTCCATGGCTTCTTCACTCGGCAGAGAATGTCCTGAGTCTTTTGGGGGCTGGTTGTCTTACTTTCTATTTATTTTTTCTAATAACATGGGGTTTATTTAGTGGAACCAGAACCGAGAAGCCATTGTCAGCTCTTCAGAAGGCGTCAGTCCCCTAGCATTCTTCTCTTTGAGGCTAGGGCTCCTTCTAACCCACAGTAGAAGTAGCTTGCTCTCTAGGACTTAGAGGTTGGTGAACAGTAACGGCTTGGAGCTTAGTTACCTTGTCTGTCCAGGACAAATAATGCTATATTACAGGTTAGACTTTGCTACGAAGGCTTGTTTAATTAAAAAGCTCATCAGGATGAAATCCCTGGGTACAAACAAAAGAAAATGCATGCCATTTATTTGTTGAGTTTTGTAACAAACAAACAGTTAGTCACTGGGCAGAGCGCACGAATACATCTTTTAACACCTGCTTTGCTGAATGTTTACTACTGCTTTCCATGTTTCTATATACAGAAACTAAGGAATAATGATGAAACAATTAGCAGAATATGATTCTTTAATTATGGTAAGTATTGAACTACCTGGATAGCAGTACTTTTCCCTTTTCTTCCCTGCCCCTGCCTCCCCCCCAAGTGTAGCCTTGACTGTCCTGGACTCACTTTGTAGACAAGACTGGCCTCAAACTCACAGAGATCCGCCTATCTCTGCCTCCCTGAGTGCTGAGATTAAAGGCATGTGACACCACTGCCCAGCTGACAGTACTTTTCGAATAAATACATATTTTAAAAATACATATTTTAATAATTTAAGGGGATAGTTTCCCCGCTAAAAGTTTAATGTGGCAATGAAATCCCTGGTACTACTAAAGTAGATTATTTTGAGAGATTGGCTTGTGGGTTCAAGTTAACCTGGGTATGCCGTGTAACCCAGGGCTGTCTTGAATTCATGATCTGTCCACTTGCACACGTGCCACCACACCTGGCACTAAAGTGACTTAAATGCTGCAGCCGGACGTGGTGGTGCACTCTTTAATCCCAGCACTCGAGAGGAAGAGGCAGGCAGATCACTGTGAGTTCCAGGCCAGCCTGGTCTACAGGGTGAGTCCAGGATAGCCAAGGCTACACAGAGAAACATTGTCTCAAAAAAAAAAAAAAAACCCAAAAAACCAAAAACACAAAAACAACAACAACAACAAAAAAACCAAAAACCAACAACAAAAAAAACTGTGTTTCCTTGTGAAATCCTGTTAGTAGCAGCAAAGGGTCAGAGGAAAGTTTGGAAGCTATGTCAGGCTCGAACATCTGGTGAGGGTAGGCTATGGATTCTGGCCTGGGAGGATTTCTGATATTTGGTATATCACTTGCTGGTTTGACCGAATAGCTTACCAAGCCAGCTAAAGGAAGGGGAGGTTTATTTTGAGTCTGGTCTGAGGGGATGTGGCCCATCATGGTGGGGGGAAGCATGGCAGCAGTGTGAAGCAGCTGGAGTCTGTAACATGTTTGAACTGACTTCTGGGCGATCCACGTTGGGGGGCTGGGTTTATCTACCAGGTGCCTTGGTGGCTTTTACTTTTGCAGCGCTCAGGCTTAGCAGTGCGGCCCTACTCTGCCAAAATGGCATCTGTGAGGCTTCGTGTGATGGTCAGAAATGCTGTTGCCCAAGGCGTCCACGCTCTGTCCCTTCGTCGTCACATAAGCTGCTCTGACAGATCTTAAACCGTGGAGTCAGCTCGAGCGCAGCTTCTCTGAGCTGTGGCTCGGGCACAGGTAACTGAAACCAGATGTGCCCAGTGGAGGCTGCGGCTTTTCTTGCCGAGCATTTGGGGGCTGGGGGCAGGGAGGGAAACTGCTTTTATGAACCCTTTGTGCTTTTGTTATATGCACGTTTTCCCATACCCGGCCCCAGTAGTTTCTGCTCTTGTTTTAGCTGCACAGTTTCTGTATAGATTGTTGGTAGGTAGAGAGAATTGGGTATCTGTGGTTCTGCCCCCACCTCCCTGCCTCCCCCCCCCACAACTGTTCGCCTTTGCCTGATCCCATCTGTACACTGCACTTGGCTGTCTAGGGGCCAAGTTGATTTTTCTGACCTGTTTGGTGGTCAATTAATGGAGGCCCCTGAAGCCCACTAACGAATTTGGGGTGTCGTGACTGAGAGAAGCCATGAAGACTTCTGTTCAGGGGTTCGTGGTGTGTGTGTGTGTGTGTGTGTGTGTGTGTGTGTGTGTGTGTGTGTGTGTGCGCGCGTGCGTGCGTGTACAAGTGCACACAAAGAACTGTGTTCTAGAGCTCTGATTCTCACCGGATGTAGAGAGTGAACAGCCTCTTAGGCTTTCTTTTAATTACATCTGCGTGTTTTGTGCGCATGTAGACTCCCTGGCATTTGGTAGGATCACTCAAAGGCTTGCTCCTTAGAGGGGAATGTGCTGTCACTGTTTTTTTCCCCCATAAAATCCCCAGGGGCGATATTTTATCAGTCTCTGAAATGTGGGCAGCCTGAGGCCTCTGCAATCTGCTCCTCAGCACGGCCCTGCTGAGCTCAGCCCTTCAATCATGTGGTTCTGAAATGCGACCCAGCCTGAAACCATAAGAGAAGGCCTCCGCTTCGTCTGACGTGCTCACAGTGCTGCGCGCGGGAAGCTAACCTTTGAAGGACGTGGAAAGCCAGAGAAGTGCTGACCATACAAAATGCATATAAAAAGACTGCATATGGAGACAGGGGCTGGTCCTTTAGAATCTGTGGCATTTTCTTCTTGGATGTTCATTCCAACTCACACCACCTGTTTCTGCTCCAAATATTCCTGAGGTCAAAGGTCTCTACTTCAGAGGCTGGAGGCCCTTGCTCGCTGAGGGATGAGAAGTTCGTTTGTGTCCACCTGGCGCACACTCAGAATGCAGAGCGTGGAGCGGAATCGGCCTGTTTCAGCCTCACTGCCGTTCCTTGCTGGTTATTTTTGTATTCCTGTATTACAGTTTAACACCACGTAGCCCCTTAGCACCAGACAATTGCTTTTCTTCTAACCTTGCTTCTGTGCCCACCCTTCCCACCGGCCCCTGTTCTCAGTGTATTTAGAACCGAAGTCCTGTTCTTCAGAGGAAGCTTCAGGAACCGGAGCCTTGGCTCCGCTGTTTAAGAAAGAGGTCGTGCTGCCTTGCAGAGGACCCGGGTTTGATTTCTGGCACTCATGTTCGGAGGCTGACAATCGCGTATATCTCTAACTTCAGGGAGAGTGCAATGCCTCTGGCCTCTGAGGGGGTCCCATGGCTACATACCAACCACCCCAGAGAGCCACACGCGTACATGCAATGAAAATAATAAACTAAAATCTTATTTTTAAGGAGTGTGTTTTTCATTTTGGCTGTGGCTTCCCCTTCCTCCTCTCTTTCCACTCCCTCCTCCCTGCCTCCTCTTTCCCTCCTCCCTGTCGGTCCTCCCTCCCTTTCCCTTAGGAAAAGGGCCAGCCTTGGTGGCTATCAACTAGCCCTGGCAGATCAAGTTACAGCAAGACTAGGCACACCTCTCCTATAAGGCTGGAGGAGCAATGCAGTAGGGGAAACAGGCCCCAAAGGCAGGCAGCAGAGTCAGGGACAGCCCCTGCTCCCACTGTTAGGAGCCCCACATGAAGACCAAGCTGCACAGCTGTTACATGTGTGCAGAGAGCCTGGGCTTGTCCCATGCAGGTTCCCTGGTTGGTAGTTTGGTCTTTATGTGAGCCCCTATGGGCCCAGGTGAGTTGATTCTGTGTTGTGTTTGTTTGTTTGCTGTAGAATCCTTGATCCCTCTGGCTCTTACGATCCTTCCTCGCCCTCTTCCATAGGATTCCACAAGCCCCGCCTAGTGTTTGCCTATGGGTCTTTGCATCTGTTTCCATCAGTTGCTGGGTGAAGCCTCCCTGATGACATCTGGACTAGATAACAGTTTATCACTAGTGATCATTTATTTCATTGACTTTATTGTTGTTGTTGTTGTTGGTCTCTGGGATATCTATTCTCTGGTTCCCGGCCCTCCGGAAAGTGTCAGGGCTGGATCCTCTCTCATGGCATGGGTCTCAAGCTGCACCTGTCATTGGTTGGCCATTCCTACAATTTTTGTGTGTCGCCTTTACCCCTGCACAACTTGTAGGCAGGACAAATCGTAGGTCGAAGATTTGGTGGCTGGGTTCATGTCGCAGTCGCTGGAAGTCTTGCCTGGGTACAGGAGATGGCTGGCTAGGAGTCTTAGCTAGGGTCATCCTCACAGTTCCTGGGAGTTTCCATTGCCCTAGGTTTCTGGCTGTACCAAAGACGCCCCCCCCCCCCAATATTCCAGTTATTTCTCCGAGTACTGTCTTCCTCCTTCCTCCCCACACCACATCCTTCTTGTTCCCAGACCCCACCTCCTTCCAGTCCTTTCTTCTCATCCACCTGAGATGTCAATTCTGAATATTAAAAAAAATTGTCTTAAAAAAAAAAAAAAAGAGAGCCCTTCAGGAGCTCAGTGGGACTCAACGCTAGAGTTCTCTTGCCCATCTCTCAAAGCCAGTAGAGCCTCCAGTCACCATGACAACCAAGGGAGCCCCTCCTCACCTCCAGGCCTTGAGGGCAGGGCTGCTCTCCTAGGAACCACTGTCCAACCCTGAGCTATCAGCAGATAGCACTCAGTGGGTGCCCCTCGCTGATGGTACATATTTGGTGACTGACTGACTCAACGAATGGACTGCTAGACTTGAAATAGCAGCATGGCTGCCTCTCTCTGCAATCCGGGTACTGATACTGAGGGAGGGCAGTGTTGCAGGTGGAGCTCTGGGGGTGGGGGTGGGGCTCTCTTGGGCTGTAAGGTGCTCATTAGGGACGGGCATCTACAGTAGGAAGGAAGCACCTTCAGGCGGAGCAAGGTGGAGGAAACGGGCTTCAGCCACCTTGGAAGGAAGCTTGGGGGGTGACAAGCCACGGTGTCCTGCTCTGAGCCAACATTGCCTGGACTCCTTGCGTCTGCCTGTCAGTAGCCAGAATAGGATACCATTGCAGGCATAGTGGGAAGGCAGTGAGTGACCTGGGGGGCAGTGGCTGAAGTTGAGGCCTCCCTTGAGGGAGCTGGTGGCTACAGTCTGTACTGACCACACGTCTGAACTGGGAGGTTCCCGGGTGGCTCACCTGACACAGACAGGCCTTCATGTCTGTCCTCGCTATGTGTTTCATAGCAGCCTTAGGACATGGCCACAAGTTGTGTTCCCACTTTATAGATGAGGAAGCAAGGTTAGGAGTTTCCCCCTGAATTCCCTGTTTTAAGCACTCAGCCATTATCTCAGCAAGGACAGGCAGGCCTTCTTAGTGATGTCCATGAGGATGGCTGCTCTCCCTCCCCTTTTCCCTCCCTCCAGCCCTCGCTCCCTTCCTTTGCCAGCCATTCAGTTTGCGTGAGAGATGCTGAGCTCCATCTGCAGTGGGGACAAGAGGACTCTTGCCCATTGTCCCCTCAGCCTGTCGCCTCTGTGGTTGGTTGAGGCGTTTACCGGTTGATTAGCACAGGGAAGTGGAGGTCTCATGCAGATATCATTTGACCAGCTTAAGGAACTAATTAAAACAACCCATGACATGTCAGGCAGCTGCTTGCTTTGTGGTCCCCTTCCCCTCATAGGTCGGTTCTGACATGCCGGGACCTGTGCTTTATGGCCTCTGGAGAAGAGTGCTCTGAGGCCTCCAGAATTTCCCCATCCAGGGTCCAGCCAGCTGGTGCCCGAGGGTGAGCAAGCTGCTGGCCACCTCTGGAACCCGACCTGCATGCCAGATGCATGCGGGCCAGGCAGTGCTTGGCTCTGGACTCGGCGACTTCCTCTATCGGCCACTTCAGTTTGGGCTCCGAGTGGCCCACTGGAGAGACTTCGCAGCCACTCCTAGTCCCTCAGAGGGGACTACTGTTTTTTAAGCCAAGCCAAGGCATTTCTGTTATGATTTGTTCCAATAACCTTGGCTTTTCAGTAGACCTAGTGGGGAAGGCCTGCTGCCTGTGCCGTGGGCCACTGGCGTGTGGAGGGCGCAGTCGGAACCATGATCTTACCAGCTGGCTAATGAGATCGATGCAAGGCAGCACAGCTTTGAGTAAACTGGCTGGGTATTTGGGGGGCTGGAATTCTCTTACAGTAACATTCCACGTGAAGGAGTTAGATTCGGGGTGGGGTGGGGGTGGGGGTGCAAACAGGCTTCTGCAGCCATAGCAGCGGGCTCCATAGAAGCCCAGGGGATTATTGCTCCAAATATTCTGACATGCTAATACGAGAAAAACGGACACCCCCCCCCCCCCCCCGCCCGCCAGAGCCCCGGTGAGGTTAGGCACTGTTGCATATATTCTTTGGCCCTTTTACACATTCTTTTCCTTGAGTGACTTATTCATCTACTTTGCTTTTTAAGAGAAGCTCAGGTTTTTCTGTCCCCTTGTGGTCACTCTGTAGTCATTCTTTGATGGTATCCCCCTGTCCCACCCCCACCCCCCCGCCCCGCATTGGTTTCTTTGCTCTCTATTTCCATCAGTCTTTTCCCATCACAGACTTCCTTAGACCTGGAGAAATGCAGGTCTGCTTAATTCTCAGGAATTACAGGCTTCCTGCCTATCAGCTTTTCAGAAGCCTAACTAAATTCAGAATAGAAATCAAGTTTTTTTTTTTAAATTAAAATATACTCACATCAGCCTCCTCCTCCTCCTAGTCCTTAGCATGTTATCCCCACCCACTGTTCATTCCCTAGTTCACGGGGGAGGGGAATTTTAATCAGCTTCTTGACCACTCCAGTACAGAATCTGGGCTAATAGGTGGGGTCTTTTACAACCTACAGTGTAGCTATTCGTAACTCAGGAGCAGTTTATATTAAGCCTGGGAGGCAGCTACCTTCTCCTCTGGGCTTTCAAATAGAAGGAGTTTTCCACTTTGGGTGCTACCTGGCAGCTCACCTGCCTCTTGCCAGTAGTGTCACCTCCTCCCTGCCTGCTGTTATGCCACAGTGAGCCCTGTGGTGCCAAGTGGCTGAGCCTTCTCGCTCTCTTAGCTTTCTTACCCTGAGTACAGTGTTCTCCACCACCGCCACCCCGCCGGGTTTAATAACTTGGGGACTATTCCTCCTGGGGTCCCGGAGGAAATGGCTTGAACATGCATACAGTGGAATGTCCAGGTCTGTTACCTCCACACTAGGTGTCTCTTCTCAGCAGTTAGCCAGCTGTTCATGGCTTCTTAGCTGTCTGTGTGGCTGCCTCTCAAGTGTTACAGCCTCGTGTTCTGCCTCCCACTCTTTATTTCACACCCATGGCTGTGTTCAGTGCCAATCATGTTTACTCATTATTTTTCATTTTCTACCTCCGCCAGACCCCATGAGCGAGTTGCCAGGTCTTAATCGCGTAGGTCTCCCCCATCACTCACTGAGCTATAACCCGTTCCCTCTTCTCAGGGTTTAGAATAGAGCGTGAGCCTTGGTCAAGGGGCTTTCACTCTGGTCTCGGCTGCATGGTTCATCCCTAGGTCTCATCCTTGCCCCTCCCCCAGCCCCCGCTCCTCAGTCCTTGCGCTTGTCCACGGGGCTGACAGCAGCATCTTCACACTCCTGGGACGCGCGGAAATGGGAGGCCTTCCAGTTATCATAGTGATTAGCAGGTGCTGCCAGCAATTATGGGTGGAGCCAGAAGTGGCAAATGCCCTGCATGGGAAAGTCTTCTGCATGTGGATGTGTTCCATCCAGAACTGCAGCTCCTGTTGATCAGTGGGGCCACGCTGTGTCATTGCCTCTGTCCTTTTCACCTGTCCGTCCTGCCCTTTGTCTGAGATGCCCCACATGCCCGAGGAGCTCCCACGTGTTTGAGTTCCAGCTCAGAGCTGCCGCAACATCTCTGAAGCATCCCTCCCTTCCCCTTCCACCCCCACTGTGAGAGTAAGGCTGTGCACACTTCCCAGCGAACCTGCTCCGCGTGTGTATTTCCCCCAGAAGAGCTGGCCTTATTTGGCTTTGCATTCCCACACCTAGCATGGAGCTGTAGGCAATTGTAAAGTAAATCGAGTGGAATGGTTCAAATCACCAACAGGAATAGTCTTTCAGCTGTGTGGTTCTCGGCTTGGTTTACGTGTTAGGTTTGGATTGTCTTCCCCTTCCCCTCCCCCTCCTTCCCTTCCGTCTACCTCCTTCTTTCTCAATCGCAGCCTTTCTAATTCTGGCACGCTCTTCTTCATTACTACAGATTGGCCATCTTCCACGGCCACAATCGCCTGCAGTTCCTTGAGGCATCTAAGAATTGAAACAGATCTTGGCCGTCTTTCCGACGAGGTGTGACTGCAGTAGTTACAGCTCCCGTTTCCAAGGCAACAGCTTCCTGGTTAAGAGTAGCATGCATGTTGTAGCGGATCTCCATTAAGAGAGAGGAACTTTACGGCTTATGTCTCCATATTCAAACCTGGTCTGCTTTACTGCTTATTAAAAGGCCAGTTGACAAAGGATAAAACAGGCCAGGGATAAAACATCTCCATACTTGCTGTTTTAAGCCTTGCTGAGTGTGTTGAACACACAGAGAGTGAGGACATATAGTAAGAACATGTGATCATGAATATGCCATGTAAGGAGAACCCCAGATACAGAAATATGGCCTACCATCAGCATCCTAAAGCCTAATGGTTGCTAATGGAAACACTTTGTTTCCTAACATGCATTTCTTATTTCATCTGAGAAGCATATTTCTTTTTTTTTTTTTAAAGTTTGTGTGTGTCTGTGTGTGTGCATCTGTGTGTGTGCATCTGTGTGCGCGTGCCTGCACCTAAGTATATATATGTGTACCATGTGTATGCAGGAGTCTTGTAGAAGTCACAAGAGGGCATAGGATCCCCTGGGCTTGAGTTACAGGTGGTTGTAAGCCACTCTGTGGTGCTGGCAACCGAATGGACCCAGGGCTTTTGCTGCTGCTGCAGCAGCAGCAGCAGCAGCAGCAGCAGCAGCAGCAGCAGCAGCAGCAGCAGCAGCAAGTGTTGAATAGATTCAGTGAAAGATTATTTCTAAGACTTCTGAGAAGTGTCTCTGTGGAGCCGGGGAGGCCTGGTTTACTTTGGCTGTTTTGCTTTTCTGTAAATAGGAAGTAGGGGGTGGCTTGGGGTTTGCAGGGCAGGGAGCGTAGAATGGAGAGGTGTGGTGACTCTGCTTTCTTTACACAGGGGGTTAGTGATACGGTGCTGCTTGTTTGTTGTTTTGTATTGCTGGGGATTGAACCCTTGAACCCAGGACCTTGCCTATGCCTGGCAAGCTCCTCTACCACTGAGTTAGTCACCCAGCCAACATCGTGTTTCTCCTAAACGTCCCTATTGGAAGATTCCTCTCTTCCAAGTTTAAGATTTGGGGCCGTCATTCAGTTTGTGTAGGGGGGGGGGAAAGCCCAAGTTTTTAATATAAAATGGTAAAAAACTGCAACGTTTTAAAGTTTGTTTGATCAGTTTTTATCCGTGGCTTCCTTAGTCAGGTAGACCTGAGCCCTGCTTGTATATCAGAGGCTTAACTGGCTCTTTTAAGGATGCAATTTCAGCTGTAATTTTCCATCTCACCCCCGCCCCCCTCTGGCATCCTTGTGGAAAACTCTTAGCTGTTATTTGAGGCCTTCTAAGAAGTTTAAGAATGGAATGGCTCCCGCAGCTCTTATCCTGGTGCTCAACCAGAAGAGGCTGAGAGTGGCGGTATTTCACAGGGAAGTCTTTCTTTTTCATGTGTACCAGCGTTCCCCTGCACACACAAACTTTTTTAAAAAAAGAAATATGCTTCTCAGATGAAATAAGAAATGCAGTTGTGACTTCTGCTTAGAGAGTGACCATTTGATTCCTTCCTGAAGATCATTTTTATATAAGGATATGTCATGTTCTCTACATTTTAGTATCCAATAAAATACTTTATTACTGGATTTAATTTGTGAAAACAGAGGTGATTCAAATTAGCCTCTGATGTTATCTGTTCATTGCCAAAGGGTTGAAGTTAATAGCTTTCTTTTGGTCTGGCTGTTAATCCACTGAAAGGCACGCTCTTCCAAGTGTTAATGGGAAGTGGCAGCCATCGGTTTTTAGTATTTTTTGTGGCAACTTTTAATATGCTACATTCATAAATGGCCCGTATTATAATATTCCTTACATATAAGAACTCCTACACTTAGGACTTAAGAATCACAAAGCAAACACTCGGTCATCTTTATTAGACAAGGCAGAGGCAGCTAAAAAATAAATAAAATAAAATAAATAAACGAAAGAGGCAACCTGAGCTCTCAGCTTTAAAAGGCTTTTTACTAAGGAAGCGTGCTAGCATTTCAGTGGGTCAAACAGGAGGAAACCGCCTGGCTCGTGGAGCCGATTCAGAAGGCGTTTGCTCTTATTTGGATTTGGGCTAGTGTGTACCGAATGCTGCGGGTGGCTCGCTGGGCCCTCTCAGTGTGCCTAAGATATTTTGGCTGCGGACTCTCGCCATTCTTGTCAGGGAGCCAGCTGTCCTTTCGTTTCGTAAGCGGTGGTGACGGCTACTACAAAACAGCTTTGGTGTCTTTCAAAGCCAATTGTGATGATGTTTTTCTTCATCCCCCTTTGAGACAAGGACTCATGCGTTTCAAGCTGGCCTACACCTTACTATGTAGCTAAGGATGACCTTGAATGTCTGACCCTCCCGGCTCCATTAGGGAGTCATGTGGAGTCATGTTTATTCAATGCTGGGGATCCAAGGCCTCCTGCATGGTGAGGCAAGCACTCTACCCGAGCTACATCCCCACCCTAAGTCATGAAATCACTGAAGAGCCTATAAAATCTGCTCTGATACTCTGACCTAGGTGTGTGGTCCAAGTGTTCAGGGTCCTGGCTTCTGATTCTTCTTCATCTAGAGGAATGGCATCTCGTTATACTCAGCTGTTGGGGAGAGGTGAAGACGATCCTCTCATTTGCTTCTATTTTATTTTGGTATGAGTCAAAGTCTTAGTATGTAGCCCAGGCTAGCCTAGAGCTTGTGATTCCCTGGCCTGAGGCCTCTGAATGCTGGGACTGTGGCTTGCACCAAGGTAAGGGTCTCACATGACAGTGGTGGGAAAGATCCTGTCACCTGGACATGTGTTGCCTAGATGATTGCATGCACACCATTCATGCTCACTGGGACCCTGCTGGATGACTGAAGCAGAGGAAAAAGCTGACAGTTTTCTCCTTCTGGAAGGGGGACCTGACTGGGCATTACTTACTGTAGAAGTGATAATATATATGTAAAAAAACAGAGACCAAGCTCTCTAAAAGATGGCTCTTTAACAGCAAACTGACACCAAACTCCAGTGGTTGTTCATACCATGAAATCTCCAGTCCTCCCTAGGGAATGGCTGTTAGTGGGACACAGTGGTGAGCCCATATAATTTGGCATATGGGAGGTAGAGTCTGGAGGATCAGGAATTTAGGGCTATCTCAGCTATGAAGTGAGTTCAAGGTGAGTCTGAGTTGTATAGACCTTATCTGAGTCCTCCTTAGCCCCCCCAAAAGAAAGATGGCTAGCCAAGCCTGGTGGTACATGCCTTTAATCCCAGCACTCAGGAGGCAGAGGCAGGCAGATCTCTGAGTTCGAGGCCAACCTGGTATACAAAGCAGGTCCAGGACAGTCAAGGCTACACAGAGAAACCCTGTCTTGAAAAACAAAAACAAACAAAACAAAACAAAAGAAAGATGGCTAGTCAAACAAGATAATAGTTGAATTCAAAGTGCCTCAGAGATGTATTCATTACTATACGCAGTTGCTGGGCACTAACAAGACAGTACCTAATTTAGCTCTGATCTGTAGTAGCCTGAGCATAAACTAGTCAAGCCTGGGAGAATGAGTCCATGAGGGTTTTTTCCCTCTGTGGGTGCTTTTGTGCACACATGTGTGTTTTTAGTATAGCTTCCATTTATTTTCAATTAATTTTTTTTTTTTTTTTTTTTTTTTTGGTGGCAAAGATGCTTGCTCTAGTTTCTGCCATCTTGGGCAAAGGTGATAGGAAGAGGGCGTCTTCTTTTCCTTTTAAGAGTATTTTATAAGTGGGGCGTGGTGGTCCATGACTTTAATCCCAGCACTCGGAGGCAGAGGCAGGTGGATCGCTGTGAGTTTGTGAGGCCAGCCTGGTCTACAAAGCAAGTCCAGGACAGCCAAGATAATATAGAGAAACCTTGTCTCAAAAAACCGGAAAAAAAAATATTTTGTGGTCAATGTCCCATTGGTCAGAACGAGTCACGTGCTGACTTACCTGCAAGGGTGGCTGGGAAATATAGTCTTCACCTAGAGAGCCACATGTCTGGCTGAGAGTCTATTACTGTGGAAGAAACAGAGAATACATGCAACTAGGGCCTGTGCTGGGGAAGACTGTGGAAGAGCGCTGACATTGCTGTGGCTTCCAGAAGGCGAGGTGAGAGCCTTTCAAGAGAGCTGTGTCTCCTCAGTGACTGCCCCAGAATATCCTCCAGTGTTCTCTTCCTGAATGGCTTACACATCTCTCTTGGGAAAGCAGCCTTGGAATGTGCTGTCCTTCTTAAGCCAGGCACATTGTGCTTTCTTTAAGCATTCTTTTGCTGGGAGCGTGGAGTTATTTTAGCAAGTAGAAAATTGCCGTGTGCACAAATCCACGTGCATCAAAGTGAGAAAAGGTTTTGCAAAGGCTGACCTGCAGGGATGAGGTAAAACAATCGTTCCGGATGGGAATTTGACTCTGGCATTGCCAGTGCTCAGTGATCAGAGCTGACTTTATGATGCGGGTTCTAGGAATGGGGCCAGAACATTAAAGCCTCATTGTAACCCCATCCCAGTCACCAACCATATTGACACACACATTAGAGCCTGACTCTGCGCTCTGTAATAGTTCTGTTAAAATGGAGCCGTGTTTCGTGTTTTTCTACAAGGAGATGGTGCCAGAACACTCTGCCTTTATTCTTTCTGGCTACTTCCTGTCTAGATTTTGTTTATTGCTCTCTGCCCAGACTGTTCTGTCAGAGGGAACTATTACATGACCAAGAAGGTTTGTGTAAACGTGCTTGACTATTTTTAGATGACAGGGGTGTTCCATCCCTGATAGTCGGAGTTCTGTTGTAAAGCCTAGCACACATCGTATCTGATAGACTTGCAGTTGACAGTTCTAGTTAAGTGTGTGTTTTATATGTCTGGTTTTCCTCCAGTTTTTTTTTTTTTTTCATATCCCCTTACACTTGGAAAAGTGTTTTGATATTTGAGTCTTTTTGGGTCCTAGTCTCTTCCTGGGAGAAACTTAGACTTCTTGTCTTTTTCTAGGTGTCTGAGAATAATGCAGCAGGCCACCCTGTCTCTTGCTGGCTTTAGAGTATATATTATGGCTCAAATCATCTCTTTTTTTTTTCTTGTTTTGTTTTTGTTTAGCAACAAAATGTCTTAGATTCTCTGGGGTCCCTGTTGTGTCACTCCACTTTAAACAGGAGACTCAGCAGTAACCATAGTTACAACGAAAGACAGAGCGTCAACAGTCACCAAAGCTTCTCGCTGGCACAGAGACGGCAGGTGAAAGCTTTCTTTAGAAGAGGTTGTTTATCTTCTGGCATTTTTATTTTGAGTTGGCAGGAAAGCATTTGGTAAATTTCCCTTCAGAGGACTGTTTGGTCCAGGTCTCTGTGAATGACATCCTAATTTTGTGTGTGTGAGGCCATTGAAGTGCATGCTTTTGCTCAGATCACATTGAGTGGCCTGCTTTCCTTATTAGACCACACTCGTTTTAATAAGTTACTTTCTGCTTATGGACAAAGGGTGGTTATCCGCACAGAGACACTTCAGGAGTTTTAGACAGAGCCTGAGGAAGGCAGCCTTACCTGGTGGTGGCAGGGAGCTGGTCCCCTGGGTCCACTGTGGTCTGCAGAGCATCTTGTCTGTTGAATTAATGACCATGAATTGCAAGACAATTTACAAAAAAGAAAAGAAAAGAAAAGATTTGGAGTTAAAGTGTAAAATTTCTCAGACATCTCTGGAGGGCTATATCAGCTCAGAGAAGGGAATTTTATGATATGCACTTAGAAAATCGTGGTAAGCCGGACAAATGGAACTGAGACAGCTCTCCTTCAGAGCTGGGTCCTCAACTCCGAAATCCCTTACCGCCTGTGTTTGTTTTGCTTTGTAGGTTTAGTTTAAGGAGGAGGCTGACTTTTCTGTCCAGTTGTGTTCTATGTTAGCTCTGGAAGAGGGATGGCAGAGCATGGGTGTGGGGGAGGGGTGGGGGAGGGTGGGGGAGGGGAGGGTGGGGGAGAGGAGGGTCTGGGGGGAGGGGTAGGGGAGAGGAGGGTGTGGGGAGGGGTGATGGAGAAGAGCATGACACCCCATCTGAGACCCCATCCTTGAAATCCCAGGGCCATATTTCTTCAACAGTGGACATTATTGGCTTTGTAGCTGAGTAGAGTTGAAGGCCGTTTTGCCCAGTTTAAGAGCCGAGAAGGAGACTTTTGGGACTGCTGTGCCTTGGGTGCAGTGCTACAGCGTGTCTTGGTTTTGTTGTTTTCAGGTAGGGAGGTTGTACTCGGCCGTCTGAAATTTGCCTGTGCTGTTGCTGCATGCCACCTGTGAAGCTATTAGCGAGCAGAGGTCACATTTGGGAACCTTAAGATTGAAAGGTCCTCAGTGACACAGACTGGGCAAGAGGAGTCTCTTCTGGGGAGACTCCTGACAGCTGGGGTTATCCCTCCCTGCCTCTGGGTTTAGAATTCTGCATAGACCAGTCCGATCCATTGTTACGTAGTTGCTAAACTCTCCTCCTCCCATCTGACTTCTTGCTGTCCTGTCTTTCCTTCCCTGCCGGTTTCAGTTTTTTGTTTATCTAGAGAATTCCATTAAAGTGCTGTGTAGGCCTGGGGAGATGGCCCAGCCGTTCAAGGCTAGCCTCACAACCAAAACCGTGAAGTGCTGTGTATTCCACAGAGTTCTGCCGAAGCTTTAGACATGGCCTCACATCATACTTCATTCAGGCATTTTTTTCCCCCTGGAATGATGGTCCCCACAAAGAAAGTATAAATGCAGACTATTTCAAGACCCCTTTCTGAATATTTTTGTAGTTTTAGCCAGGTAGGTCCAGAGCCCTTCTTATTCTTAAGCAATGTACATAGGCAGAGGGTTAGCCCTTGCTTTGTCTGGTGAAAAGTCCTTAAGAGCAGCATCCTGCTGTTTGCATTATGTGACTACCTGTGTACTGAGCCAGAATTCCAGGTCTGCCCTCCTGGCTTACTTGATTTGGACCCCTGGCTGGGGACTGTAGGCCACTTCTTTTCACATCATCAGGAAGGTGGCAGCGGTGATGAGGCAGCAGCAGCCTGGCTAAAAGGACACCGCCCCCTCCCCCCAACCCCCCACACTATCCAAGACAGGCCAGTCATTTTCGCTGGACTCATAACTTGTACTTTTCAGAGTCTCAATGCTAAACTGCCAGTTAAAGTGTGTTAGGTCTGTCTTCTTCTCACTAGGTAAGCAGAAATCCTAGCTATATTCAAGCAAGAGCCTGCACGACTGTTAATAGAGTTTTGTATCTCCCTCCCTCCGTCCCTCCCCTTCACTCTCCACCTCAGAACTGTTGAGGCAGAACGTAATTGAGTGCATGGCTCTCTTCATGTGACTGAGGCCATACTTGATCTATAGATTTTTGCCATTCAGCTCATGTTTCTCGGATGAGTGCGCCGTGACATGCTTGGGTGAGCCCCTCAGGATAGCCCATGGTTTGGACATCCACAGGGAGACAGGCTAACTTTCCTTCTGTTTCTACCCATGGGCTTTTTGTCTGCATTATCTTAAATGCTTCCGTTTCTGAAGACCACCTTTTTGGACTTCTTGGAGAGTCAGGGCTGTGTTTCTTGCCCTCCGCGGAGGAATGCCTGGCCACAGGTTCAGCTAAGAAGAGACTACCTCCTGGTCTGTTGATCTCTTTCTCACATTCACCATGTGGCTCTCCGTGGCTTCCCCTGAAGTGGATGTTTGGCCTGGGGTCTTCAGGCAGCACACTGGGCCACTGTCTCTTAGGACAGTTTTTGGGTGTGTTTCACAGACAGCACCTGGAACGTTTTGAATGATGACATGTATGTGCCTCATTGGATAGCTAGTTATATGTTCTCTAGAAGCATCAATTTTAATTGCTCAAACTGTTTTTAGTAGCAATATTAATTAATATGATAATTAGGTTCATTATGAAATATACATACATGTATATAATGTATTTCAATCTTGTTCATCCCTGCTCCTTACCCTCTCTTGCTTCCTCCTACTCTTGCCAATCCCTTGGCTCTTCCCAACTGGTCTCCCTTCCACTTTCACGTCTTTAAAAAAAAAGAAAAAAAGAGCCGGATGTGGTGGCACACACCTTTAATCCCAGCACTCGGGAGGCAGAGGCAGGTGGATCGCTGTGAGTTTGAGGCCAGCCTGGTCTACAGAGTGAGTCCAGGACAGCCAAGGCTATACAGAGAGACCTTGTCTCGAAAAAAAACAAAAACAAAAACCAAAAAGAAAAAGAAAAGAAAACAAAACAAAACAAAAAACAACAACTCAGGGAATTCCTTTAGGGTGGTTTGCAGGAGCCTGGGTGGGAGTTTATTTATAGGAGCACACGCAGTAGCAGTGTCTCTCCTTGCCTATCCACTCGTCTCTCTGCATAGTAACTCAGGGAGGGGTGAGATCTCGTGCAGATAATTATACCTGCTGTGAGCTCCTGCCGGGGAACGAGACTTCTCTGTCACTCCCTCTCCCTCCCGCTCTCACCTTCCTCTGGCTTTTATATTCTTTCTGCCCTTCTTCAGTGATGGATTATCAGCTTTAGACCTAGTTTTTAAAAGAAATGTAGTTTTGATGCTAACACAAAGATACATAACGCTTATTTAGGGACTAGGCTGGAACACCTGCACATATTCTAAAGACAATCACTAGGGAGCACTTGGACCATTGGGCTCCTCTGCTGCTAGGAGCCTTTGGCAGGGTAGTTTAGGAAGTACTAAAGCCCCTGGCCAGTCACAGGATCCGGCTATAAGTCTGACCAGAGACCCTGCAATAAGATACTGCAAACCTCTCCTTGTTCCAGTTCGTGGGTCCGGAAGGTTTGCTTCCTGTGTAGTACAGGATTGGGTAAGGAATACTCCCGCTGGGGTGGCTGAGCTAAGAAACACTAATGTAATCTCTCAAGGGCCCTGGGCTGATTCTAAATGTTATTTCTAGAATGAGGAGGAATAATAAGAATTCTCTGTGCTGGAGGTGACAGTGAGCGTCTTCTCTTTATATGAGATAATCCACATTAACAGGATACAGAAACTGACATTATTGGAAACATATTGAGCTACCATCTTATTGACATATGTGAAATGAGTAGATAATATATAATTGCATAATGCAAGTATCTGAATTAATGAATACATTGACTATTGTGCTTCCTGACAACTTAGAATAAGTTTGTAATAACTGTAACGGACAGGAAGGATAGTTTAAAGCAGCTGATAAATTGGGAATGTCACCAGATTTTTATGAATTCTCATTAATTTTTCCCCAAAAGCCCCAAAACACTTAATAAAAATCTGGAAATTAAAAGTTATTAGTAGATGTACCACCTTCACCCCAAGATATTTTGCTCATTTTTGAGTATTTAAAAAAAAAAATAAACCAACCACTGGGAATGGTGGCCCTCTGAGAGGTAGAGACAGGTGGATGTCTGTGAGTTTGAGGCCAATGTGGTGGTCTACATAGTGAGTTCCAGGACAGCCAGGACTACATAAAGAGACCATGTCTCAAAAAACCAAACCAAATAAACAGGATGTCCCCAGATGACAACAAAAACACACACCCAGTGAACAAAGCACAACAGCAACAACAGAACTCCTGTAGCACCACTAAGAGTTCCCGAATACTTCCTGAATACTTCCCGAATACTTCCTGAATACTTCTTCCTTCAGGGGGCATCCTGGAGAGGAGCTACAGTTAGGCTGCAGATCCTGATGCCACACGATGAAAGTCCTGGGGCCAGGAGGGGCCCCTTGGGGCTCTTAGGGGTCTATAGAAGAAGTCGGACTGTTGTCTAATGTAGATAAAGGGCTGGCTAAGAGTGAGTTGCATTCTGGGAGCTTTTTCTCAAATGCTTCAGTAACACTTAGCTGCATGTAAGGACAGAAATATTAGCTTATGGTTCTTCTTAAGGCTTAAAGTGAGAATTGTTGAGAAAAAAATATTTGATAACTTGGAAACTATTTTTGAAAGTGTGGATTTGCGGGCTGTAACTGTAAAGATTTTGAATCTGGGGCAGTGGGATAGGAATCCGTATTTTTTAAACACGCTCAGGAGTAAAACAAACAAAAACAAACAAACAAACAAACAAACAAACAAGCTCAGGAGTTACAGTTTGAGGATAAATATCTAGGCAACAACAATATAATAACAATACGGCAAAGGGGAAGAACATAGTGCAGGCCATGGTGTGTGCGTCGTTTTATCTTAAAAAAAAAAGTGTGTTTTGAGTTTTGTTTTGTTTTTAATCCGAGCAAAACAAAATCTGAAGCTATTGTTGTTCCTTCCTATCAATTTCAGGCTAAAAACGCAAGGTAAGTCTCACCATGATGACTACCCCAGATAAAAGAGTGGCCCTCCATGTGTGAGGGTGCGCCCGGCCATGAAAGCAAGCCGGGCTGGTGCTGAGGTGACAATGTGCGGCACTGGAGATGCCCTTGTCCATAATTTTACCTTAACACTGAAATTCCTGCCTCAGTTGAAACCCAGGAGGCTAGAGGAAGCATCTGGGACTTGGGTCTATCCCGTGTACGTCGGAACCAACCATTCATTCAGTCTCGAGCAGCTTGCAGAAATGAAATTTTAAGCCTGCTTTGTTTTGAAATCTCTGAATCATAACAGGACTAAGATGCAAAAAGATTAATGGGCAAAGAATATTCACACACTTTCACAGGAGGAAACACTCGCCAACATGCACAGAGAAACATTTCACCAGCCGGCAAAGACGTTAAAGGAGAAAATTATAGTCATTAAACAAATACACATATGGGCAAGACGAAGCTGGGGTGACTTCAGAAAGTGGGGTGCTCTTACATTTCTGGCAATTGAGCTAATTAGCTTCCTTCTGTTGGAGAGCAAATTGGCTTTGGATATAAGAAGTCATCCAAATGCTCAGGCCCTTTGACTTAGTAATTCCACTCTTTGGAACTCATTCTAAAAAAAACAAAAAACTAAAACCAACCAAACAGAAAACTTCTAAAGAAGAAAAAAGCTATTAGAACAAAGATAATTTATATATATATATATTTATTGATATATATATATATATTTATTTATTTCTGATGCTAAACATTTGAAGCAATTTAGCAGGACAACAGTGGGTAAATAAAATATGAAATTTGTGTTCAGCCATTCGCTAGGACATTCATGAGTACTGTAGAGACAGAGAAAAGGACTCGGGAGAAAGCACCACTAATGTGCATTCATATTGTAGTAAACTATGAGGTGGAGAGCATGTAGCGCAATGCAGGGCAGATGCTCATCAGTCTCTAGGCTCAGCCCCTACTTTCAGCCCACCACCCCACCCCAAAGCAAACATCTTTACTATGATTTTAGCAACACACATACACGTGTATGACTGGAGATGTAGCTCACCGGCAGGCCGCTTGCCTAGGATGAATGGGTTCGGCAAAATAAGTAAACAAATAAATTTAGATTCTTAACAATATTATGTGGATTTAAAAATTGATGTTAGGGACATGGCTAGTGGTTAAGAGCACTTGCTGCTCTTGCCAGAGGACCTAGGTTCAGTTCCCAGCACCCACGCGTCCGTTTATAATCATCTGTAACTCCAAACTCCAGGGAAATCCAACACTTTCATGTGGTCTATGTGGGCATTACGCACATACATGTTGTACAGACATATATGTAGACAAAACACTCATACATATAAAATAAAAATTAAAAAGAGAAAACCTTTTTGAAAAGTACCTTAGCAATAAGTACTAGGAGCTATTTTTTTAAAGGGCCCGCTGTGGGATCTGCTGCAGCACAAGACTAACTTCTGCTGGCTCCATGTCTTTTACATCTCTTTATATAACTTCCTAGGTACAGACCCGGGGGAAACGCTGTGGCCGCTCTAGGCCCCAGCCTTCGCGTCTGAGAAGTGGACATGACAGTGGCCCTGAGCCAGTGAGAACTAAATGAGAGGACTCACATTTGCTATGAAGTGACACGGTACACTCTGAGTGCTCCACGCTGCAAGCTAGGCATGCCCCCTGTGCGGCGACCCTCGGGATTGCTGCTCCTCCCTTGCTAACAGGACTCCAGATACCTTCGGACATCTAGCTGTAATGTGTCTAGCCCTAGGGGAGGCGAGTGAAGGTTTCTCAGCCAGTTGTGACCATCTTATCCTCATTTGCTACAAATTGCTTTGAAATGATCATGCGATTCTGTTCTGGTCCATGAAACTTAACGGAAAGGCAAGCGAGGTCTCCCGGGAAAGATGTTTTATCCCTTATAACCAAGAGCAGGGTATAGGGACATAGGCCTCGCATATGCATCTCCGTCCTCAGCTTGTCCACGTTGGGCCTTCTTGTGTGGCGATGTGGTCTTCTGACAGCCATCTCTGAGTCATGAGAACATGGTTGTCATCAGCCACAGCTGCAGAACAAGAAGGCGGGCAGAGCCTGGACCTCTAAAGTGCATTTTTCTTGACTAAACATCCAAGTTGCTTAGGCACATTTTAGCTGACTGTTCTGTTAGTGCAGTGACGATGCCCTGCCCCAGGGGTGTCTGGTTGGCGTGGTGTGCTAAAGCAGCTAAAACTGCTCACGTTCTAAAGAACTTTAAGAATTGTTTCATGTGTATGAATGCTTGCCTGTGTGTGTCTTTGTGCACCATGTCTGTGCTTGGTACCTGAAGAGGCCAGAAGAAGGGCACTGAGTTTCCTGGACTGGAGCTATGGGTGGCTGTGGGCCACCATGTGGCTGCTGGGAATCAAACCCAGGTCCTCTGGAAGAGCAGCCAGTGTCTTTAACTGCTCAGACATCTTTTCAGGCCCCAATGAATTATTTTTTTCGAGACAGGGTCTCTCTGTGTAGCCTTGGCTTTCCTGGACTCGGGTTGAAGACCAGGCTGGCCTCGAACTCACAGCGATCCACCTGCCTCTGCCTCCCAAGTGCTGGGGTTAAAGGCGTGCACCACCGCGCCCGGATCCAATGAAATACTCTGAATTAATTAATTTCGATGCAGCACTTTTAAAATTATGTCATTGGAAAAAGTTAATTCATGAATAGATTCATACTACTGGACTGCCTTTTCATTTACATGTGAGATTCCCATTACATAATATGTCAAAATTTAACCTTAATGAGTAACTATGATGTATTTTACACCCAGAAGTTCTTCGAAACTACACTGTCATACGAGTGAAGTATGGATGAGCTTGTGTGCTTTAATTATCATCAGGGAAAATATTCTCAAAATCAATGTTGTAACAGTGTAAGTTGTTCCGGTCAGAATGAACATAAACCTGTAACTCTGTAATTCACAGCCCAGCTGCAGCTGTGTTAAGAGTATGCCTTAAATATTTTGACCATGTGTTTAAAAATAAACTTTAGTGCAGCTGATGAAGAGATTGTGTGTTTCTATGGCTGTGTTTGCTGACATTACATATCTAAAATAAATAGGAAGTTGTGTTTTTTTCTTTGCTCTGTTGGTTCCCTGGTGACGTGTTTGAATGTCACTATGCTGTTGGCCACCATGTCGCGTGGGTAGAGCTGAAAGGATCCACTTCTTCTACAGCCAGAATCTGCCCTATTTCAGGAAGGCTAAATGACTTGTCACAAATTCTCTGTCAACTGTGTTTTCCAGCAAGATTTTTGTAACCAAAAGTGATCTTTATACTATGCCTTTCATATATAATTAGAACCAACTTATCATGTTAGCATATTAACATTATTATTAAATTGTTGTATGTTTGGTAGAGCTAATTCCCACACAAAGATAAAAATGGTCCAAGAAACCTCATCACAGGGACTCTTCCCGGCTCTTCCCTCAGGCTCCTCCACCCAGAAGGCTTGGGTGCTTGGTCTGATTGGGCAGATGGAGTGTTCTGTAAGGGGGAGAGTCCTAAAAACACATACACTCCACCAGGAGTTCTCCACAGCTGGACTTGGAGACTGGAAATAGGCTCTTGCTCTAGCCCTGCCAGACAGTTTGGGGTCTCAGCATCATTTGCACCTCAGTTTTCACATCAGCCAAATGGGGGGAGTAAGGCTCTAGTATATCACCACAGGAATAATGCAAGAGAGCATGTGGAAAGGATTCCGCCCGTGAAGCATGATGGGAATTAAGCTTGTGTTTTTGCTTTATTTTAGTTGTCTTCACCAGACAAATCCCGTTTTTACAAGCTGCCAGCTTTGCCCGGATTCCCAGAACTTTAGCTTGGTGGGATGTCCTCATGCTAGACAGGTTTGGGTTTTCTTTCAAGGAAGAAAAGGAGATGCAGCGAAGAATTGAGTATTCTGAGCTGGGAGGCCATGTTTCATAAGTATGTGCCTGGCTGTTCTCAGCCTGCGGGGCCTGTCAGGTGTCTGGGATGCGGAGCTGTTGGTTCTGGCTTGTTTGTAAGCTCTCCCCTCCCTCCCGCTTCCCCCATAGTGAGGGATGAATAATTAACAAGTGCCTTTGCATTTTCTCCTTTTTTTTTCTTGGTGTAACGTCTAGAGATTAGACTTCTGGCAGAGGCAGAAACCGTACAACCCTCCTCCCAACATTGAAAATAAGGAACATGCTAGAATGAAATAAAAACTGTTCATTCGCCAGCATGGGCATTTTAATCGAGCCGTAGTAGTCACAGTAGCATGAGTGGCACTGTCCCAGGTATCAAGGGAGGACCAAAGGGGAGGGAGGGCAAGGCACAGAAGGGCTGCATGGCTGGAGAGCCTGGGTTCTGCTCTATTAGAACGAGAGGGTTATGGACCTGGATCACCTGGTTCCACTTCCAGCTGCCTTGTTTTCTAGCTGTGTGACCATGCACAAGTTACCAGGCCCCTCTGGGCTGCTTCAGTTTCTGTGGCTGACGCATGGGATCCTGCTCAGCATTGGGCCCCTATTGGAGAGATGTCTGATGGCTGAGCTAGGAAGCTCAGGGTCAGGCAGGGCAGGCAGGATGCAGGTAGTCAATGTGCTTATAGTGGACCTCAGTCTCTCATGCCCTCCTTTCCTGCACATCCTTCTGCAAAGGCTGCCTCGCACATCGGGGCCCATGGGACTGTGCTCTGTGCATGGCTGGGCAATGGAACCTTGGGTGTCGGGCTTTGAGGACCGCAAGATGCCTTTCCTTCCCCGCCTCCTCTTTCTGCCTCTAGCCACACTTCCGTCAGCTGGAACCTTGTATGTGCACCCTTTAGTTGTTGTTTTTTAAAAACTGATTAAAAGTTTTTATTATGTAAGTAGCATTAAAAACATAAGTGTGGGAGAATGGGGAAATAGAATGATCCAGAGGGTCCTAGAAACATACAAAAAGAACATTATGATGGGCAGATCTGCTCAAACTATGGCACCAGCCAAGGACAATACGTGCAGTAAATTTCAAATCCTACCCAGATCTAGCCAATGGACAGGACATTCTCCACAGTTGAGTGGAGAGTGGGGACTGACTTTCACATGAACTCTGGTGCCCCATATTTGACCACGTTCCCTGGATGGGGAGACCTGGTGGCACTTAGAGGAAGGCTAGCAGGTTACCAAGAAGAGACTTGGTACCCTATGAGCATATACAGGGGGAGGAGGTCCCCCTCAGTCACAGTCATAGGGGAGGGGAGTAAGGGGAAAATGGAAGGGGGTGGGGAGGAATGGGAGGATCCAAGGGATGGGATAATAATTGAGATGTAATATGAATAAATTAATAAAATATTTAAAAAAGGTATGCATCACCACACCAGGCTCACAAATTCTAAAAAAAAAAAAAAAAAAAAAACACACACAAAAAAACATGAGTATAAATTTGAACTAAGTATTACATTTACTATTTCACACTTAATACAAAATAGTTCTACACTACAAAGCAGATCATAAGAAATTTTAATGTTGTTTTAAAATATCATTCTTCTGTTATTACCTTAGCATAGTGCAAGTTGAGCATCTCTTACTTGAACTTGACCATCTAAAATGTCCCATCCGGTACCCAGAACGAGTGCAAACATGTTGCTTCAAGAAATGTGCACACCATGACAGTTGTTCTGTCAGGGGGTTCATCTCCGCAGCAGGGACAAAGCTAGGGCATCAGTCATAGAAGCTTTTGTTTGTTTGGCTTGTTTTCTTCAGTTTCTTGGGATTTTCTATTCAGGCAGTCATGTCTTCCTTCCTTTCTTTTTTTTTTTTTTTTTTTTTTAAATTTTCTTCTTCTTCTTTTTCTTTTTTTATGTCTTCCTTTCAAAAGGAGTAAAATCGGTCCATGCTGTGCTGACGGGTTACTCCCCCAGTGCCTCTTTCTCCTGTACTCTGGAGTCCAAGTGCAGTAACCACTTATCCTAGGCCATCAGGCCCTTCTCCAGTGACATCATCTTGAATGCATGGCCGTCTTCTGTTTACTGGGGAAACGTCCGCTGAGCTAGGGTTGTATCTTTTTAAGTTTTGCTGGAGGAAGGTTTCCTTCTGTCTTCATTGTCATCCTGCATCACCATCTTCGCCCCCTCAGACATCAACCTCCTCCTCCTCCTCCTCCTCCTCCTCCTCCTCCTCATATCCCTCTGCCACATTTGGAGCTGTCTCTTGGTCAGCTTCAGATGGTTCAGTGTGGTCGTCTTGAGGCTCCCTGACTGTCTTGTGCCTGTGATTTCTGTCAGCTTCATACACTGTGTGTCCCGTGGTACCCTCGTCTGCTTCATGTCACCTTTCTCCTGTACTCAGGGGTCCCTGTCCCCGGCCAGCAGGTCCGCCTCCAGTTTCAGGTTCCTTCAGGCCTGTAGTCACGTCTGCCTCCTCGTGTGCTTCCTGGCTAAAAGGCCTTCCAATCTTTTAGGTTTTTTTTCTGCTTTGTAAATCAAATTTTTCATCCTTTTTTTTTTTCTTCCTGAAAGGAAGCTTCATGTGTATGCCTTTAGGACTGGCCACCTGCAGTCTGCCCCATGTATATGAGCCTTTGCTGGGAAGAACTTGGGTCAGTGATAGAAATGGTTAGTGTCACTGTTCCAGAGGACGGATGGGCTCTTTGTTGAAGCAGGGGGAACAGTAAGTTGCCCTTGGGCTGTTGTAGCGTCCCCAGCTTCTGGTTTGACTGATGAATGAATTCCAGTGTTTGACCCATGCACTGTCTTGGGCTGCAATTGTATCCCACCTTGGTGACAATGACTAGAAGTGGTAATTATTGAATCAATATTGGGAGCTTGATAAACCGGCAACTCCTTAGGAAGAGGGGGGTTAGCAGCAGTCACTGCTGCTGTGTGTGTCCCCTCCAGTCTCTAGGCTGGTGACACTGCTGCTTGCTAAGTTAGTAAGCAATAGGAAGCATTTTCCTTTAAGTGCCAATTGTATTCCACGATGTACACGTTGTTCTCATTAATCCTATTATGCCAGTGGGAGTTGTTCAGGAGAGTCTTGTCCATGCATTTAAAAATTACTACATTTCCCTCCTGCAGACGAGAGCTATCATGAGACTTGAAACTTGAGCAGCAGCTGCGGCTTTTGTCATTTATAGCCACCAACGTTAGTTTTCCTCCTGCTTTGGAGGGGCGGCCTTTGTGCATCGTGTTCAGTGGCCATCTTATGTTTTAGCCTAAGATGGCGTGGCTTTGCCTACTCATCTTTCTTTGTGTCATTGTATGTTTGTGTTCCTGGCTGACACATAATTAAATAATCCCATGCTTGCCCGTAAAACTGTTTGATCGTTAGCCCCTTGACTTGGGGCCACACATCTTTCCTGTCTCCTTGCTACATCTCCATGTGTGCACGCCCCAGATTCCCGTGTTGGAACTTAATTCACAGTGTGCTAGTATAGAGAGCTGCTGCCTTTGTGGAGGGGGCTCGCGAATGGGAGCTCTGTCTCCATGGATGGGATTCATGACCCGATGGAAGACGCTTGGGACAGCCCGTCTCCTCCGCCATGTGAGGAGGACACAGCCAGAAGGTGTCTCTGGAGAATGGGCCCTCACCAGAGATGACATCCATTGTTGTCTTGATCTTAGATTTCTCAGGCTCCAGAGCTGTGAGGCATAACCTTTTGTGTTTATAAATTATCCAGTCTGAGGCATTTTTGTTATTATCATCCCAAACAGACTGCATCAATGCTCTTTGTAGGCTTTCTTAACCTTCACCCATGTCTTAACACATGAGTTTTAGTAAAGCCCCACTAACTTAAGCTGAGTTAGCACTAAGAAGATGCCGAGTTCAGATCAGTCCTGGTTGGTATTTTTGTCAACGTGGCACAAACTAGAGTTATGTAGGAAGGGGGACCTCTGTTGAGAAGATGCCTCTATCATTTTGCCTGCACTTAGGTCTCTATGGTATTGTCTTGATTAGTCATTGATGTGGGAGGGCTCAGTTCCTCCCCCCTCAGATAGTGCCCCTCCCCCCAGGCAGGTGAGCAAGCCATGGGGAGCAAGCCAGTAAGCAGCATTTCCTCCGTGGTTTCTACTTGGTGTCTGTCTGCCTTGGCATCCTTCAAAGATGGACTGCAGTCTCTAAGATGGAGTAAGCCATTTCCTCCACAAGCTGCTTTTGGTTATGGTGCTTATCACAGCAACAGAAACCAAATTTAGACATCTGGATCTTGGGAGACTGAACTCATGTTGTTGGACTTCTGTAGCGAGCCCCTTTACTCACAGAGCTATCTCACCAGCCCTGGAATGGTGACCTTTTAAGACAGATTGAGCAGTGTGTAGTAGAGGCATAGTATGTATTTGGTGGACATGCGTAAACAGTAAACACTACAATGCAGTAGCTTTTTTTTTCCTCTTTGGTTACTTGTGGCAGCTTATCTCATAAGTCAGGAAGTTTCCTAGTGAGGGCTGTGGGGAGGGGGGTGTCATTAGGATACTCGTTCAGGGTGACTGAAGGATGCTACCCTTTGGAAATCATTCCTTGTATTTGTGAGTGGGGCAGGCAATATCCTTTTCCCAAGCTGACGTGGTTCCTGTTTATTTGGTCACAAAATGAGCCTTCTTCAGCTGGATCTAGACGGGTTAGGGTTTGAATTTGAGCTGTCTCCTATACCGCCATCTTTTGAATGCCTGTTCACCACCCAGTGGTTGGTTTGTAGGGTGTGGAGCCATTACCATCTGGGGCCTTGCTGCTGGGAGGAGGTCACTAGCCGGGCTCTTAGAACACCAGCCGTGGCCCCCTCTCATACTCCTGGGAGGAGCCTCTGTACTTGTCCCTGTAGCCATGAATTCTGCCACATTTTCCCAGCCATGATGGATGGGGAGGGACGCTTTAAGTTGTTTCTGTCATGGACTGTGGATGTGAACATAGTAAACCTGGAAGTTAAGAACCTCTATGCCCATTGGTGGAGCTTACAGACCTGAGCTACAGTGCAGTGGGGCAGTGGAGGGACAAGCCTGATACCCAGCCTCACAGCCCTGCCCATACAGAGTTGTGCGAAGACTACCCTGAGACGTGTCAGTCTCAGCCTAGGTGTCCCCTGTCCCTCTTCACAGGTGAAGTGAGGCCTCTGCCTAGACTGGAGTGTCCCATTGACCACAGATGTTCCTCTCAGCCTGAGGGAAGGGGACACTCCCAGGACTTCTGGAAAAATGTTTCCCTAGGAGGACAGCTTAGTGCGGTGGTGAAAAGAGGCCTTTCAGATGCAAGCATGAGACTAAATACTCCACTTAGTGGAGGAGTGCCTGCTAAAAGAACTTGCCTGGGAGAAGGGGGTCCGTGTTCATGGAATTCTCCAGCACTCATCAGCACGTTTCCTGGCAACAAGCATTCGACATATTAATGAGAGAAATGAATAATATAATTTAAGTAAAGATGTATTGCATTTTATTCTCAGTGTAATCTATTCAGTTTTTATATACAAGGCACTAAGAAAAAATAAAGGTGAATCAAAAAATAAAGGTGAATAAAGTTACATCTACTTAGCTACATCCTTTTAGAGTATTTGCCTGGTGCACACAAAGCCCTGGACTCAGTTTCCAGCACAACAAGAAACAAAAGTTCTCTTCAATTATTAGGGATGAGAAGCACAATGCGGAAAACAGATGCTTTTAGAATTATTGTAAAAGTTTTTAAAAAGTTGTTATGATGCAACATTTTAGTTTATCAGCAGCGTTTTTGGAACAATCTTTCAGCTGTTTCCTGTTCAGGCCACTGGTACTGTTAAGTAAGGACCTGGTACAGATTCCTCAGTTCAGTTACTTAGTATCAGAACCTGGCATAACGGAGGCACACAACAGGCCTCACCCAGTGATAAACACACCTGTGGAGCCGCGAATCCCTCTCAGTGGTAAAGAACTCGTCTACTGTGCACATGACCCTGAAATTTTTCCTCTGCATCAGTCAGCGTCACCACCACCCCATCTCTTTATGAGGAAAAAAAAAATCTCCCTTTCAGATCTATCTTCAGTTTATGGACTCAGTACAAGCTCATTAGGAAAGGGGTTTGGAGAGAGAGGCCGTTGTTTAAACAAAGCTGCTATTTAATTTGACCTATATTTTTTCTAGTCCAGCACTTTTTTTTGTTCAAGTGCATTGTACAAGGCACTTGACACATAAGAGGTTGTGGTGATCAGGAGTTCAAGTCAGAAATCCTCTCACTGTGCGCCCCTTGGAAGATGTGAGGTGCACACTGGCTCCGAGGCAGTCGGTGATAAAGAATAGTCAAGTAGTGTTTCCCACGTTATCTGTGTCACGCTTATTAGTGTTCTTATGGTCTAACAGGTTAAGTTCTGTTTTTCTTTTAGGACAGTTTTTCTGGGAGCTGTTTTTTTTTTCTTTCTTAGTAATGGGGATCAAACCTGTGGCCTTGCCCACAGTAGGCACCGAGCTACCTCCCAGGCCTTTTCTTTGATCATGGTCTGGCTGCTTATAGAATTTTCTGGCTGCAAAGAATAGAAAGTTGTTTATAAAAGAGGCTGAGGTTGGGGTTGGCTGGGGAGAAGTAGCTCAGACTGTGCACTCCACTCCTGTCAGCACAGAACTCTGCTCTGGTGAGCTCAGAGCTGTGCACTTTTGGTCTACTGTACCATACTCTTTTTATTTTTATTTTTTAGTTGTATCTACCTACCTACCTATAACCTATCATTTATTTATTTTTCTGTATCATGTTCTTTGGTCTTACTTTCCAAGATGACTTTTATCCTCAAAACCCATGACCATGTGCTCTTGCATTTAAGCAACAAAACGTGTGTGGTGAGCTATAGAGGTCCCACACCAACACCAGATACAAGCGTCACCACTCCCAGGTGGGCAAGTGTGGGCAGTTCTGTGCGAGTTTCTGTGACGCTCCAAGCAGCAGCCATGTGTCACTAGAGTGCCCTTCAGTCTCCTCTGTTTCCTAGCTTTGCTGCTGAGTTTTAGAAACGCAGGGGACCGAGTGGCAGATGTCGGAATCAAGCACTCTCAAAAGCAGTCCCTCCCCGACCAGAAGGTACGGACCTGACTTGTGCATCACTCGGGAGATGCGCTGAGCATTTCTTGTGTGCTCAGCTGTGACCTGAGGGTGAGAACACAGGCACAGGTGAGAGCTGACAGTTTGTCTTGTGTAGATGATGGCCACTGACCCAAGACCCGAACTGCAATGACAGTGCTCAGGGTGCTTCCAGGATGCATGGGATGGGGCATGCTGTGTTCCCATGAAAGATAGCCCGTGTGTGTGTGTGTGTGTGTGTGTGTGTGTGCGCGCGCGCGCGCGCGCACATGTGAAGGCTAGCCCATGTGTGTGCGTCTGTGTGCACATGTGAAGTCTGGCCTGTGTGTGTGTGCACATGCACACGTGACTACTAGCTTGTGTGTGCCTGTTACTCTGCAGATGCATGTGCCATATGTGGAAGTCAGAGAACAACATGTGTGAGTCAGTTCTCTCCTTTTGAGCCTTGGGGACCGAACTCAGGTTGTCCGGCTCGGTTGAGGTTCATTTATCCCCTGAGTCATCTCTATGACCTGGAGTCAAGGTGGGGGTGGGGCTTGGATCTGAACCTGAGTCAGCGTTAACTCGGTTGGGCGGGGAAAAGGTAGCTGGTGGCTGGTTCCTGGCAAGCAGGGTAGTGGGAACAAGCCAAGCTGTTTGCTGTAGTCACCTATGTAAGGCATTAAGCATTGTCTTTGGTTATGACTTGATTTCAGAGAAGCCAACTATGTACGGCAAAAATTACAACCAGCAGAGTAAAAAGATCCTGACCTTTTTTGTATGGTTGGGAGTGAAGTGTTGGCACGTGTCGTTAGCGCCAGGTTTCTCAGTGTGATTGTTTCTCAAGTGACTGTCGTTTAGACTCGCGCACAGGTGGGTGGGCATCATGGAGCTGGCCTTGAGCCATCACAAAACCAACGCTTCTGTGTGGTAAGAACCTGTGTGATGCCAGGAAGTATTTTTGATCAGCACACGTTCCCCTGAAAGGAGTTCCACAGTAGGGTGAATGCAAATGATTTCATTTTGGGGCTCTAACAATGCTGGAGTGTTACCTTTACAGTTAGTGAATGCCAAGGAAAGCCGAAAGAGCCGAGGCAGGAAAACAGTTGTTTAGCAAATGTGTTTTACTTATAGATCAGCAAGTTCATAGGAAAGATGATTTAATAATTGGTTCCTTTTTGTTTTGCACAAATATAGTATTTTTTTCTCTTTTTTTCTAAGCATAGTAGCTAGCTCTGAAGTATTTGAGGGTGAGGCACTATACAAGAACAAAGGTTTATTCTCAGGGATAAAATAAGACAGTTGGCTATTGTGCAAGACCCACAATCGATGGCAAGTGACTTAAAAGAGTTGCGTTTGGTGTGGAGACGGGTCTCTACCGCCTCGCCTTTGCTTCATCACAGCACTGCTCCCCCTGCCCGCTGGCCCTCAAAGACTGCTTTGTTCCCTTCAGTTTTCTCGATAGTTAGCGAACCAGTGGTGGCTTGCTCCGCCCCGTTTTGCCTCTAATATTTCTGAATGCAGATGGTCTTTGCTGCCGAGTTAAGGGCAGTTGTGGCCCCGCCCCCTTCCTCTGTGTGCTGCCCTGTCAGTGTAAACTCTGGCCTGTTTGGACAGTGACTCTTTTCCCCAGGGGGACTGTATTTCTGTAAGTTACTGGAACATTTCTCTCCCACTCTTCCCTATTTTCTTTCTCAGATTCTCCCTGCCCGCTGCCCCTCCCCCAAGTAGTTTGTTGCAGGAAGAGATTAGTAGTTCAGGATTTAGGTCAAGACTGTTTTCGGGATAAATAGAGAAAGAATGTGAAACTCATTTAGGAGCTCCATAAATAAGGATACAGGCCACACTTCTAGGCTGGTAGAATACTAAACTGCAGATACCAAAACAGATTTCAGCATTATAGGACTGAATTGAAGCAAGAAATCTCTCTGTCCATCCATCCATTAGTCTATTATGCATTGTCTTTCCTTTTAATGGCTTTTACAGATAAACAACAACTCTGGAAGGCAGAGGTTAGGTCTTCACGCTTCAGGTTGAGCGCATGCTCTTGCACCTGCCAGGCAAGTCCCTCCCCCTGAACTATGTCCTCAGCTCCCAGAGGTCGACTGGTCACACATGACGCCTCTAACACATGGAGTCAGTAGGTGCTTGAACCCGGAAGACTCAAGTAAAGGCAATTCTGCCAGGCAGAAGAGTCTCCAGCAACATCAACCCATGTGGTCCTTTTATATAACCCCAAACCTTTCAATGGAGTGGACATTTCCTTAGAGAAGCTAAAGAATTCAGCCCAGCGTGGTGGCGCACACCTGTAATCCCAGCACTTGGGAGGCAGAGGCAGGCGGATCTCTGTGAGTTCGAGGCCAGCCTGTTCTACAGAGTGAGTCCAAGATAGCCAAGGCTACACAGAGAAACCTTGTCTCAGAAAGAGAAAGAAAAAGAAAAGAAGGAAAATGCTAAAGAATTCACACAAACCACTCTTTAATCTTGAGGGAGGAAAGTAGGAGGAGGAAGAGAACACACACTGGAGCGGAAGTCTGTAGTTCCTCTAGGTGAGGCGATGGTAAAGGGCCATGCTAAGTATTTTCCAGCAGTGGCACATTGGTTGGAGGTATTCAGCAACTGGGAAGAAGTCACAAAATGCTTCTTGCTGTTTTCCCTCCTGGAGCTTCTGAGGGCAATGGTGACGTAAGGCAGGTATCACAGGAAGGTCACTCAGGAAGGAGACTGGTGACATAACTTGAGGCACAGAGCTAGTAAGTGACAGGGTCAGAGTGGATGGAGCCAAGTTCTCCTGTTCTCACTGCGATGCTGTGCACCAGAGCAGGGCTTCCTGAGTTGAGTAGCGTGACTGTGACTGTGCTGTGATGCTATTGGCCAATAAGGACCGCTGAAGGCACCTGAGAGAACTTTAGGCTTGACGGTAGTGGAAGAGGGTCAGAAAAAGGAACAAACACAAAAGACTTTCCTTGAAAAACACTGTCCAAGCTTGAGGTAGCGTTTTGGTTGTCATGTGCCTAGCAGTGTGTGCTACCTATGCTTGGCACCCTTGGGTCCTGACAGGGGAAGAGGAGAGGTGAGGAAGAAACACAGCCTGACTGCTGTGCGGGCCAGACAGCCTCCCTGCCTTCAGGGGTGGCTTCTTTCTAAGAGGGAGTGGGCTGCGAGGCAGTCTGGGAAGAGCACCGTTGCAGACAGGCCCGACACACGCACAGGCGGTGCACTAGCAGAGTTTGAAGCTGTTGTCAATTATGGGCATGGGTCCCCGACACATAGTCTTTTTCAGAGACTGATTTTTGTAAACAGCCTGAGTTGCTTTACATATTAACCCCTTTTCCTATCTGGTTTTTGCTGCATAGAAACTGAGGTTATAGAATTTCCAAGTAGGCGTGGGATTCCTGTCTGGACTCTTAGAGGTTTCTCTTACGTGTGGACCGATCCTGAATGACAAATGCCTTTGGAATTGTGCCTGCCTCCTGGTGCCGTGTTTATGGAGCTAAAAGAATAGACACTTAGGTAGAGTTCAAGTCAGTTAGCGTCCTGCATGCAGCTCCAGAGTGTGTGTGTGTGTGTGTGTGTGTGTGTGTGTTGTCAGCTAACTCATGTGTAGTCATACTTGCCCCCAGGCAAGCACTTGCTGATCCTGAGGAACATGGCATTGCCATCCCGTGTCTCTAGGGCCCAGGTGGGCCATGTGGGGTAGGGCAGTATTAACTGGTTGATAACTCAGCTTTAGCAGAATTTCTCCTTAAGAAGCACGGATTATGACATTGACTCAGGCCATCTGTCCAGTTTTGAGTGGCTTGATTTTCTTTCCTCTTCTCGTGTGACCGCAGTGACACCGTAGTTCATCAGACCCTTTCCCTGGTGGGCTCAGCTTGCAGTCTTCTCTTCAGTGGAGTGGGGCCAGGTAACTGAATTCCGGACAGTATATGTCTCTCTCTCATATCCAATATGGGGGGCAGGGATGATGTGAGCACTCTATGGCCTAACCCATATAGAACCTTCTAGGTGTCCTTTACCCTGTCTCTCTTAGTTTGGATCTAAGCAGGGGCCCCTGAGGTTCTGGGCTACAGTGTAGCCACTGGAATATCAGACCTAAGACCATGAGCTGCCCATATAGAGGCACAAAAAGCAATGAACTCTACTGTGGTCTACCTCTGAGATTTAGAACACATCTGGTTTAGTAGTTAAGTGGCTAAATGACTTCTAGACACTGATCATATGTTACAAGGATTTTCATAGGGGTTCTTTTCTTTTGTCACCCTGGTATCTGCCCCATGGCATGATCCTATGACAGGCAGTACCTAGGACAGAGCTGTCCTCTCCCCTAGCTCCACACATTTTCTTTTTCAAAATCTTCTGTGAATGAATAATGTTTGGATCTGTCCCCAGCTGGCCTTTGGACTAGTGGGGCTATGGTCATGGTGCTAAGGGTTTTGGTTGCAATCCAGGCTGAAATGATTCCTGAATGTTGACTTCATAGTTGCTTGCCTCCCCACACAGTTCAAATGCTGACATCTTAAGACAGGAGCGGGGAGAACAGTCAGTCTTTTATTTAATTCTGGCAAGACTGTGGTTTATGGTGCTCTGGGGAAAGGCAGCTGCGGATGTATCAACCATTTTAAGAATTCTGGGCAGTCGAATCTTCAAGTAAAACCTAAACACGGACAGGGCATCCTCTAGGAAGGCTTGTGCTGGCTGCGTGTGACAACAACACCCCACCTTCTGAACAGCGTTCCCTTTTTGCTTATGGGTTATGCATTATTTCCTTTTATTTTAATCAACATTTCTTTTTTAATCTCACTCAGAGGTGGTGTGATGTTTGCCTGTTGCACACTTCTTATGTTTGCCTCAGCATTCACTTTTCTCTTTATCTGTCACTGCTGTGGGAGGACAAGGGAGCTCCTTCTCAGAGTCTGTGGTGGCAGAGCTGAGCCTCTGCTAAGAGGCCACTATTACAAGGTGTAGACGGTTCTCCTAGCTTGTGTAATGTCTTGGAGGCACCCCCAGTAATGTATGAAACTGGGTGTGTTGCTGCACCCATCCTGGGAGGCAGAGACAGGAAGATCAGCAGTTCAAGGGTCATCGTCTTTGATTACATTGTGAAGTTCCAGGACAGCCTGGGCTACCTGCCACAGACAAACCCCAAACAATTCAGTTAGCTTGGATTCTAGAACCCCTCCAACATTGGTGCCAGCCTCAGCTGGCATTTTACCTATTGTGCAAGTTTTGGGTAAGGTACTTGACCTCACCACGCCTTTGATCTGGGACAACAACTTACCCATTTAATGAGGAGTTGTGTGAATTAGAAGGGTTAATTTATGTATGGACTCTAGGGAGTGCCTGGTACGACGTAAGTGCCTTATAAATCTCTTTTTGTCAGTATTAATGAAATGACAAGCACTGTGTTTTCATATGTCTTCATGTGTGGTAATCAGAAGGAGAGACTGGCTACTATTTAATTCGTTATATATTTAAGCATCAATTTTTAAAAAGGGTTTTATTTTTATGTGTAAAGAGTGTTTTGTCTGCATGAATGTGTATAACGTGCTTGCAATGCCTTTGGAAGCTGGAAGAGGGCGCCATGTCCCTTGGAACTGGAGTTCAATGCCTGAGAACCACTGTGTGGGTGCTGGGAATAGAGCCCAGGCCCTCTGCAGGAGCAGCCGGTGCGCTTAACTACTGAGCCATCTCTTCAGTGCTCTTTTGTGCTCTTTAAAGGATGTAATTAGTGAGAGATATAACTTACTTTGAGAGAATGCTTGTTTTTAATACACAGACAGGAAAACATACAAACAGTGTGCATACCTGAAGACCAATGGCCTTGTCGCTGAGAGATGGGTTGTGCATTATCTAGATTTATTTTGATTTTTCCCATTTGCGTAGTCTATGTTTCTACACCCAAAGCTATATTATTTGTGGAGTTTTTGATAAGAAGCTCAGCTGGTATTTTTGTACTTCTGAGGAGAATATTATTTGTATTATATGTCCTTGTGATGTGTCTGAAAAGGCACATTAAGTAAATGTTTTGTGCTTTTTAATTTTAGAATGCGTTTATTTTTTGTGTGAGTGCAGACTGTGACGTGTGCATGCTGTGGAGCAGTGTGGTGGCCCGAGGCGCGCTCCTTCCACTTAACATGAGCTCTGCCGATTGATCGCGCTCAGGCTGCCAGGCGTCTGTGGCGAGGGCCTTTTACTTGCCCGGCCATCTTGCCATCCCCTGTGCTTTAATTTTGTGTATAGTTTTCTGACCTTATGTTTTCCTTATGGAAGAGACACTTATTGAAGTGTCAGCAAGGCCAGTACCACCCACAGAGACCTGTTGCACACAGCCAGCTGCCTGTTTCCTTTGCTTCCTACATCTGAGAATTACGGTAATTATAATGAACCGGATTCCGATAGCTTCTCTGATTTGGCTATCAGACCCGGTAGCCAGTTAGTTCACACACTTATACTAAAGATTCCTGTCTTTACATTGAGAAATGCATTTACCATTTACCATTTAACAAGAGGAGAAAGGCAAGGTGGCAGGTAGTTGACCTGAACTTGTAGTCTCTCTGATATTTACTTCACTCTTGTAATGAATTAGACCATTAAAAAAAAAATTTTTTTTTTTGGTGGCAAAAGAGAAGAATTTGGAAACAGAGTCTTAATACTTCTGTGTCTGTCAGAAGGGAGAGCCGATGGCTGAAGGAATGCTGTCCACACAACAAGTGCCTCTCTAGGTGTGGACAGACAAGTCTGGTTCCTAGTGTTCACCACTGCCCTGTAAGCCAAGGGATCTGATGGCCATCGCAGCAATTGCTACTCAGTAATGACCAGCAGTTAGCACCTGCTGAGCCCTTCGGCACATGCTGGCACTGAGCTAAACAAATTCCTTCGTTATTGTGTTCCGACCTTGTCAAAACTACCACAGTTGTAAACCACCGCGCTCTCCGTGGCGGAGTGAGCACGCCTAGGCTGCGAGGTCTGTGGCCAACATTGGACTCTCCAATTCTACCGTCTCGCCTGTTCCTCAGCCTTACCCTGCTCATCTCAGGACTCAGTGTTTTGGCTTCTGCCATATGTTTCTTTTAATCTTTCATTCTTTGGGTGCAGATTTAGAAATATGTTTTTTATATAAATTACCTTTAATTTGCTCTTTATAATCCACACACGGGCAATGGGGATAGATGCTATCCCAGCTTTGTCTGTGAGGAAGTGGACGCTCCTAGAAGTGCACCATAAATGGCAGGAGCGGGGCTGATTTGGCGTCTTTGGTTTCCTGGTCCAGGTTTTCTTCAATCCTGTCATGTTTGGACACCTCTTTCTCACAGGTCTGCCTTGTATTTCCTTTCTGCCTTTGACATATTATATTTTAGCGAAACAAATGCTTTCTGGTCATGTCTAATAACTTGGTAGGATTGGAGCACACGGGGTCAGGTGGGACATCTGAGGGAAGCTGCCTCCCAGAGGTGTCAGTCTTAGGCTGTGCTCATCAAGAAGCTGCATCTATGTGGGCTAAGCGTGCTCAAGGTCCTAGGGCAGGGCCAGCCATGCAGCAGGACTCTCGTGTAGGCTCAATTTTCTTAACCAATATATTTTATTAACAACTTAGTGACTGAGCATACGTCACTTATAACCCGACTAACCAAAACAATAGGAAATGAGGATTAATGGACACAATAACAAAACCTTAAGGATATCAGTTCTGAGGAACGATTCTTCAGGTGTGAGCTGTAGGATTTCTTTTGCTAGAACCTGGGGTAACCAGAACCCAGAACCTCAGCAGGAGGCAGAGCCCTGAAGCCTTCCCTTGAGCGGTTCTCTCTAGGAGCGTCTCGAAGTGCAGTGATGAACAGCCAAACCTATCCCAAGTCTCAAAAAAAAACCCCGCCTCCAGTTCTGGGCTCATTTATATATCCCCTCCCAGAGTCTGTTCATGGGATCTTTTCAGCTGGCAACAATTAAGCTCCTGCACGAGGTGGTTGCTCTTCTAGTGAATTAACCTCACCTATTCTCTCACAAGACTGTTCCGATCCCGCACTTGGGATCCTAAAAAACAGGTTTATTTCTCCTTCACTCTAATACCCAGGACTGGGCACCTCCAGGCCCCTGCCCTGTTTCTGCGGCCCTCTGCTTAGCTCTCTCTGAACACAGCGCTGTAGACCACTCACTGTCAGCAAATTATCCTTTTCTCAAGAAGCTGCCCTGAAGCTATTTCTTTATCTAAAGGCTTTTAGTTCATTCTCGCACCAGAAATTCAATTTACCATCAAATGAAGTTTTTTTTTTTTTGAAGAGGTTGTTATTATTTCTTTGAGAGAGAATTATCAGAGGAACCAGAGGTTGGTGGAAGCAATAAAGAAAGCCATTAATATAGATTGAAATTCAGGCTGCTGTTTTGGGGTGAGCATGGCGGGGGTGTGTGCCCAGTCTCACAGGGTGAGTTAGTTATCACATGTACAGAAAACTCCTGGGCATAAAGGCAGCTGCGGACCAGTTGGTAGATAGATGGTCTTTGGTAGCTCCCAGGTTATCAGGTCTGAATTGTGGTCTATTTTTTTGAGCCCAGATATGGAGATTTGTCAGGAGAAATAGTTATGAAAGAGAGGCATGTAATAGAGAATAAAGAATCTGATGCTTTGGGTCCTAATGCTAGTTATGTGACTTTAAGAATGTCATGTGATGGCTCTGGGCCTGGGGGAGAGTGGGAACGGGGACTGACCTGCAGAATGAAATTGTTGGACCAGGTCAGTGGCCTCTACTGTGCACCAAAATCACCTGGGGAATTTTGACAGGTGACTTAATTGATAATTTGGCCGGTCATGGTGGCACACATCTTTAATTCCAGCACTTGGGAGGCAGAGGCAGGAGGATCTCTGTGAGTTCGAGGCCAGCCTGGTCTACAAAGTGAGTTTAGGACAGCCAAGGCTATGCAGACTGCAAAAAACAAACAAACAAAAAATCAACCAACCGAACAAAATTAGTTGGTGCTGACTTGAGGTGGGATTTTCCCCTGGCATCAGTATCACTTATCCTGTCCTGGGATTCAGATGTGCAGCCTGTGTTAGATCGACTCTAACAGTTTGCAAATACACGTCACTGCTCTCTTACCAGGTGCTTTATAAATGACGTACCGTGGTGCACATGGCCTCGCTGCCACAAGGGACACTAATCATTTTCGTCTTGGAAAAAATAAACTTGTTATTAGAGATACTGATGTTTTGGCATTGACTTGTAAGGACAATTCTCCAGGGAAAGCCACGAAGCATTTCTTTTCTGAGGCATCAAGGATGGAAGAAAGATATATAAAGAGTTTAGGATATCCTGAAAGGGCTTGTGTGTGGATCTTTGTGTTTTCATGTGAAAGTTTAAACAAAGGGAACTTGCTCAGAGAACTAGAAGAGTAAGTAAGTAATTTCTAACCCATATTACCGTCTAAGTTTTTTTTTTTTTAAAAGAGAACACTGGATTTTGATGAATACAACAAGATCATTAGTTCTGTTTCTGAGTTAAAATTCCATTTCCTTGCAACCTAAGTTACTCTTCCTTGGGAATCAGATTTCTTCAAACTAGATTTATTTTGAAATATAATGTACAAGAAAAGCCTAAACTCAATTTAATGTTCTTTTTACTTAGTTAAAACTATTAACTATACAGGGATTAGGCTAAATTATTTTATAGTGTATACTTGAATGCCAAAAGGAAAATTGATATCCAGGGCACAAAACCTGATACTAACAGTTTCTGCACCAATGCTCCCCAGCTCAAATCTTCAGTCTCTCAAATCCACAAAGGCATTGCCATGTGACACAGAAGCGAGAGTCAATCCAAAGCCAAGGTCACCTCCCCTCGCTCTCCCCAGGGTACAGGGGACGCTTTGGCTGCATAATCCTCTCTAGGGCCAGGCTGAGCTGGGCGAGATTCAGAACTGTGCTCTATCCAGGATAAACTTCACAACTGTTTTGTATTTTCCTGCCTCTGGTCTGTAACAGTTCTGAGTCAGAGGGGTGGCTGTTAAGTGACTCAGGTGCATTGGTAAAAGGTGCTTGGAAGCTGTCCATCAGCTCCATACTGGCTACTAGCTCCTCTTACACTTCTCACCTTGGGGGCCAGATTGGAGTCATATCTAAAACTTCTATGGGACTTTATGAAAAAATTGGTGTTAGTTTTTTTTTTAATATAGAAAATGCCAATGAAAACAAAAACAACAGAGTTAATTATCTACACAACTATGTTACTGTTAGAAATTCAGATGCTCAAAGAAGGCAGCATCAGGTGTCTGCTTTTAATAGAAAATTTATTTTTTAAATGGAGGTAGAATAGACACAGTATTTTAATTAATTACTACAGGTTAGCTCTTCTATTTCTCTACAGAGGGACTAGGGCACATATTATTTAAAACACTTGAAATGTAGAAATTGTTATCATTCCCACTTGGCCGATGAGAAAAGATACTGTTTTATCATAAAACACATGGAACTTCAACTGGAGCAAGTTTCTGCTGCTCTTGCTAAGTAACCAGGCTGCTATGCAAATGTGAGACTTCAGTTTTAGGGTTTGGCAGAGCCAGTTTTAGGGTTGCTTCCTCCTACCTGGCCCATTGGTAACAGCTCAGAGATACAGTATTTGGTTCTAACAGTCAGGCTTACAATAGGTGGCAGCTGATTAAGACTATGCTTAGGAGGAGGAAAGACCAATTATGGCTAGACATTTGCCACAGCCAATTTCTCCTTTTTCCCCTAAGTATCTTCAGACTAGGTAAGGGTTGGAGCCACACAGAGCTGCTCCCATGAGATGGTGGTAGCACTGGTGTTTGGTGGCAGTGTTGGTGGCAATGGTGTTGGTGAGGGTGGCAGTGCTGGCAGTGTTGGTGGTGAGGGTGGCAGTGCTGGCAGTGTTGGTGGTGAGGGTGGCAGTGCTGGCAGTGTTGGTGGCAATGGTGTTGGTGATGGTGGCAGTGCTGGCAGTGTTGGTGGTGATGGTGGCAGTGCTGGCAGTGTTGGTGGTGAGGGTGGCAGTGCTGGCAGTGTTGGTGGTGAGGGTGGCAGTGCTGGCAGTGTTGGTGGTGAGGGTAACAGTGCTGGCAGTGTTGGTGGTGAGGGTGGCAGTGCTGGCAGTGTTGGTGGTGGCATTGGTGTTGGCAGTGTTGTTGTTGTTGGTAGCATTCGTGTGGCATGAATGAAGCTTCGTGGTGGTGGTGCACACCTTTAATCCCAGCACTCCAGAGGCAAAGGCAAACGGATCTCTGTGAGTTTGAGGCCAGCATAGTCTACAAAGAGAGTTCCAGGACAGCCAGGGTTACTCAGAGAACCCCTATCTTCGAAAAGAAAGAAAGAAAGAAAGAAAGAAAGAAAGAAAGAAAGACTGAGACCATTGAGCAAGTGTTGTTACTGTTTTAAAATAACAACAGTAAATCAACTCTGAAGGAGAGTGTTCTGACCGAAGGACGGAGTATGACGGCCTTGAGGACACCCCAGAGCACGCAGCTCTAGGTAGTGGGACGTGGCCTTTTCTCCCACACTTTGTCCCTCATCTCCAGTTGAGGAGGCATTTATGTCTTCCAGAAGAAAGCAAGCATGGATCATGGTTCTCGAAAGACAAGACCCCACAGCTTGTGGGCATGAAGGCTTAAATAAAACTTTTATTATTTTGAAAGTTTCTGACCCTTAAAGAAAATATTTGTTCCTATTAGTCATCATTCTTTGTCTTTCTTAAATTTAAAAGTTATTTTCATCTCTTACCTAGTGCTGTCAGCTATGGCTCTGGAAGATTACTGGCCTCCTTCCCATCATCCTCTGCTTCATGTGTCTGCTTATGTGGTACCAAGGGATGCTTTTAGGGGGAGGGGCAAAGAGCAATAGACATATGACACAGATGCTGGAGAGCAGCAGCAGGACACAGCTGACACAGTTTAACACTGACCACTGGAAGAGACCATCCTCATGTCCTGGAGTCCCTCAGTCTACCAGCAACTGTAGGGACATTGGTGGTGTATATTGTAATATCAGTGCTGGAGAATCAGAACCAGGTGGATTCCCCAGGGCTTGCTGGCCAGCCAGAGTAATCAGAAAACCTCAGTTTGATGTGAAGCCTGTCTCAGAGCACACGGTGGGCAGCATTGGGAGAGTGACACCTGTTTCTTCCACACGCACAAGGACACACACGCATGGCTTCAGGAACACACACAGAAGTACAGTAATTTAATGCAACCGTGTTAATTTGCAGAAGAGTGGATCCTCCCAATTGCTTTTTCTTTTCTTTTTTTTAATATTTTATTAATTTATTTATATTACATCTCAATTGTTATCCCATCCCTTGTATCCTCCCATTCCTCCCTCCCTCCCGCTTTCTCCCTACTCCCCTCCCCTATGTCTGTAACTGAGGGGGACCTCCTCCCCCTGTATATGCTCATAGGGTATCAAGTCTCTTCTTGGTAGCCTGCTATCCTTCCTCTGAGTGCCAGCAGGCCTCCCCATCAAGGGGACGTGGTCAAAAATGGGGCACCAGAGTTCGTGTGAAAGTCCCCATTCTCCACTCAATGGTAGAGAATGTCCTATCCATCGGCTAGATCTGGGTAGGTGTTCGAAGTTTACTGCCTGTATTGTCCTTGGCTGGTGTCATAGTTTGAGCAGGACCCCTGGGCCCAGATCCACCCATCGTAATGTTCTTCTTGTAGGTTTCTAGGACCCTCTGGATCCTTCTATTTCCCCATTCTCCCTTGCTTCTCTTACCTGAAGTCCCAAAAGGATGTCCTCCCTCTGACCCACTTTCCTGGTAAGTGAAGACTTTCATGGGACATGCCCCTTGGGCTAGTGTCTAGGGAATAGGGCTTCCTCAAGACCCAGCCATTCCAATTGCTTTTTCTTAACGAATGAATTTTGCATTGCACATCTCAGACCTCCTGGGATGGCTAAATGATCAGTGCTAAGCCTGCTTCTGAGCCCAGGTCCTCCTGAGTATCCACTTAGCACACACTGCTCGGGGTGTATGAGGCCTCGGGCTGATGTGTATTAACAGATGGGCCTCTGAGACGGAGCCTACAGCAAATGAAGCGGCTTAGAGTGGAGTCTTCTACACTGTTTGTCACAGCAGTTAGCTGAAGTACCCGCCTCCCAGCTGTGGTGTCTCCCTTCCAAGGTGAGGGCATTTGTGACTGGTTCTGGCCACCAGTCAACTTACCAGTGCTCACCTAGGATGACTTGGCTGTATGTCATACTTGTCTGTCTCTTGTCATACTTGTTGTCTTTAAAGAAGGCACCAATGAAAGAACCGTTCTTGCTGTATAATAACCATTAGTTCTAAGAACATCTCAGTGGGCTAAGCCAACTCCACATTGGATCATAACACTGTAGATCTGTAATAAGATATTGATACATTTTAAAGACAAAACACTTTGATCCTGAAGAAATAGGACTGAATACTATTCAGGTATAAACATATGGCGAGAAGTGACAAACCCCCAAGGGAGTTGGGGTCCACCGCCAGCATGGATGCACCGTGACCCTCAGCTTCGCACCCCGCAGGTCTGGAGAGTATAGTCTGTCATTCTCACGTAAGCTTCATAAAGTGACTCCAGAGGAGTTTCTATGGTCCAGACTCTTCTGCTGTGTGAAAAAGTGACCCTAGAACATTCCTCAGCTGAGTCTGAGTGTTTGTCATTCTCTGGAAGGTCAGCACAGAGAGCCAATTTCCAGAGCTGGTTAGAAGGAGGCTCTCGGAGGTTGCTCTGTCCGTCCGTCCATCCTTCCTTCCTTTCGTGTTCTCCAAGGCATGCTCTTGTCTCAGGAGATGCGTCTGTTGCAGCATTTCTCACTTCCTCTGAAGGATGCTTTCCCGTGGGAGATGTGCACAGGTCCTTCCTCCCTCTACAGACATAAACGTAAAGAAGTCTCATCCATTCACACAGGGTTCCACGGCTGTGAAAGAGACACCATGACCACAGCAGCTCTTCTTACAAAGGGAGACATTTAGTTGGCCCTGGCTTACAGTTCAGAGGTTTAGTCCGTTGTCATCATGGCCGGAAACATGGCAGCATGCAGGCAGACATGGTGCTGGAGAGGTAGCTGAGAGTTCTGCATCTGGATCTGCAGGCAGCAGGAAGAGAGAGAGCGAGCCACTGGGCTTGGCTTGAGCTTCTGAGACCCCAAAGTGACCCCCAGTGACACAACTTCTCCAATGAGCCACACCTACTCCAACAAGACGACAGCTCCTAATAGTGCCGCTCCCTATGGACCTATGGGGGCCGTTTTCATTCAAACCACCACAGGGTCCATTTGCCTAGTCATCTTTCCCTGCTCTTCCCAGATGAGAGGATCCTCCAGGGCTTTAGCTCAGATTGTGTCTGAGCGTTCTGCTTTGTTTATCATTAAAAAAAAAAAACCAGAACTAGTACCCTTTTTGAATTTTTCATATTTGTTAACTTATACTACACATTTATTTTTTTGAGTCGGAATTTACTTTTGGGATGCAAATGACAGGAATCCCACACACCTGGATATGGAGAGTAGCGCGCCACACAACACTTACTTTGGCCGCAGAATTGCCCATTGATTACTTTTTGTGCGTGTGTGTGTGCATGTGCTTGTATCCAGGTGCACCTGCGTGACAAACACAGGCGCTGGCCTCAGGTGTGCTGTCTACTTTGTTTTTTGAGACAGGATCTCTCGGCCTAGAGTCTGCTGATTCAGCTAGGCTGGCTAGCCAGGGGGACCCCCCTCCCCCACAGGGATCGCTGCCTCCCTATTATTGGGATTATAAGTGTCTCATCACACGCTACTTTTTAATGTGAGTGCCGGGGATCAAACCCGGGCCCTTATGCTTGCAGAGCAAACACTTTATCCAACTGAGTTGTCTCCCTAGACCTTAAAATTGTTTGGAAAATGTGATTTCAGTTCCCGTTCCCTCACCCTCAAACTGGGAAGCCCCAGAAGGCTTCGGTACTCTGCAGTTCTGCCCTGTTCCTACTTATCACAACCTTTAGCTTCTCGGGGTTCCATTCTTGTCCTCCAGAAACGCAATCTTCCTTCATCCGAAAAGACAGACTTGTGGGAGGTAAGGTGTGGGCTGGGAGATGCCTGTGGGCCTGGGAAATTGGCCCTGCAACTGTGGTGTTGGTGTGGGAGCAGTCACAGAGCCATGCTCAACGTAAAGTCAGAGCTAGCCCGGGTGTGTTGGCGGGGAATCCAGACAGTAACACAAGTCCCTTGTGTCAGTGGTACTGCATGTGCGTATGCCCTACCCGTACCCTCCCGTTCGCTTCCAAGCATCTCTAGATTATATGTACTACTCAACACAATGTAATGACACACACACACACATCATATATGTATATATATATATGTATATATAGTTTTTATACTAAGTAACTGAGGGAATAAAAGGTGGGAAAAATCTATATGTTCACACAGATATATAATATTAAAAGTGTTTTGCTCGCCAGTTGCTTGACTCTAAAGCTGTGGAGCTGTCCACGCACAGAAGGCCACGGTACAGAAGGGCTGGAAAAGGGGCCGCCCCGGAATGGTAGCAAGCCCCCAAGTATCAGACATGTCAGAGGCACCTGTGGATGACAGTAGTTGCTTCTCATGCCCTGAAAACCAAGGCATGCTGAAAGACTGTCTCGTAAACAGTTTCCCGTATTCTGTGTGAATGTCACTGCTGATCTTTCGGCCAGCAGGGCAGTTTTTTGCTCTTTGGTGTTTTTAACCAGATTCCTTCTGTTGATGTAGTTGTTCATCCTGTTTGGATGTTTGCTGTTCCGCTCTCCCTCCAGCGTTTTGACTGGACAGCCTCTGGTCTCTACCCTACCCCGTCGCATCCCATCAGCAGTAGGAAGTGGAAGGAACGAATAACTTCAACCAGGAGGAGAAGACTTTGAGGCTAAGAGGAATTTCCCTTGGGACCAATTACTCAAACGTTTTCTTGGAAACTTCGTGGGAGTTGGGCATTCTGAGCTGAACCGTGGACTTTTTGGGTCTGCAAAGAACAACAACAAAAACAAGATGTGCTGCCCGACCCATTCATTTAACGGATGAGAAAACTTGATCTCACACTTGCTAAAAGCCCAGCATGCTTTTGTTCCCTCATAGGGCAGAAATGTCGAGGATGCACCTTGAGGAGGAGAGATGAGTGCCTCAGAACCATTATGGCTTTCCACAAAAGTGGGAAACTGTGTCTTGTCGACTGGTACAGTGCCATTTTTCCCACTGTTTCATTTCTTAACCGTTCTACCTGGCAATTTCTAGTAGCTTTCAGACCTGGGGTCTGGGATCTGGGGTGTTGGGTCACTGTCCTTGCAAGCGAGTCTGTTCCCTGTCCCTCATAGTAAATACCAATCTATCTTTTGTTCAGACGCTGCAGTTTTGGCGCCTCACAATGACATCAACACTTTAAAAATAGTTAGGATCTTTCAAGTGAAAGTCCAAGTGGCTGGATGGCCTTTGGGCTTCGGAGTTGACGCTAGTTTACATAACACCCTGTTGGTATTTGTGTCATGTTGGATACCCGGCCTCTTGTTTCTTTTAGGGATTTAATTGGCACTCAAGAGCCAGTCATCAAATGAGAAGTAACAGTGACTTTCTAGCTGGTTATACCATGTGGAGATTATTAGATCAAGAAAAGAAATGGAAAGTAAATTAAATGATAGCATTTTCCAGCAAAACCAGGCCACTTAGACAGACCGCGATGAGAGCAAGGCCTAAGGCTCCTCTTACATTTAGAGGAACCTTTTGTTTCCTTATGGTAGGAAACACTGCCAGTTCTGCTGGGACCATTTGCCTACGAGAAGCTCAGGCCTCATTCTGGGTGGCAGCTAGGCGTCTGCCCACTTCCTGTGTGGCTGGAGAACAGTGCTGGTTGGCTGTTTTTATATCTGGGTGCTTGCTTACAAGGCCAGCTGTGGGCTGCCTTGCATTTCGTGTCATTTCAAGAGAGTGAGGTGAGCTTTCTAGAAAACTGATGCTCATGAGAATGGAAAGGGTTTTCTTTTGGGAGGAGTCCCAAAGAAATCAGTTATGTGTGTGAGGATGTTAGTGCAAAGTCGAAAGTCTACTGCCTTCCAGTACCTTTCTCTACACAGTAATGCGCGCCCCCCAGTAGTTAGTCATATCCTACAAAAAGACTCTGTCTGGTCAGTCTGGGTTCTATGCCTACCACAGTGGCAAAGACAAGAGCAGTTTTGTGTGATTCACAAGTATTTAGGAGGGAACCTGCCTGAAATGGAGGGAGGTAAACAGAGGAAAGACTTGCAGAATTTCGCCTGCAGTGACAGCAGGATAGGGCATGGCTGGCTCATGCAGACAGGCAGAGATAGCTTTTAGATTTCCGGGTAGAGTGATGTGCAGGGGGAGAGGTTACTTCCTTCCCCTCCAGAGACGTTTAGGCTGGGACGGCGACTCCTCTCTCCTCTTCAATGCAACTACAGGTCTCATGACCGTTTTCCGATGGGGCCGTACGTTTCAGAAGCTATAGTGGACACCCGCTCCTCACACATGGACGGTAGATCCTGTGTTCTCAGCGAGCTTGCTCTCTCGGGTGCAATGGTTGGTGCTCCCCATCTCTCAGTTTAACCAAGTCAGGCAGCACCAGGGAGCAGAGTACGTCCTCGAACCTGGCTCTATCTGATTTTAACCTCTGGGTTCTTTCTGCCTCACTGCTGTTGCCTGGTGAGAGCTATGGAGGCAGCGGTTAATCAGAGACGTGACACCGAATGTGAACTGGAAGACGGGCAGCGGAGGAAAGCAGCGTCATAAATCCTGGCAGCAGAGTCGTAAGGCGCTAACGAGCATCAGTGTACCTCCTCTCTGAGCCTCTGTTGCCACATAATTAGCCACAAAGTCTTAATTGCAGGTTGATTTCTAAAACTATCCCCCTCGGGCCTCCATGATTTATGCTGAGACATTAGTTTTAATTAAATGGCTACTTACTGACAGTACTTGGATGTATATCTTTTGAAGCATCAGATATTTCTTTCAGATACGGGGCTCGACCTGGAGCACATTGCTTTCTTATTGGCAACATACGGCATTCAGCCGGAAATCTCTCTCTCAGCTGGTTGAAGCCGTTCAAGACCATCCACAGTTACTTGGGGAGGTTTTTCTCTTAATCTGTGGTTTCAGGAGCCAGACACAGGGGACACGCTGAGCTTGTTCCTTCACATGCTTTCATTTCCAGTGTTGAGCTGAAGTACTGTGGATGTCTGACCCCTGTACCTAAAGGAAATTCCTGCTTCCAAAACCCTCAGCTGCTGAAGTTTTGCCAGTGAACATACCAAATAGCCTTTTCTTGGTCCAACATAAAAAGGCAAACACCAAACCAAAACCAAAAGAAATCTTCTGGTGGGGCTGGAGAGATGGCTCAGCGGTTGGGAGCACTGACTGTTCTTCCGGAGGACCCGGGTTCAATTCCCAGCACCAACATGGCAGCTCACAACTGTCTGTAACTCCAAATTCTGACACCTACAGATATACAGTGCACGTAAAATAAAAATGAATTATTAAAAAAATCTTCTGGTCAAAAATTGGGGCTGGCTGTTTATTTTTTAATGTTGTCCACTGAGGGAAATAAAAGTGGCGATGTTTCCCCCTTAGGTTTAGTGTGTCATTCCAGTTTAGGGGATTGGGCTGATGCAGTCGTTAAGAAGCACGGGGTGTGTGTTCCCAGCCCTGTCAGCCGTGAGAGCTCCAAGCCCGGAACTCCGCTTTGACCCAGCATGAGGGGAGCATCTGTGATCTTCACCAGGAGGCCTGCTGTAGCTGTTGGGGCCTTCTCATTCTGATTTGGAAATTCTGGTTAATTTAACTCCCAAAGGCTGCTTTTGCATTTTGTTTTCATGTTTCTTTTATCTCCCAGTTGGATCAGAGGTAGATATCTGAACTGTAAAATGTGGAATGTACAGAGTAAGGAAAGACAAATTTCACCTATAATTCAGACACTAAGAGATGAATATTACCAATATGGTACTTTTCCTCTTAAATGTCTCTTCATAATCATTTGCATGTAAGTGTTTACTTAAATGCAGACCTCTCATTTATATATTAGTTAGCACATATTTTAGTTAATCTAAAAAAATTCAAATTTGTTGGACACTGTTGTAGGACTTGGATATGGTTTTCAGGCTCTTTTTTGCCGTTTAATATTATATAACAAATATTTCTCTAAGTCTTTAAGAATTTGTTGAAATAATATTTTAAAAAAAATTTTGAGATACAGTCTTAAAGCCTAGGCTTTGAATTCATGTTGGTATTCCTGCCTCGGCCTTCTGAGTGTTGGGGTCCTAGGCATGTACCTCCACATCCAGTTAATGTGACATTTTAAATAAACACATAAAAATCTACTATTAGAATGCACCAGATCTTATTTCATTATCGCCACGAGATTGGACAGTTAAGAAAGTTCTATTATTTTTTTTCTGAAATAACCACCATCCCAATAAACCTTTTGGACAGAAAGCTTTGAGCTCACAGCAAATTGTTCTCTTCCGGTGATTGCGCATAAGAGCTAAGTGGGCAGTGTGCGGCTGGGCACGGCTCCTCGGAGGGCACAGCCAGCATCCCCCTGCCTTGTTCCTTGACTCTTGTCTCTGAAGTGACTCGATTGTTTAATGTGATCCTAAATTATCTGGAGCATCAAAGAAACCTAGAATAAAACATTTTGTATCCTTAATGTTAAAAAAAAAAAATACACACTCGGGGGCTGGAGAGATGGCTCAGCGGTTAAGAGCACTGTCTGTTCTTCCAAAGGTCCCGAGTTCAATTCCCAGCAACCACATGGTGGCTCACAACCATCTATAATGTGATCTGGTGCCCTCTTCTGGCGTGCAGGCAAAACACTATATATGTAATAAATAAATAAATCTTAAAAAAAAAAATACAACTCTTGGAGTTGACGTAGTTGAGATATATACCACGGTAGAAGAGGAAATAAAAAGAAGTCCATGGTTGCTTGCTCACAATGTCTGGCAAGCTAGGCCATTTAAGGCATTAGCATTGCCTTGATGAGGAAAACATACAGTTGGCTTAAATTGGCAGATTGCGAGAGCTGGCCTCGAAGAGCTCAGCCGAGGACAAGGCCAGTTGTGTTACTTCAGTAACATTTTTATGCTGTGCTTAGCACAAAGGGCTGAACGGCTGTAGTATGAAAAGACTGCACAGAGTGTGCTTACTATAAGCAGTGCCTAGCTGGAGTCGAGAAAATATTTACCCATGCTCGGCTAATGAGCTGTTCTCTCTTATCTAATTAGGTGGATTTATTTCAGCTAAGGTTAAATGTGCTTAATATATTTAATAGAGATCTTGGAATAACGTGTGGAAGCCAATTAGGAAGAAAAAAAAAAAAGCAAAAAATTCCGTGTGGGCTGTCTGGAATAATCACCTCATGGATATTGTTTTGGTTGCTCTTTGAGAAACCGGGAAAGTGACTGGAAGATTCTACACAGAAACCTGATCTAGTGCCAGAAGTAATGCTACCTACGTTAACAGCTTCCTTCACAGACCACTTGTGTCACAGATAAACAATGCTGCCTTTAGAGAGGTCTCCTTAGCCACTGGAACCTGGCTCTGGGCTGTGTAGAGAGGCAATGTTTCTGTCCCTTCCCAGATGCATAGAGCTCGTAGATGCAAAGTTACCTTGAAAATCCCACGGCGAGGGTTCGCCTTGGCAGCCTACCCAACTCTGTCCTCTCGAGGCCAACACAGCTGGCTTTGCCTAAAGAGTTAAAATATGTTGCTATTTCTTTGAGCACCAGATAAGTAGCTAGCTCACCTTTAGGGGTCAATATGTATGGAAAATCAATGCCTCTGAACGTTAGGAATCCACTTAGCTCTACTTGGTGTGCTCCTAGTATACTACGATTGAGACGGATGGCTCTGTGGAGTTGACTATCCTTTTTTCTTTCACCCTGGAGCCATGTGGTCATTGAATGCTGTTCGGAGGGATGTGTGCTCATCGTCCTGTCTTATAGGTGTTGCTGAATTCTTTGGAGCCAAATCACGTATGAGACAGAACGCTGGCATCACTGGCACTTAGAATGTTTACCTGTGTGGCTCTTTTTCTGTGATACCAAGCGTTGCAAAAATAAAGTAGAAGAGGCAGGGTGACTGAGTGCGTTATTTTGAATGAACGTGAGTGAGCTGGCGTGAATCATGAGTAGAGCATTATTGAGGACCTGCTCTGTGCTGGGAGTTAGGGATGCAGAGGTGAACATCAGGGATGGAAACACAGTTTTGGTGCAAATTCCCCTTATTTGGGGCTTTTAAGTTGGGACTGTATGATTAAAAAATGGGTTTCTTTGAGGACTGACTGCTTTATGAAGGTCAGCCTCAGAGGACAGCAGATGCTGATCTGATGGCAGCGTGCTCTCAGCGCATTGCTGCATGGTTTTGAACTCTTGGCTGTGGTCCTGCTAATCTCTAATCACTGCTCTCTTCTGAAGAGATTAGCAGAATCTAACAGGTGCCCCATATCCTAATCACTGCATTTCTGACAGACCCCTCTCCTGCCCCTAAAGGGGGTGGTGGTAGGTGTATGCGATGGGGGGGGGGGGGAAAGAGAGGGAAAGGGAGAGAGGCTCAGAAGAGGAGAGGTTACTTTGGGTTGCAAATTTTTTTTATCACTGGAGTGCTGGTCACAGACCCTGGAGAGGAAGAGTTAAAGAGTCCGGGTAACTTTTATGTTCTCTGGCTCTCCTGGTTTGGGGCCTGTCATCATTATAAACCGTAGCTGAGGTGAAGGGACTATGAAGAGAGAGAGAGAGAGAGAGAGAGAGAGAGAGGGAGAGAGAGAGAGAGAGAGAGAGAGCGCCCAGTGTCTGTAAGAACCACATAACGACTGACCTTGGAGTCAGGAGCAAGACATCCTGAGGATGGTTGACCTTAGCCTCATGGGAGGATTGGATGCAAGAAGCATGCTGAGAGAAAGGGCATGGGCCACACTAGAGGTCCCCCAGATGGAGGAGGGTGGGGTTGGTTCCCAGGCCCACCCGTCCAGCAATGGTGCTCTCTGCAGACCCACCCTGGATATTTACCGCTTCCTTCCTGGGGGCAGGACGTGTTTGCCCTTTAGCCTCTCACTCCACGCTCAGCTTCAGCCTCTGATTTGAGCAGGCCCACCTACATATTTGTCATGCCTCTCTCCAGCTCACCAGCCACTGTCATGGCTCTGTTCACTTGCTCTCCCAGTTGAGAGCAGCTGGGGAATCCAGGAGGTATTTTCAAGGCAGCCTTGGAGAATGACGTAACCGAAGTACGACACACCTACCGCGTTCTCTTTGCTTTGGCTGTCTGCAAGTTTCAGATTTATCCTGTTCTTGGGGGGGGGGTATATTTGCATAAGCAGTTAGAAGTTTTTATATAGTCAGAGTTTGACGTCTTGAGGTCCATAAAAATTTTTGGCCCATTTGAAAAACTGCCCGGAACATCTTGCTTTTTTTCGTATCTGAGAAGCCATGAACATGTGAGCCACGGGCAAGAGAATGACTTGCCTGGAGAGCTGCCTCTAAGAGTGTTTATTGGCTGTTGAGTCTACTTTGCCTTTATTCTAAATGCCTATTTTTCAAATAGCCAAACAGATGACTCACTACGTTCTGAGAGAGGCAGGCAGATAGCCCATTCAAAACGGGTCACTTACATGCATGGGGCTTGGGCCTGTTATTTCCTATTAGAAAGGACTTGAAGTGTAGTTCTCACGGGATGAGACATTAGCGGAGGGTCAGGTGCCTGACGTGAGGCGCATGGCTCAGCTTTACAGCTTAGCTCTCCACTGAGAACTGATTTCCATATTTGGACAGCAAAACATACTTACCCCCACTCTCATGGGTGGGGGAAGAAGGCGGGTGGTGGTGGTAGACGAATCGCTCACTCTTCCCAGAACCAAGGAGAAGTCAGTCAGACATCCCTTAGGTCTCTGCTTGGTGCTTGGAGTGTGTGGCTGTCGCTGAATACCAGGCATTCATCTGGCAGGCACCTGTGGTCAGACTGAGGTCCTACTTTGGTTTCGAGATTTTTTTTTTCCCCCTGTGAAGTTAGTTAGAAGATATGTAAAATAATGAACACATCCCATATGTCTTTGAGCATCTGGAATGTAGATACCTTAAAGAAAGCAATGAGTGGGGCTGGAGAGACAGCTCAGCCCTTAAAGGCTAGGCTCACAACCAAAGATACCAGAAAGCAATGAATGTGTCCAGGAAAGATGACTCACCGATGCAGGACGTCCTCAGGGAATTCAGGCCAACGGCAGTGATTTGAGCTGGTGTGGTAAGAGCAGTGTGCCAGGGGAGACACGGACACGGATAGAGGCAGTTGCACTTAATGCCCTTTTTCTCTTACTGGCCGCTTTGGGTGTGGAATGATAAAAGGTCAGAAGGGTCATCTGAGGGGTCACAAAAATAGCCATCACTTCTGAGGGAGAAGCAGCTTAACATGCCGGAGCAGGCACAGCTGCTCACCAGAGGGTGGCTGCTACGCTGGGGCGGAGCGAAGGAATGACAAGAATGCTTGCCTGCGACTTGGACAACAAGGGCTGGTCAGGACATCCCAGAGCCATCGGTGAGCCGGGATGGCGATGGCAGCAGTTTTCAGACACCCCTGCCTGCCTGCCTCCCTCAGAGCCCTGGTTTCCTGGTTGCTTGTTCTAGACCAGCTTCTGGGAAAACTTGTTCCCGCAACTCCTAGTTACTGTCCTTAGCACAAGGAGAAGAATTTCCACTTGATTCAGCACAAGGCCACATTTAATAAGTTTTTGGTAATTTTCTAATTTATTGACTTAATTTCCACCTCTGCTTAGAAACGGTTGTTTCTGCTTGAGGAAAGGTGAATTGGGACGTTGGCAGATTCTTCTTATTTTCCATGAGTGAAACGAGACAAGAGCATATAATCTTCTTAGATGGTGGATGTTAGGGACATAACTCTGAAGAGTGCACCTACCGGCCACCTTATCATGCGGTCCTGATGCTTAACGATTCTTTGAGAACTGTTGATGGAGGAGCCGGACCCTCATCTCAGTATTAATAAACACAACCAACCAGTGAACTTTCTGCATATCATTTCATACTTTTGAGGTTACTTTTTGGGACATCTACGGCTTAGCACAGGACTGATACAGCAGGCTCCGTGGGGTTTGCCGTTGGCTGTCCTGTATGTCGAGCCTGGGCACAGGCTCTGTTCAGAAAAACGGCTGTAATTCTACAGAATTGCTCAGCGAATGAACAAATGAATGAACAATGTGTCATCGCTGCCAGCTAGCGTCTGTCGCGCTACTGCTTTTGGGTGGATTGTCACCACATCCTCGCTGACTTACTGCCACCGCAGTCCCCATGTGGTCCCCCTGCCTCTACTCCTGCTTTGCCAGTCTATTTTCTACACCACAGCTGGTCTGTTCTACCGTGGTAATATGAATATAGCTCTCCCTTGGGCTAAAACGTACATACACGCGTCTCGTTTGAGAATAAAGCAACGAAGACTTAGCATAACACCCACGAGGTGCCTCAGCTTTGCCCTGTCCTCGCTGTCTCATTCTGTCACTTACCCCATGACACCCCAGACCCTGGCTACACTGACCTGCTTGTGTTTTCCTATGTGTGTTAAGATTCCCCGACCACGGTTCTCCACTCAGCCTGGCGTCCTCTCTCGTCAGCTGAGGCCTCAGTTTAGCACGAGCGTACCCAGAACTCCTTCCCCACTAGCACTGTTGGGTTGGAGCCCCTCTTCTCTGACATCACCTTCCTCCTTAGATCGCAGAGTCTGGGGACTGTCCTGCTACTACAGCTAGCGCACTGGCACATTGAGGCACTGGGGACATGTTCGAATGGGCAGGAAGGTGAACACGCATGAGATAATGGGGCCGAAAAGACCTTTGTGAAAGATCTTCATGGCAGAGACCTCGGGCCATCCTTAACTCCAAAGCCTTAGTTTTCCCCTCAGGAGCCTGGGTAGAGACTTGTGATTTTGCTGATCTTGCCACCAGGGCACGTGCTTAGCCTGTGCCCTGCACGTGGCTGCCTGAAGCCAAGTATACAGCTATTAATGTGGCCTAACACAAAATCAAAACGTAGTTAAGATATAGATATGCTTTTGATGTTTTTTTAAAACAAAAACATGATCACATGGTTCTCAAGCATAAACTTGGTAGCTCTCAGCTCTGCGTCACAGGGTGAAAAGGCTGGGCACTCCTGTGCGCTGTGACAGTGACGACGCTGGTGAGATAATGTAAGAAACCTGTTTATCTCAGCAGCCGTAAGGAGCTTCCGGAAACCACTCTTCCCTTCCTCAGTCCTTTTCGCCTCCTTCACGTGCCATTAAAGGCAGTGAAGCCTCCAGGCAGGGTCCCCGAGGTCCCCTGTGACAGAGCTGGAGTGCCACCAGACAAGCTGAATTACTGTCTAAATCATCTCAGTTCTGGGGGTGCAGACATCTAGTTTTTAAATTTTTGACTCTTAAAACACAGTGTGAGAGAGCCTTTGGTCTAGTCCAACTTGTGACCCTCGGCGGGAACCCTGGCTATTAGGCTTCAGTGGGCCACCTCAAGGCCAACAGCCTCTGTGTCCCACATCCTCCTCTTTGCGCCAAACGTCTGCTCTATAGAAAACACACTCCTGTATTCTGTGTCGTGTTTGCCCTCCTTCTGGAGGGAAACTGTCCCCTCTCCAAGCCTCCCACTTGGTCATCCCCCCCCCCCGCCCCTTTTGATATTTCAAGTTACTACTGTAGTGTTTTAAAGTTTTTCTTTCTTTCTTTCTTTCTTCCCCTCCCCACCTCCCCAGGCTAAGCACTCTTTTTCTATGAACCAGAATTTACCAACTGGCGTCTGCGGGCTACATCTGGGCTAAAGATGTGTTTTATTTGGCCTGTGGCATTTGAAACATATTGAATAAATTTCCAACTTTGTAAAGGTTGGGGCATTTTACTGAAGAGTCTGAAGCTTTGGGGCCCCAACCCCAGCTTTGGGCAGGATGGGCTTCCTCCAGCTACCGTGGCCTCAGCCCCTGCCGCTGGCAGCGCGTGCTGCTGGCGTCCTGTTGCCTTGTGATTTTAGCGTCCTCATTATTTATTCTCTCTATCTTGCCTGGCGAAGCTCCAGAGTGTCAAGAGGTCATGTCTTCTAAAAACAATGTTTCAATTTATATTATAAAAATATTTGGTAATAATTTTACAATAAAGTGGTATTATGGGGACCTGGGGAGATGTGGCCCCCTGGGCTGAGTGCCAGCTGCACAACAGGAAGTTAGATCCCACATCTATGTAAAGCCTGTGAGGTTGTGTCTAGTTCTAACCTCAGCACGGGGTAGTGTGTGTGTGGGGTGACTAGCTGAATTGGTGAGCTCTTGGTTCAGTGAGAGACCCTGTCTCAAAAAATAAGGTGGATGTGTCTGAGGAAACAGCTCTTCTGACCCCGCGCTCTGTGTGTCCTTCTGTATTAGGACGCTGGAACTGCACCATTAGGCATTTCACGGTCTGGCCTCCCTTTCACATCTCATTAGTCTCCCTCAAATAGTCTCCATAATGCACGTGAGCTGCTGGGCTTTAAAATATGGCAAAACACACCTTGCACGCCATTTAATTTTAAATGCACAGTACAGTGCATTTAGTGCATGTGGTTGTTATCACTATCTGCTTCCACAGCTCTCTTCACCTCCTGTATCATTAAGCCTCTACTCCCTTACCTTCTTATTCCCAGCCCCTAGCAACCATGGATTTGCCTCCTTTGAGCATCTCACATAAATGGCACCAGGCAACAATGTAGTCTTTTGCATCTGGCTTCTTTTAAAAGATGTTCAGGGGGCTGCAGAGATGGCTCAGAGGTTAAGAGCACTGACTGTTCTTCCAAAAGTCCTGAGTTCAATTCCCAGCAACCACATGGTGGCTCACAACCATCTATAATGAGACCTGTGTGCCTTTTTCTGTTGTGCAGGTGCACATGTAGGCAGAGCAATGTATAAATAAATAAATAAATAAATCTTTAAAAAAAGATGTTCAAAGTTTATTCATGTTGTCACCTCCAACATTATGCATTATATTTTCTCTTATGGCTGAGTATTACCCTATTGCATAGCTATACTGCATTTTGTTTGTTTATTCATCAATTGATGTTAACTGATGGACTCCTATTATTTCTACCTCTTAGCTACAGTATATATTGTTGCTGTAAACATACATGTACAAGTGTCTGTTGGAACACTCATTTTCAATTCTTTGGGTTATGTATTCAGGAATGAAATTTCCTGGTCCCATGATAATTCTGTGTTTAACTGGTTGAGGGACTATCTAGCATTAATCCATAGTAGCTACATTGTTTTTAAGCCCTCATCAACAATGCATCTGTTTCCTCAATTTCTCACTTGCATTTTGTCTGTCTTTGTTTTATTTTAGCCATTAATGTTTAGTGTTATGTCGTCATGGCTTGAATTTACCTTCTCTAGTGCCCGATGCCTGTTGGGCCTTTTCGTGGGCTGCTGGACAGTCTGTTTTGGGTTTGTGTGTTCTGTCTATTCATTAAAGTTCTAGCTTTGACATTTGTGCTATCACTAGTAGTGTTGAAGTGCTACTTGGGGTAAAGTGCAGCTTCTCTGAGGCGATCATGAAAAGACCAGACTCCATGTCACATGTATACAGTTACAGCACCTGGGCTCCTCAAAAGTGCTGGTGAGAGATTTCACTTCATGGGGCCCGCTGGGGTGATAGGTGAGCTAACCTAACTGCTAGCCAGGTCTCCTCTGTAGCTATTTAGGTCTTGAAAATAAGAAAAGAAAAAAAAAGGAGTTTTAGAACAATGTACAACTGTCCTATCACCCCACTGTGATCAGCGCACAGATCTGTTCCTTACTGGGCTGTGAGTGGCAGGCCAGTGGCCCTGCTGTTCTGTCAGTGTGAACTTCTCTCACCAAGACCTCCTCATGGGATTTTTTTCCCTCACAAAATCATATCTTTCCCACTTCTCACCATTAGGGAGGGAGTCAGTCATTTTGAACCCACGTTTTCTAGTGAGGAATCAAGCCACACGACTTGGATTTGGCTATCTAACGCCCCCGCCCCCAGTGACTGAGGCTGGACCAAACCTAGGTCTCTAGGTTGTCAGATAATTTCATTTCATTTTCCCCATGGCCTTGTTTCCACGCTCTTGATTGGTCATGATACAAGAAGCAGAACACTGTCATGCTGTGCCAAATGTATTCGGAACTAGCTCCAAGTGGGAACAGGTCCCCACATGTCTGGGCAGGCCATTTCTGTTCTATCCTTGGCCTCACTGCCTTTGGCCAAGCCTAGTTCTGTCCCTGGTGCTAGGAAGGCAGCCAGGTCCCCCTGAGCCAGAACAAAGGGGCCACGATCTCAAAATACCTGCAACTATATTATGCATTTTAAGGTGCTATAATGTTGTACACTGACTTGAATTTTGATGTTAAATGTGTAGTACAGATGTGCAAATCTAGTGTTAATTTAAAAGACACCATCAGAGTCTTCACACCACCTATATTAGGGGCAATGTGATGTTGGTAAAGAATTGGGTATGAAGTCACCAGGAAAGGAGTGATCTCAGTTGCAGTCCACGGGACCACTGGCAGCCTAAGGACCACACCACTCTGCTCCTATGTCTTGGATCTCTCCATCTTTGGGATTGGCCCCATGCAGCAGAGGTCAAGGGCAGTGGTGTTTTTGTTTTTAATTTTATTACTAAATAAAGGCAACAGCAATTGGACCCAACTTAAACACAACTCATTGTCCTTTGGTTTTTGGTTTCTTTGTTTTTTGTTTTGTTCTGTTTTTTTTTTTTTTTTTGAGACAGGGTTTCTCTGTGTAGCGTTGGCTGTCCTGGAATTCTCTTTGTAGACCAGGCTGGCCTCGAACTCACAGAGATCCACTGGCCTCCGCCTCCCTAGTGCTGGGATTAAAGGCGTGTGCCACCACTGCCTGGCTGAGTGTCCTTATTGAAGGTCCTTATTCTCTGCAGTTTGACCTCCAAGAGTTTTCCAATATGTTTTCATATTGGTGTTGAGCTTAGCATCCTGGAAGTAAATGTTGTTTTCCTAATGTTTAAAAAATATCCTCAGAGCCAACTTTCGACTAGTCAGGTGAAAAAGAGAATCCTAGAAGTCTCTGTGGGTCCCTCCATTTTAAGACAACACACCCAGCACTTCATGCATGGTACCTCGGCTAGTGTTGGCATGATGTCCACTCGGCATATACACTGTTATCTCAAATTATGTTGGAGTTTGAAGCACATTATTAAACACATAGCTAGATGAATTTGGACATGTTATAAGCATAACTGCAGCATTGAGGGGAAGTTTAACACTGGGGTGTGCAGGATATTTGATCCCCGAGATTGTGAACTATAAAACCTGCTTATCGTTTGTTGTGGCTCAGCCCTAAGACACACCTTTAATCCAAGAACTTTCTGTTTACTGTAAACAGGTGATTATGGTGTGGCTCAGCCCTAGCACACACCTTTAATCCAAGAGCTTCCTGTACACAGGATCTAATAAAATTCACACTAGGTCAAGAGACGGAGCAAGAAACCAGCTGACAGGGATTAAGTAGATTGGAGGGACTTTGAGAGAAGGATAAGAATGCGAGGAGAAAAAGGAGCTCTTTAGCTCTTTGGTTTTTAGCTTCTGGCTTTTTCCCCTCTAGGTGTGTATGGTGAGCTAGCAGGCCTATTCCTCCTGGGCTGTCGGCTGAGCTAGCAAGCTTTTGGTCTCTGGCTTTTGGCTTTTTCCTTCGGGATGTGAGCTGAGTAGGAAGGTCAGCTGGGTGCTTTCTCTGCCTCTCTGAGCTAGCAGGTTTTCACCCCTGCATCTGGCTCCTGAGGCTTCATTGGTAAAATCCAACGACTTTGGATTTTTTTTTTTCTTTATAACAACACTGGGGTAACTGTCAACACCAACATTTTCACATATGCTATAGAAGGCCTTATCTGGATGTGCTTGCACATGCCTGTAATCCCAGCACTGGGGAGACGGAGTCAGAAAAATCAGCCGTTCAAGGCCAGCTTCAGCTACTTAACAAGTTTGAGGCCAACCTTGGCTGTCTATATGAGACACTATAAACAAACAAACAAACAAAAGACAGAGTTTTGGGTAAGTTATAACTATTTAAGCTCCAGCATTGCTTTCCTCCATGCTATTCAAGTTATTTTCCAGGCGGACCAGGATGGTGTGGGTGACTGTTCACTGTAGTATGCGTGAGTGTGCACAGGTGTTTACAGGCATGCTCAGCAGTAAATAGAGTGTGACACAGGCATGATGGAGGGACACGGGGGACATTCCCAAGCTTACACTGCCTGACATTGCATGGTAAATCATTGTCAGCGTGACGCTGTCGGTGGCGAAGCTTGGATCCCTTTGTGTCTTTAAGGGGCTGCGTAGAGACGAGGGTATGCCAGAAGACAGAACCTGAAAGTCTAGGGGCCACAGCTTGTCACTCCCCTGAACGCACACACATGTTGAACACCAGCTCTGTGTGGTCATCCATCTGTCACTCCTCTGCAGTGCGCTGTAGCCCGCTTCAAGGTCTTGTTCAAGTGCTGCCTTTTCCACATGCTGTTGCGCCACCCCCCCAAGCCCCCCTGCTCATTTAGAGCTTGTTCCTGGGATGGTTGAATAGAGGCGACCTCCCTGAGCTCTCTGCGATCTGTCTTGACGCAGAATGAAACCTGGCAGCTCTTGCCTCAGGTCTGGAGAACTCTGGAGCACCATCGTGCACGTGTGCATCGTCTGCGTAGGGCAAGCTTATTTCCCCGGGCTATATTTGGCATCCTCTGAGGAATAGACTTCAATACACATTTCTTGTGTGTGTGTGTGTGTGTGTTTTTAATAAAATAGCACGCCATAGGTATTCATAAAATGCTTTCAGCTCTGTAGCTCTTCTTCGTGCACTGTATGGCCAGGTTGTGTTATGCTGTATCTATATCACAGAACGAAATTAGCTAAGCCTGTAGCTAAGCTGGGAGGTGACTTCGCTATGTTGTCGTTCTAACAAATTTCAGAAGAGGGATGTAGTGCAATCCCACTTAGTGACAACTCCATAGCATGTGCATTGGTATTTTGGTGTACATCAGAAGCATCTAGTGAATGTGTCAAATGGTACATATTAGCCTGTTGACATCAGTGCTGGGGAAGGTCATTACAGTTTTCTTTATCTGTTGCAACAGGAAAATTACTTAAGATGTAACCGAGCAAACACAAGACAAAGAGAAGATGCAAACGATCTCGATGCCCCACTTCTCAGCATTTTTCCCCCTGGTTTTGAAGCTCCATGATTGAAAAGAAAGAAAGAAAGAAAGAAAGATGTCTTATTCTCTAAGTTTTGAGTTGGAGACAGAAAGATAGTACCATGCTTTGTTGCCGTTGTTCCTTTAGCTCAGCACAGAAGACCCATCTTATGTTGTTCAGACCTGGACTGAGCGGGTACCACTCAAGCACACGGCAGCAGGCTGTGCTTTTGTGGCGGTGCGGGAGCTGAGTTGCGGGCTGTGGGGTCTGCCACCTTCCGAGCTGAGCTGAGCACAGCTAGCAATTGGCTTCCCCAAGCATGGGGGCTCACAGCTCTGTTGCACTCCCACTGCCCTCTCGTTGGTGCAGACAAAACCCTGGGGTGGAGTAGGGGTGGGTGGGGGGGTCTCTAGGCAGCTCAGGGCACTTTACAGGTGTGGGGAACACATCTACCCCTTAGGTCTGCACACTGGTCCCCAGAGACCCTGTTGCTTTACATAGTTGAGGAACAGATCATCCTCAGGAGCTCTCACCTAGACTCGGACTGTTATCTCCTCACTTGTAACACTTTTCTTTTTAGCTTATTACATGATCTACTACCAGGGTGATTATTTGGAAAAAAAGAAAACACAACCCTTTTTGCTTTAAGATGGGGGTCTCATGTAGCCCAGGCTGGCCTCAAATGTGTCTATGTAGCTGAGGGTTCTGTTGAACTGCCAATCCTTTACCTTTACCTTCCAAGGGCTGAGATTATAAGTGTGTGCTACCATGACGGGCTCTAAAGCACATTTTTTTTTTTAATTTTAAAAATTAAAACACGTTCCTTTTACTTATGTGTACATGCACGTACCTGCTGGAGTGTATGTGTAGAACGTTCATATAGCGTCTATGGAGGCCAGGAAAGGGTGTCAGTCCCCTGGGAGCTGGAGGCAAAGGCAACTGTGAGCTGTCTGATGTCGGAGCTGGGACTCGAATGTGGGTCCTCTCCAAGAGCATCCATTGCTCTTTCCCTGCTGAGCTGTCTCTCCAGCCCCCAAAGCACAGTTCTTAAGTCACCTTCCCCATGCAAAAACAGGTACAGCTCCTCAGTTCTGCAGACGAGAGTCTAAATGTAATAGCCAGGCACCGAAGGCCTACCGTGCTCAATCCCCACTGACTTCTTCCTTACCCTCCCCCCTTTCACTCATGTTCCTTGGAGCAGAGCTGTCCCCCCCCCCTCCTCCTCCTCCTCCTCTTCCTCATTCAGTCTTTTCACAGTCCTCAACACGGGAAGGGCATTCTCCGATCATTGTCCACCCCTCTCTTCTTAGGCCCTCGCCAGCCTTCAGTGTTTACTTCCAAGGCTGCGTCTTTCACGTACCTTTGGTCACACTGTGTGTACTGTGTGCTTCCCGTTACATGTTGGGGGTTCGCTCAAGGGAAGGACTGACGATGGCATCTCAGTGGCGCCTGCATTTCCTTCGCATAGGAAATTTCTTATGCTTGGTAAGTCATTGTGGACCAGGATGGAGTATGATTGTCTGCAGTGTACTTGAATAAGGTTCAGAAAACATCCCTTATCCGTAGCAGGGCGGGTAGTACTTAGAGAAATAAAGTAAATATGAACTGGGCTGGCGTCTTTGGACGGAAGCATGATATGCCTGTCTGCTCCTCTAAGATTTCCCATTTCCCATGTGGACTGTTTTCCAGCCCTGTAGACTCCTCTCTCTTCCTGCTGTCTTGTCATTTCCCTTTGGCATCCATCAGTGAATGTTCTTCCCATGACTTTGGCTGGAGAATCCAGAGATGCTTCCCAGAAGACTTAGGCTTGGGTTCTTAGTGATGCTCTTGGCCTTGTGGGTGGCAGGGCCCCCTCCAGTCATTGATTGATCCAGGCTGTGGTTTTGAGAGTGGTCAGGACACCGAGGAGAGTGACCTGGGTTGGCACGTGTCCCCTAGTCCTCCATCTGTGGAGACATAGTGAGAGCTGAATTGCTGTATAAACCTTCCACAAAATGCTCACGGGAACTAACAAGAAAACAGGGAGGACAAGGCTCAAGAGAAACCCGTAGTAAGCTTTGGAAAGGGCTGATTGTGTAAAAACTGGCTTGTTGTTACTTTCAGAGAGTTCAGATGACAGCAGGTTTTACACAAGCGCAGTTTGGAGTTTTCTAGAACTGTGAGTGACTTAATTGGACTAAGTCAGTGGTGGCACTTATAGCCCGCACCCTCCCTAGTCAGCAACAGAGGTTTCTGTCCTAACGAAAGCCTTGTTTCTACATGGTGATCTTGATTGGGATGGCATTCAGATCGGCTTATTCATCGCCTCATTTCTGAGGCTGCCAACATTATAGCCGCATAAATAATTAACCACCATTATAATGGGTCACTTTATGGCACATATCTTTATAAAGGAGAAATTTAAAACTTGTCCTTTTATGATAAGGAAGACATATTAGTTATTAACAAAAGTCACATTTTAGAACCTGTAACTGAAGACTGTTTTATATCTCTGAACAAAGATATTTTGCTGAGCGTTCTATAGCCCTTAAAGACATCTTTGGACCATATGGTCTCTCCTACCCCCACCACAAAGATCTCTGAAATGGCTTGTGTTGATTAACATGACTAAATCACCATTCACATTTGAAATGTGAATTGAATTTGTGTAAGGTACAGTTGTAGAAAGAGTGGAAGCAAAAAACAGTTAGGAAATACAACCTCTTAACAGATTTGTGAAACAGAAAACTCAAAGAATTTCCTTGTTCTTTTTGTTTAGCTAAGAATATGCTGATTTAAATATTCTGTACTTAATATTCTCTCGGGTCCATTGTGTTAACATTTGTTGATTGTGTACGTGCCTGTGTGTACAAGTGTGCGTGGCACATGCGTGAAGGTTGGAGGCCAATCAGGGTCAGTTCTTCCCTTCTGTCACGTGGGCTTCAGGACGGAACTCAGAGCATAAGGCTTCTTGGCAAGTGTCTTTATCTGTGTAACGATCTCCCCAGCCCCAGGTCTCTTTAAAGATTCCCTCCCCAACTATTTAATTAACTTAGCTAAGGTTTAGATTAGATCTCTAGCCATTTGAACTAGACAGAGTGAGGAAAGGGGGAAAAAAAAGATTCGAGGAGTTGGCAGCGGATCCTGATGGAAATATGGCCCTTGGCAAAGCGTATCTGCCGTGTTTTGTTTTTCTTTTCTCTTTATGGATATGGCCTATTTTTGAAATGTTATGATTTCAATTCAGTGCTCAAGTGACAAGCCTGACAAAACAGAGCTTGCATATGCAGAGGGTCTGTGTATGTGTGTGTGTGTGGGGGGGGAGTGGGAGTGTTCCCCAACTAGAGGAAGTAACCTCAATTTCACCTGGAAACACTAGTGTCTTAGGGCAGGAACTCTGGGCTATATATAAAGATAGAAGGGAAGTAGCCAAGACTCTGAGCCAAACTTGCATCCAGGAACAGAGCAGGCATTGAGGAATTGAACACAGCGCGAGTAGCTCCCACTGCATCCTGGTAGGTCGCACTTAGGGAACCTGTCACGAAGACTATAACTTTTTTTTTTTCCCCTCCTCTTGCAGTGGCTTGAATTGTGACAACCCTCTTCCTGCTGGGTCTCTAACTCCACTGGCTCCTCCTCCAGAGCACACGCTTGCAAAAGCTCCTTGCTTTTCTCTTGCTCAAGACCTGGGTTCCTGTTTGCCTTCAGACTAGATTAAAACTCCGTGTGCTGGCACAGTGTCCTCCCTGCCAGCCGCTTACTCTTCAGTCCCATTACTCTGAGAGCTTTACTCCTAGTCTGTTCCTCACAGGCCTCCTCACGGCCCCATTCTCCATCTTTCTGATGGCACACATCCACACGCATCTCCCCTCCTCTATTTTGTTTTCTGACTTTGGGTAAATGTGTTTCAGTATTAACTTTTTCAAAGAGTAGTTTTATCAGGTCAGGTGGTGGCAGTGGCACATGCCTTTGATCCCAGTACTTGTGAGGCAGAAGCAGGCAGATCTCTGTGAGTTCGAGGCCAGCCTGGTCTACAGGGCTAGTTCTAGGACAGCCAAGGCTACACAGAGAAACCGTGTCTTGAGCTCCTCCCCCGAAAAGAGTATTTATATCAGAAATAAAATTTGTAAGTCTGTATGTAGCTACTATATAATGTAACTATCTACTCATTATTGAGACTCTAGCCTTCATCTGGTGGCGCTGTCCTTAGCAGGCCACTAGGTATTTAATATTTGGGCACAGTGGCTACTACCCATAAACCTAGCATGCATGAGGACTGTTGAGAGCTGTGGGCAAGCCTGGGCTACATAGTAGGTGAGCTATATGTAGCAAGACCCTGCCTCAAACAAACAAGCGAACACCTGCAAGCCAAAATAGCAGTAAAAACAAGATGGGGGTATGTGGAAGCTGAGGCTGAACTCCTGATCTTAGGCTGTCACATACTGTGTCCTATATCCTCATCTGCATGGCATGTGAGATAAGGCTCTGATGGGGCGGAACAGGAAGTGTAAGTCTTTCAACTCAGCTTCTCATGGGTGGGCAAACCGCTTGACGCCCCCCCCCTCCAATCATGGAGGTCATTTTCTTTGTAACCAAGAGATGACCAAGGAAGGTCCAGCTGTACATGTGTTCGCTAATCTTCTGTAGTAAGATCAGTTTCCACTGCTATCAAGTGGGTATGAATACACGGCACATTTAAAAATTAGCGTATGTTAACTGCAAAAGAATGGGCCCTGTTAGACCATTTTCATGCATGTGTGCAATACTCTTTGCTCATAACCGTCTGTGCCCCATGACACAGTTTGATCAAAGAGAGATGATGCATTGTTTTTGTAAGTTGCTATGATTTGGCTTTGTAAGTCAGGTTTCATACAGAGGAGCTGTGTGACGTTCTTGAGGTTTTTCTGGTGTAACCAAGGCCAATTCAGGATGTTGGATTTCTGCTCTCTCCTAGCAGGAACAGCCCTTCTACCTCAGAGATGATGTTGCATGAATTACGACTCCAATCTGATGGTTTGCTCTGCAGTTTTATTATGTTTTAAAATTATTATTATTATATATACAGTGCGTTTATACGTTCAGACCAGAAGAGGGCATCACATCACATTATAGATCGTTATGAGCCACTGTGTGGTTGCTGGGAATTGAACTCAGGACCTCCAGAGGAGCAGTCAGTGTGTTTAACCTCTGAGCCATCTCTACAGCCCAGATTATTATTTATATTACTATTACTATTATTGTTGTTGTTGTTATTATTACTATTATTATTATTTGTACATGTGCATGGAAATCAGAAGACAGCTTTGGGAGTCCTTCAATCATGGATTCCTGAGATCAGGCTCAAATTCAGGCCTTCTGGCTTGCTTGGCAATCCTTTATACCTGCTTAGTCCCCCCTCTGGCTTTTACTCTATAATTAATTACTTAATTCACTTTACATCCTGATCAGAGCCCCTCCCCCACTCCCATCCTCTCACTATGCCCTTACCCCCCTACTCCTGAGATAAGGGGAGCCTTCCCTCCCAACTCACCCCAGTACATCAAGTTGCATCAGGCCTTAGCACATATTCTTACTCCATAATTTTAAAGGAAATCTTCCTGGAGCCTTCATCCGGCCTTGTATGGGGGTGCCAAGTGCATCATACAATTCCTTGGGTGCATTCTTGTAGAGTGGCTGTCTTGAGTTCATCTTGTGGATGAGGGCACCCTGCTGAGCAGGTCCCAGGGCAGCCAGCCTTCCCGCAGCAGTCTCCCTGCTGTGGCAGAAGAGAGCAATCACAGGTCAGGAACATCAGCATCGTCTCACGTTTCAGCTTAACTGGTCTGCGATTTCACCATTTCTTTTTGCCTAACCTCTCTCCTTTCATGTTTTTCAGTAGCTAGTAGCGAAGTGGACATATCTGGACTTCATTTTATCTTGGGTTATCTGTCCTCTGGAGAAAATGAGTGGCCCCACAGAGCAGAGCAGTGGCTGTGGTGGGGCTGGGAAAGCAGAGGGGCAGCAAAGGACGTGACTGTTCCCCAGCCTAGTAATTAAAAGTGCCCCAAAAAATCACCACTGGGGCCACTGCCTCTGTGGTGGTCTCATTTGGAAAGGGTTAGGTAATAAATTAATTTTTATCTAATTTCTGATTTAACATATTTCATTTTTCATTCTATTTAAACAGAGGAATTCTTACTATAACTTTTATGATACGTTGGGCAAATAACTGGACATATAATAAACATTGACTTTTGTAGCATGTCCTGTAGAAACTCTTCTCCCATTACATTTCTTCCTTCCTGTGTAGTTCGTGTGTGTGTGTGTGTGTGTGTGTGTGTGTGTGTGTGTATGTGTGTGTGTTTTCACATTTATGCGCAGATGTGTGTATGTGTGTGTGTGTGTTGGAGAATGACCTTGGAATCTTTTCTCAAGCACTGTCCACCCCTCTCTTCTTGGACACAGCGTCTTGGAACTTGCTATCGGCTAGGCTGGCTTAGCCCTGGCCCCAGCACTGGGCTGACTGACAGTGGTGCCTCAGCAGGCCTTGCTTTTCTTGTTCAAGTGGGTTCTGATGATTGAAATCGTCGCTGTGCTGAGTCCCCATCCTTAATTACTTAAGAGGTGGATACTTTGCTATCTCCCTCACTGGCCCAGAACTCACGATTTTCTCCCTCTGCTCCCCGAGATGACCCAAGTGCTGAGATGACAGGTGTGAGCCACCACACCCAGTGGAGACATTTTCAAGTACTCGCTGCCTCACTCCCTAATTAAAAATAACGTTTATGAGGACTGAGCGTGTTCTGTCTGGTTCTTATGGTACTTAGGTAAAGAACTTTGATTTTTCAAGACCGCTATTGTCATCTTTTTGTGACGGGGTAAACTCCCAGGCAAAGAGCGGTCTACGGCTGGGAAGCGCTCCCTCGACAGCACCCTTGCTGGACATGACATCACACATCAGGGCCTGCGTGAATCACACCGGCAAGTTTTGTTCATTAAACCAAGTGACTCGAACAAATTTTTATTATCCTTTCGCAAAAGTGCAAGCTCCACTACACAGAAAAATCGGTCGTTACTTAATGGAGTGCTCCGGCTTACGAGTATGAGCTGGTGGTTTCGTATGGCCAGATTATGGCTGTGCCAGCCATTAGGTCCTAAGACACTCTCCCACCCTTCGTTCATGACTCGCTGCGCCCAGAATGCTCAAGTGCAGACAGATGCTTAGGAGCATCACCGCTCCCTCTTGGCTATTGACTGATTCCAGCATCCATCCCTGTTTGGGATACAAGATGTTTCCTTTTACACTTGGGGTCTGTAGTTACCTGATCTCATCAGAGAAAGCAAAGCAACGCCTCAGGGACGCGGAGCAGGATGCTAGGGCATCCTCCAGATGTGATTGTGCTTATTGTCCCTGGCTCTGGTTCCTGGGCTCCGTGACTCTCCGTTCCCTGCTTCTCATCCAAGGTCTGCTTAGAAAAGAGCTTGCAGCTGGCCACAGGCAGGCAGCCCGGGATTAGTAGAAATCTAGTGGTTTCCATAGAACGCGTGAGTTTTGTTGTTCTTACACTGAGGATTGGACTCTCATACATGTTAGGTAAATAATGTACCAAGGAGATATGTCCTCAGCCCCAAGGTCATCAGCGGTTTAAAAATTATTATTATTATTTAATGAAGTGTTAATGGAGTGGAGAGATTAAAGCCAAGATGAAACATACCCTCCCAGCCCCCGACTTTATTTTTAAACGGATGGCATGGCTGGTGTCACGACTAACATATTTTTGATGGAATTGAAAGAAGAATCGAATTGTGTTTCTCATTTCTGTGTTGATGTGTGTGGTGTACATGTGTGTTCATGTTTGTACTTGTGTAGGCAAGTGCCTGTGGAGGGCAGAGGCTGGTGTCCAGTGACTACTTTTATCACTTTCCACTTTATTTATTTATTGTTGAGAGAAATTATTATTTCTCTGTTATGGAGCCCCGCCTGTCTTGGCACTTACTATGCATACCAGCCTGGAGAGCACCGAGGTCCACATTAGCTTCTGAGTGCTGGGATAAAGGTTTGCCATTGTACCCTGCCTCCACCTTAGTTTTTGAGACAGGGTCTCTGAGTGAACCTGGAACTTCACCCTTAACTGTACCACCAGAACTCAGGTCCTCACACTTGTGTGGCAGCTACTTTACCAACTGAGCCATCTCCTAGGTCCTCCAAATTGTGTTTTCAAATGATGAGAATGACCCTTTCAAACCTAGAATTTATCCACATATCTGTTCTTACTTCTTAAAACAATGGGCCCTCATGGTTCAGTAGAAGGGTTGGGCTTAAAAAATAATTTGATTCTTATTACTTTTTTGTGCACACACACACAGTGTGTGTGTGTGTGTGTGTGTGTGTGTGTGTGTGTGTGTGTGTATGTGTTCTTAGTAAGAACTTCCTTAAAGCTGAAGAGAGGACCTTACTTCCCCTTAACTGTACCACCAGAACACTGATAGGATAACAAATTACTATCTTGCGCCCCCTAGTGGAATTGTAACCCTACTTCAGAGAAAAAGAAAAAAAGAGAACAGCTCTTGCACTGGAGTGAAAAGGCTGTGAGTAGGAAAGTGGCTTTCTTCTGAGTCTTCATTTTTTTTCCATGTCTGCTACAGGACTCACAATGTCCATCAAACACAAGGCGCCCTCTGCTCTACTCCGGTAGCCACACAGGCACAGGTCCATCAGTCACCCTTCTAGAAAAGATGGAGTGGATGGAAGTTGGGGACAAGTCCCATGCAAATATATACCATCCATGCTGCTGGGAAGCTAGGCTAGGAAGTGTCGTCTGCTCGGGGACTGTGCCAGCATTCACAGCACATGGCAGGCACTGTCTGTGAATAGCTGCTAAGATGCAAAGAAAATTCTAGTAAAAGAAGTTGAAATCTGCTACTTCTCTTAAAATCCTCCCTTTTCCCTGTTTCTGATTTTCCTAATTTTGGCCGTTGTTTTGAGTGTGTGTTTACCAAATCCTGCACAGCAGGACCTCACATTGCCTATGCTTGCGCTGAGAGATGAGGTGTTTAAAGAAGAAAACAGCAGTTTCTCCTTGTCGCCAGGGTGTGTATTCCAGGAACCCCAGTGCTTGCCTGAAGCTGTGGGCAGTGCCTCGCCCAGTGTGCTCTATGCTTCTTTTTAATCATATATAATAATCCCCATGAAAGTGTTTGATTTATAGAGTAACAGAAACAACCAGTAATCAAATGACGCAATTATGCTGTAATAAAATGGGCATGACCACTACCTGTGGGCTTTAGCCATTGATGAGGAAAGGACACTTGAGCACAGTGACAGTTGATCTGATGGCTGAGGTGGCACCTGAGGGGCTCACAGGCTGGTTGTGTGTTCATGTCCTAGGCAGGACAGAGCAAAATGGCACAACATTTTGTGATGCTTTTTTTATTTTTACAATGGCATATAATTTTTTAAAAAGAAAATTGCTTATTTCTGGAATTTTTTTTCTATTTAATATTTTTGAACTGAGGTTATCTGCTGTTGCCTGGAACCCATGGGGAGGAAAACTGTGGCTGAGGGGAACCCACTACACTGTGCACACCAAGGCTTAGGACACTGCCTCATGCAGGCGAAGCCTTCCTTTTGAGGCTTAGAACCATTAAGGCAAGAACTGCAAATGTTACAATGGCGCATGTGTGGCAGAGTGTAAGTCTTCAATGCTTATGAAGAAAATACTATAATTAGAATAACCGTGCAATATAGATGATATTCACATTATTTTTCCCCAAATATATATATATATATATTTCAAATAAATGTTTACCTGAGGTTAAAATCCCAATGAATGGAAATACGAGTGTTTTCTGACTGTGTTCTATTTGGGGGGATGCGTGGGGCAGAGGGTGAGGGAGAGAAAGGAAGAGCAAGCCCCTAAAGTATGTTTAAAAAGCACCACTTACCCGGGAGTCACTGTGAACACCCAGCTTTTTTGCAACCAGAGGGTCTGTTTGTGAAGTTCTGGTCTGGAGCTGTGTAACGCTTGGGTTCACAGCTATGAAGATGTTGGGGATGGGACAGCAACGTAGCATCATGAATCAGAGATGTCCGTCCAGCATGGGCTGTGGAGAACAGGCACTTTTGTGGGGAGGGGGAGGTATCTATAAGTGGATTAACATGTGTCTCCATGCATATGTGTCCAAGCATAGATGTACACGTGCACAGCGCAAAATGTGCAGTTATGAGTGTGTGGGTATGTATATGTGACATAGCACTGGAGGGTACACTAGGGCTCAGCTTCTTCCTGGAGAAGCCGGGTAGTCGGTGTCTGTCCACGTGCTGTGGAGCCTTTGGGATGCTCGACACTCATCCATGTGCTCTGGCTTCCTTCCCTGGCAGCCGCGTCAGGGAGGCTCACTGTGGGAACATTCCAGCCATTGCTTGGGACGCTTGCCTCACTCGAGGAGCTTGAGGACTTAATGACTCCTACAGGGTATCTGTCTGCATTCCGTGTGCTCGTGAGAGGCCCCGTGCGCATCACCACGCTCCTGGGTAGTGGCTGACCTTACACCTCAGAATCTGAACTTGTCAGCTCTTGTGTGATCTCTCTTGATTCAGCACTACAGCCCTGCCAGGCTCCGCCTCTACACGGTACCTCATGTCTGTTGGTTTTTTCCCCCCCCTCCATCAAGGTTCATTTAGGCAGAAATTCACCCAACAGAATTTTGTTCAGAGCCAGCAGAAGAGCAGTGTGAAAAGACTGGTGTGATTCTGCTAGTGTATTTGTCAGCAGGATCGAGAAGGATTTCTTTGTCTTTGCAGAGCTACCAGCTAACACAGAGCCAGTAGAAAACTTGCCTTTCTTCTAAGCCATCTTTTGACACTTAGTTGTAGTTCAAAGGCTGTCCCATACCCTCGCATGTGGGGGCATGGGAGATGAGGGGCAGGAAAGGGGCGTGTCTGGCCATTTGCCGGAAGCTTCCATGGCAGGGGGCGGGGCTGTCCGGAGGCAGATTTGTGGCAGGTGGCAGATTTGTGGCAGGTGGAAACGTTCACCTGCAACTCGGCACATCTTATGTGGTGCAACCTCAGCGACTCTTGTTTATATTGTTCTTCCAAACTGACACTAAACATCATCGAAAAGCAGCAGAGAGTGGGAGAGATTCTCAGTGGGGAAAGCATCCACTGTACGAGTGTGGGGCCCTGAGTTGGAGTCCACATGGAAAAACCGGTGCTGGCCATGGGAGCAGGAGGAGTCTACCACCCCAGCAGACGACACGAGGTTATCCATGGGCGCCTGCGGGCCAGCGAGTCTGATGGGAGCAGTGTAGAGCAACAGAGACATCGCCCCAAACAGGGGGGAAGGAGAGTGTCAGTACTCAAGTTTGTCGTTTTCTGACCTCCATGTGTGTACCTACACTCTTACACACACACACACACACACACACACACACACACACACACGCATACACACACACACACACACACACACAGATTTAAAAAAAACTGAAATTTGTAAGAAAACCTGGGCTACAGGGTAAGACTTTGTTTCAAAATAGCAAATCAAACAACAAAAAGCTTATAACAAAGACAGTAGGAAGGAAGAAAGAAAGAAGGAAAGGAAAAAAAGAAAAGAAAAAGGGACGTTTTGGGGGGTAAGTGAGGACTCAGACTTCCAAAGGAAAGGAGAGATGGCATAGATAAAGCCAACAGCATCACTTGAAATTAGCTTTACTGTGAGCTCCGAAGAGTCAGGTGGTGACTGGTTAAAAAGCCAGCCTCACAGTCCCTTTCTCCAGATAAACCCAATCAGAATTCTCGGGGGAGGGACAGGTTCTTATTCTAACAAGCATCTCCGATGACTCTTATGCTGAGTCAAACTTGGGACACTGCCATCATCCGGTTGCCTGTTAGGACTAAAACATTTCCAGAAGTTGTAAGCAAACGTATATATATGTAGTTGCCAAGAGCTGGCGTTTAGCCGGGAAAGAGGCTGAGTATTCCATTTGACACTGTCCAACATTTCTAAGTGGGAGCATTTGTGTAGAGTTTAATGGTCACAGGACGTTTTCTCATTGTGTCACTTGGTCCTGTGAGTAGTCCTCTGAGGGGGGAGTGGCCAGTGATGATTGTACTCAGCCTCAGAGGCCACAAGGGAAATGGTCTCCGTGTTAGGAAATGGGGCTGGCTGTGAGGAAGATTCTTCACCACGAGGGACAAGCCCAGTACCAGCCCCTGAGCTCGCCACTTTCCCATGCTCATCCCATGCTCCGCTCAACAGTTAGTGATGGTTCCTGGCTGTTAGATTCTGTGTGCCTTCTCCTTAGGATGGAGTGCCCCCCTCCATCCCCCCATCTCTAAGCCTACCCACACTCAACATTAAGGTGCCTTCCTCCGAGCTCTTTGGGCAGCCTGTTCTTCCCTTCCTCTCACCGGCGAGCTCGCCACCCTCGCAGCTGTGTTTCTGTCACGCTTTCCACGTGATGGGTTCTTCTCCGTCCCCTCCTTGCTCGCTAACTAATCCTTGCTATATCTTATTTTAAACCAGTAGTGGATGTCCACATAGTAAAATTGCAGGTGCCCATTGGCTGAAGCATTTGGGAATGATTGCAAGGTGTTTTGAAGATTGACCCACAAGTCCTTAGGCTCTAACGTCTCCCATAAAGGCCTTGTCTTGGATGTGAAGGCAATCTGGCCGTAGCACCTGTCATGCCACTGATGGTCAGGGTTGATTTGGCTAGTCTGGCTGGGTAGGCATGTGCCCCCTTCCCTCCTCACGGCTCCATGTGCACCCTCCCGAAGCTGTGCATTTGGTTGCAGAAGAGGATGGTCTTCCCTGAATAGAGGACCAGTCTTGTGTTGTGGCACAAGAGTAGCTGTGATCCCCTGCTAGACCCTCCCAACAGTCTCTCAAAGGCCCAGTCCCCATTGAATTGGGGGTGACAAGATTGAATCCATAGTGGGCTGAATAGGGAAATCCTGTTGTTTGGTCATATCCTTGGCAGGGTCTTTAAGGGTCTGTCGTAGAAACTTTGTGAATGTAGGGCCCAGTTTTATTTATTTTTGCCAGCACTTTGATAATTTAAAAAAAATAAAATAAACTTAGAGCAAATCGCTTTCTTGCTGTCTGCGCGTGAATGCAAACATAGATAATTATAACGGTGCTAACCCTCAGCTTCTTGGCTTCGCAGCCTCCACTGGTCCAGGCAATCTTCAGCGGTGATCCAGAAGAGATCCGGATGCTTATCCACAAGACCGAGGATGTGAACGCACTGGTAAGAGATGCTGCGGTTGTTTCTCAGGTCCTCTCCCAGGGTGAGCACGGGCTTGTTGACATTCCCTGTACTGTGGACCCTGTAGTAAATCGTGAGAGTTCTGAGCTGCTTTTTAGACCATTGTTTTAAAAAAACCCATGCAGTGAAACTCTAGGGTTAGACTAAAATCAATTATATTGAAATATAGTTGTAAAAAATAACGTAAAGATGAAGGCTGGAAGAAATAGGTCATTCTGAGTTAGACCCCGAGCACTGTGCAAGAAAGAAAGAAAAAGCAATCAAATTTAGGATGCAGTAATCTGTATGCTTACAAAAGTTGACCTTGTTCTAACCAACTCGTAACTTAAAACATCACACAGTAGATTAAGGAACCATGTCAGCCCTTCCCCAGCCCCCAAACTCCGTGCATCTCTGTGAACATTATATACAGTTGGAATGACCCTTCTGCAGCCATGGAGTGTCACTCAGGGTTTTTTTGCTTCCCCTGTCACTCACACTCAGTCACTTTCCTACCTCAGAAAAAGCAAAAACTGTCTGAGTTGAAATTAGAAGCAGGAAAAACCCACTTTATAGCTGGTCTATATACTTTTTTTTTTTTTTTTGTTTTTTGAGCCAGGGTCTCTCTGTGTTGCCTTGGCTGTCCTGGACTCACTTTGTAGACCAGGCTGGCCTTGAACTCACATCTATCCACCAGCCTCTGCCTCCCAAGTGCTGGGATTAAAGGCGTGCGCCACCATGCCCAGCTCTGTCTATATACTTCTTAAGATACAAGGACAGATATGGCTGTGAGCACAGTATAAAGAGTGGCCAGCCCTGGAGGCTGAGTGACCTGCCACCTCGAGCCTGTGTTCTGCGCACACCTGTGATTTTTCCTGGTGACAGTGTCAGACTGAATGCTGTAACTAATGGTTTGCCACAAGGGTGGCAGTCCCTATTAGGAAGGCAGTGACATGAGGATGTAACATTTTTCTTTTCTGACATAATGCTCCTTGGCTCTGTAGTGAAGTTTGCCAACCTGTGCTTGTGGGGTTACCAGATATGAAAGCTTTTCTTTTTCCTTTTTTTTTTTCAATGATTGAAAAAAGATGAAGCGAATAATATATATATATTTTTTTGACAAGAGCGATTGATAGGAAGTTGAAACTTTGAGTGTCCACAGACAGTTTTGTCGGAGCATGGCCATCCGTCCTGCACGTATTGTCTGTGTTGCTTTCACACTGCACTTGCTGGCTTTAGGGGCAGGATAGAGCCTGACTCACTCACGTTCACCCTTTATAAGGAAAGCCTGCCGGTTCTTGTTAGGGAGCTATGACCCTGGGATGAATCGTTGAACTCAGCAGTCATTACGCCCTCTCTGAAGTTGTCTAACCCATGTGTGTGCGTGAACATCTCACATATTTTCCTAAGGAAAGGGGCAAGGTGTTTCACTGAATTCCTCAAAAGGCTGATGGCACATCCATCAAAGAGTGGCATGTTTCCAAACAGCTCAGTCACCTGCCCCAAACAAATGAAAAAGCATTAGTCCAGAATTGACCCTTTTAATAGTTTCTTAGAGTTGGGATGAACAAGCAATTGGGGGCAGGGCATGCTGCTAATTCACTTAACATAATCTGATTATCAGATACTCAGGTCCCTAAGGGAGACGAGTCCTCTTTAAAGTGCACTGTTAAGCAGAAAAGGCAGGGAGAGCCAAGTCCATCTTCAGCGTAAGCAGATCTTCACCCGGGGAGATAACCCATCTCTGAGCTGGTATCTCTATCCGGTCTGCGGGCGGCTCCCTTCCCTAACCGGTCCTTTGGAGAAGCCTTTGTTCTGAGGCAGGACAGATTGGCATGGCTGTCCAAAAAGCCTTCTGGCAACTTCTCTTCAGCTGGCAGTGAAAACAACAGGGCGATGTTTTGAGATGTGTGTGTGTGTGTGTGTGTGTGTGTGTGTGTGTGTATGTGTTTTCAAGGTAAGTGGGCATGAAGTCAGGGGCAGAGATCTTAGAGAGGCAGCTGGGCATTGGTCCAGGGCCTGTGGGGTGTGACCAGGAGGCTATGAAGCAAGTTCACTGTCCAGAGCTTTGATATCACAGGAATTTGTGAGACTATGTGGTGGCTGTGGGCCAAGCCCTGGCAAGCCCAAGGCAAGGCTACTACCTTTCCTAATGGTCAAAAACAAACAGAACTTTTAGTCAGCTATACCTCAGGAAATTATACTGACCTTTGAAATGGCCTTTGTTTTATTTTGGAAAAGTAACAAACAGTTGTTGATTGATACAAATTACTTGAATTATGACCAGCTCTATCCCGGAGCCAGCTAGGTTTAGCTCTGTACACATCCTTAGACACATAGATGTCTGAGGAATGTTGGAAACCCTTAGCTTAGTTCTCTCAGCAGAGATAAGCAGAGCATCCGCATTTTATGTGGGGTGCCGGGTGTGAATGTGTTGTTTCTAGGCTCACTGTAAGGGTCGTGTATAGTCTGCCTGAAGAAAAGAAACAGGAAGCCTAGAGAGAAATGATGGGAAGGTTTTCATGGTCATCGCGGAGCCATGTTTATCACTTTTCATCCTCCCTTTAGCAGAGCTGTCATATAGCTATGCCTATCTCCAGGGTATGACTGTGGCACTGTACCGCTGAAAAGTTGGCACAATCAGCTTCGGTCTTCCAGTCTTCCAGGGAGTGAAAGTGATCCTGCTAACTCAGCTTTGGGGCATCTTGTTCATGCCTCAGTTATTTACTCAGGCATAACTCTGTGCTAAGTGCTAGGGACACAACAGCGGCAGAAGACAGTGGGCTCCACCATGGAGCTCATAAAGTGAAGTCAAGAGAGGAGCAACTGCTCTGCGATGCCCTTTGAAAGGAAAACGCCAGGACGTGCTGGAGGCCAGTCCGCAGGGTCTGAGCTGGTGATACACACCGTGAGGCTAAGGAGGGCTAAGGAAGGACGCACCTTACGTTTATGCTGGATGCGTGTGGCTGCAGGAGAGGGAGGGGAGGAGGAAATGACCAGAGGACTGACTGACAACCAAGCACATCAGTGGACAAACACGGAAAGGCCTGCGTTCCCTAGCTGAGTCTTTGATATTTTGGAGGCCCGTTATTCCCTTTGTTTCCCTCACAGCTCCCCAGCCTCCCTTTCTCCCATCTCTCTTTGCTTTGTGTATGAAGGGGATCTTGAATCCTGCCCTCACAGGCTTGTAGGCTGTGTTGACCTATTCTCTCACTGCCATTGTAGGACATTTGGGGTGAGGCTTCTTGATCGTTTTTTCACATGCAACCACATTTTGTCTGAGAAATTTTAATGCAACCCTTGTATAAAGGCATATAAAATAGGTATAATAATCAAACATTTACTGGCAATAAATTCTGTTTATTACATGGCGGGCATATAATTTTATTGTTTATTAAAGATGAAAGCAAATTTGCATGTTAATGAAAATTGATGTACTTTAAAAAACTTTATTTTTACATTTTAAAAGATTTGTTTTCTTTAGAATTATGTGTATGTATGTGCCTATCTGTGTGGGTAGTTACAGGTGAGTGCAGGTTGCCCGCAGAGGCCAGAGGCATTGGACCCGGCTGAAGCTGCATCTACAGCGTGCTTGTGAGCCAACCAAGCTGGCTGCCAGGATTGGAACGTGGGCCCTCTGCAAGACCAGTGCACTCTTTTAAACCTCTGAGCCATCTCTCCAGCCTCCTTAAAATTTTAACATAAAATATTGAATCTTGGCTGAATATTTGATGCTCAGAGTGTAGAGTGTCTTCCACACCTTTTAGTTTTATAACTAGCAATGCTGTGAGTGCCTCTTTGTATAAGTGTGTAGAATAAAATGCCATGTATATGTTTAGTATCTTTTCATATAATTGTTGGAAGTGCCATCACAATTCAAATTTATTGAACAATTTCTTTATTAAATCCAAGCCACCAATTCAAGTAACAGTCTTGTGTGTACAGGTGTGTGTGCATGCACGGGTTTGTGTGCAGGTGTGTGTGCATGCACGGGTTTGTGTGCAGGTGTGTGTGCATGCACGGGTTTGTGTGCAGGTGTGTGTGCATGCACGGGTTTGTGTGCAGGTGTGTGTGCATGCACGGGTTTGTGTGCAGGTGTGTGTGCATGCACGGGTTTGTGTGCAGGTGTGTGTGCATGCACGGGTTTGTGTGCAGGTGTGTGTGCATGCATGGGTTTGTGTGCAGGTGTGTGTGCATGCATGGGTTTGTGTGCAGGTGTGTGTGCATGCATGGGTTTGTATGCAGGTATGTGTGCATGCATGGGTTTGTATGTAGGTGTGTGTGTGCCCACATGGGTTTGTGTGCAGGTGTGCACATCTGGCTCTTTTGCTTGGGTTCTGGTGATTGGACTCAGGTCCTCATGCTTGCAAGGCAAGTACTATTTATCAGCTAAGCTAGCTCCCACCCTCTTCAAATAACACTTTTTAAAGTCAAATATTCTAACACATTGAAACCCAAAGATACACTACTTTGATGTATACATGCTAAGGGATAGATAATAGTAAGGAGATAATAAAGTTCTTTCCACAATTAAATCACAAAATTTCTAAGTGAACAAAAACTTTGTGCAGTAAAGATGCTGTTTGTAACATACGGTAGCCGAGAACTAAGCCAAGTACTGCAGGCAATGTTTGTTCGTGTGTGGTATGACGGCGTGCACAGTGTAGCGCGCATGCTTTGTGTTCACGACGGTACAGTGACGTCTTGAGGTGCAGCATGGGCAAGTTGGCTTGAAACACCTTGGGCTCCTTTCGTGTTTGGTTTTGAACTGAAACTTGGCCATTCCATGTTCAGGCACTTGTTATGATGGCCAACTTTTTCATGACCCCACATTCAGAAGCAGAGGTCTGGGGGAAGGGTTGTTAACAAAGGGTGAGAGAGAGAGAAAGAGGAAGATACCCAATGGCTGGGACTCTGAGGGGTCTGTGCTTAGCAGGCAGGTGACTGATGACAGATGCAAAGAAGGAGAGAATACATTGGTCGCCTTCCCGTCTCACCATCTGCTTTCCTCTCAGACCCCGCTTATTCATTATCCTGGGGATCAAATCCAGGGTGCGCTTTACCCTCGGCTTTACCTCAGCGTGTTCCCCCAGCACCTCAGTTATTCTTTCCCAACACGGTCACCTTAATTTTTCTTTCTTCCCATGGGCCATGAGTTACTCGCTGCAATCTGCTCATTGGTTAGTTGGTCCCGGTAGAGAAGGCAGCACCGCTCAGATTGGCCTCTCTGTGTTTCTCCAGACTTGATTTCTCATCGCTAGTATTCGTGGACCCTACACCTTGTCCATATTGAATTACCTACTTGTATTATTTCCCCTCCCTTTTTTGACTCCTTTGTGTTCCAGCCTCATCTGCCCTTCTATTCCTACTAGCGTCCCCACTGAGTTATCCTAATTCCTTCTTCCTTTCTGACGTCTTTATTTCCACCTCCTGACCCAGAAGAGGCCATTGTGTTCCTGACCGCTCTAGACTCCTTCTTGAGTCAGTTAATTGTGTCTGTGTCATAGGTCCAAGAAGCTGTGCACTTGACGACCTGGTTCCTCTCTCGCTCTTTCTCGTTTGTTCAGTCTCCCTGGCGGCCCTTGCAACACACTGAGAGAACCAGTCAGCCCCACTTAGTTCTGATGTTGAGCCACCTTGCTGTGGCCCATGTTTTCCCAAAGAGGACAGATCACTGAACTGGAGAAAGCAGCCGGCTGAGCGAGTGTCCCCCAGGGCCGAGAGCTTGTAGATTGATCTGAGGAGCCTCTGTGACATGTCAGGACGGTCACTCTGGATCCTTCTGTTGCTTCTGTTGTGAATGGCACATCAGAACCTAGAAATGTGCAGTAATTGTCGTATACTCTAAGACCTCTGTGTAAGCTGCCACGAGCAGTTTAGGAACTTCCACCAGAATAACCAAATTGAGCTTAAGGGAGAGAACAGCATCCCAATTTACAATTTCAAAATTCCAGACTTCAGAGATTCTGAAATCAGACTTGGGACTCAGTAAGGACATACTTTAGCATCACTTTACAGCAGCCTGATGCCATGAGAGTGGTCAGATGGTGCCATGCAGCCACTGTGAGAATAGTCAGACGGTGCCACACAGCCACCATGAGAATGGTCAGACGGTGCCACACAGCCACCATGAGAATGGTCAGACGGTGCCACACAGCCACCATGAGAATGGTCAGACGGTGCCACAGAGTCACCATGAGAATAGTCAGACGGTGCCACGCAGCCACCATGAGAATGGTCAGACGGTGCCACACAGCCACCATGAGAATAGTCAGACGGTGCCACACAGCCACCATGAGAATGGTCAGACGGTGCCACAGAGTCACCATGAGAATAGTCAGACGGTGCCACACAGCCACCATGAGAATGGTCAGACGGTGCCACACAGCCACCATGAGAATGGTCAGACGGTGCCATGCAGCCACCATGAGAATGGTCAGACGGTGCCACGCAGCCACCATGAGAATGGTCAGACGGTGCCACACAGCCACCATGAGAATGGTCAGACGGTGCCACGCAGCCACCATGAGAATGGTCAGACGGTGCCACGCAGCCACCATGAGAATGGTCAGACGGTGCCACGCAGCCACCATGAGAATGGTCAGACGGTGCCATCCAGCCACCATGAGAATAGTCAGACGGTGCCACGCAGCACCATGAGAATGGTCAGACGGTATGACACAGCCACCATGAGAATGGTCAGACGGTGCCATCCAGCCACCATGAGAATAGTCAGACGGTGCCACGCAGCACCATGAGAATGGTCAGACGGTGTGACACAGCCACCATGAGAATGGTCAGACGGTGTGACGCAGCCACCATGAGAATGGTCAGACGGTGCCATCCAGCCACCATGAGAATAGTCAGACGGTGCCACGCAGCACCATGAGAATTGTCGGATGGTGCCACACAGCCACCATGAGAATGGTTGGACGGTGCCACTCAGCCACCAGGACAGAGAGACAAATTGGTGCCTGTGAGTGGTGAAGATGGCGGAGGAAGTGTCTGAGGAAAATGGTGATGCTTTAGGGGTAGGACAGGACATTGCTGCACACAGCTCAAGTGACCACTGTCACATCAAACTGGAACTAGACGTGTTATTATGCCAGGTGGCTGTAAGCTACAGAAAATAAGATTTCAGCCCCAAAGATAAGAAATAGTATACAGGGCTGCCTAAAGAAGCAATGAGTTGTCTTCACAGATGAGATTCCTGAGAAGCCATTAGGCATAGCCTCCAAAGGCGATGGCTGGTGATAGCCCCACCCCCTGCATTGTGTCCTTGGCCAACAGTAGTAATTCATGGCACTATTTTATCTCCTTCCTGTTTTAGTGTCAGAGATACTGGTAGGATGGAGTCAGCAAGTAAATCATTTAGAGAACCCTGTCTTTCACCAACTGGGAAAGGATGCACTTCAAAGATCAGTGACTCCTAAGTGATAGCAAATTTGAAGCATTTATTTCTCATTAAAAAGATCCGCTAACAGGAGAACATGCAATGCACACAGAGATGCAGGTGCACAATGCTCATCATTATGGCAAATAAAATTAGAAAAGATTCTTTAATATCATTTAGTACTCACGCACAGACTAGTTAGTAGTCTCAAGCAGTTGGATTGTCCTCAAGCCATTTTATTTTAATTAATCTATTTTATATAAAAAACGATTTTGTCATCCGTGTAATATTTACTATTTGCAACAGACTTTGATTCAGTATACAGATGCATTTTGCTTACATTCTCCATTTGGTGACAGGAGGGGCTCGCGTGTGATTGTAACAAAAAAACACCCTAAGTTAAGAGAAAGAGCTTACAGCCAGCCAAAGGGAAGGCACCATTAATGCTACAGTTTTTGCCTACAGAAAATAATTTAGCTGGTGAAGGATTGTTAATCTCAAGATGCAAATGAGAGAAAGAAACATTTTACAAGCATGGGGGCTTTTAAAAGAACAAGACAAATGGGGAATAGTGAGCTTGTAATTCATCTGTGTGTCTGTTGGAGTAGATTGCTAGTTCTTTAAAAAAAAATGCATTTTTAAATCCACTCAGGAGCAGTCTGGAGAGATGGCTCAGCAGGTAAAGAGCCCGGCTGCTCTTCCAGAGGACCCCGGTTCTATTCCCAGCATCTGCATGGCAGCTCACAACCATCTGTAAACTCCAATTCCAGTACATCCGGTGTTCTCTTCTGGCTCCCACTGGCACCAGGAACACACATGTACATAGACACATATGTAGACAAAACACTTAAACACATAAAGTAATAAAATAAATTTAAAAATAAATCCACTTTGGGAAGGCTAAGCATGTCTCTACTCAAGGAATTTGGAGCGATCACTTGGCCACATTCTTTAAGGGTTTCTCAGCCCGATTCCCCCTTGTTGACTTTTCCCCAAACACTGGAGTAGAGACTGTAGGCTCTGGAGTCCAGCTTCCTATGCTTATGGGTTTCTCACTTATAAATATATCATGCTTTCTCTTCTCATTTTTTTTTAGTGGAGAATTTGACTTAGGGCAGAAGCTCCGAAATGATGTGTCAGTAGCATCACAGTCTACAAATTAGACTAAATGAGAAACTACAGGAGTAAGGGAGCCGCAGGCAGGGACGGCTGACTCAGCTGCGTCGTCAGTGACGGCGAGCAGCCGCTTAGCCCTTCTGAACGCTGTGCGGTGATGGGGTGCAGTACAGCTGGACTTTTAAAGGATTTAAAGAGAAGGTGCAAGACATTCCTAACATGTTAAATGTTGGTTCTAATACTGTTCATGCCAAAGAAGATACTGGGGTGGGCCAAACCCAGCCTGAGGCTGTTTGCTAACTGTGGATGACAGTTAGCAGCGGATAGCGAGGCATGAAGGCTCCCTTGGTCACTACGTAGGCGGCGTGGTTGCTGTGGTGATCTGGGGACAGCGATGCCTGTGCACAAGCCAACCACACAGGATCGGCGGTTGCTCGCTTTTAGTATAAAGGCTTGACTTTCCAATTCACCGTCTGTGTGAGTGAGCACAGGTTGTACAGTAGTACAGACTGTGTTGTTTCAGGCACAGCACGCAAGGCCCGCAGTAACCTGCAGAGCGTTGCTCTCTTTTGTCACTCGAGGACTCTCCTCCTGGGCCTGGGTGGTGGCAGGAGATCCTGCTACTCGGGACTGTCCTTTCCTTTTGTCACAGTGTCCCCTATTGGGGAAGGATTTCAGGGTGAACCCCGTTTTGATGTTGAAGACTGTAATTGGGTGTTGGTGAGAGTCTAAGTGTAACTATCATGGAGTCTAGTGGGTGGTTTTATTTTTTATTTTTTCACTTCAGTACGTGAACAACATTTTATGTTTTAAATGATGAGAAAAGAAGTCACTTTGTTTCAGGTGAAAAGCAAACATTTCCTGATACCTCTTGTATTCTAGATGTATGCTGTATTCCTTTTTTGCTTTTGAGGTTGTTTATTTTGTAATTTCCTGATTTTTAAAAACCTTTTATTAAATTTAGTTTTTGACAATTCCCCCCTCTTACACACACACACACACACACACACACACGCACACACACGCACTTCTGCTTACACTCACTCTATCTTCTCTCACCTCCCTCCTACCCCTATTATCTCCCTACAGTCTCTTTCCCACCCCCATGCTTGCTGTTTCATTTTTGAGTCATGGAGTTTAACCAGGGCTGAGTGTGGTCATGGATTGGTACCAGCCATTGGAGCGGTGGAGGATAATGTCTGCCTGTCCCCTGGAACCTATTGGTAGCCAACAGCTGAGCAGGAAGGGGCAGGGCCACACAGGCCCTTCCCTAACCCGTGACTGCCAGTTGACAGATGTCTTTCCCAGTGAGGATATACTTAGAGAGATGTAAGAGGTTTTGCGAAACAATGACTAACTCATATGTTACACCAGATTTTGTCAGAGCCGACCACGCACTCAGTTCATCCCTTGAAGACGATGGGGACATGAAAAGGTCGAAGGTGTATTTGTAGCAATTGGATGCGCCAGTCATGCTGTTTGTTGTATGTCTGAGTACAAAGCGCTGACATCCGAGGCCTCCAACTCTTGCTTTGTTGATACGTTATCATTACAGCTTTGAGTAGTGACTTAAAGAATGGAGGAAATGCTAAGCATATTTTGTTTAATCAGCATACGAGCCAGGTAGGTAGTGATACATTTATTACCAGGTTGTTGCATAGCTGGTTAAATTAAATTGGCTGCCGTCTTCCTATTAAAAGGAGTATTTGAGATAATATTTGTAGTTGCTAGAATCTTTGTGACTTTAACACAGGTAATTTTCTTCTCTGCTAGTTTCCCTCATGAAAGCTCTTCTTGTTGTTTCCTGTCCCAGCATGCACAGTGTGTTAGCCACCCTCCTGTTGCTGGGAAGAACCTGAAGGAAACAGGGCTCGATTTGGCTCACGGGTTTGGAGGGTTCATCCTGCAGTCAGCTGCTGTATTGCTTAGGCATCGTGGAGGAAGGGCATGGCAGAAGAGAGCTGCTCACTTCCTGAAACCAAGGGGGAGGGGCGTAGACTGATAGGTTTTATTTATTGGCAAGCAATTGTATTAATTGGTAAATAATCCTATCAAGTCACACCAAGATGCAATTCTGGGTATAGATAAATGACGCTGGGGTTGGGACAGAGGCAGAAGTGCTGAGCTCTGTGTGTCCTTGAGCAAGCCCATTTTCTTCCTCTGGCCTCAGGTCTACCAGATGGGCTCAGTAATAAGTGTGTCCTAAAGTTAGGGCCAGGGAGATGAGGTGATGCCTGTGGACAAGGTAGTAGCCATGATTATTCGAAAGAGTAGGTTTTTCGTGAAATAAAAATGAATAGATTTTAGTAATGCATTTATTTCCGCTGTGAAGCATGTCCTGAGAGAGACTGTCCCGGAGTAGCACAGAAGTCCCCTGTGTCATGGTCCAGGCCTTATTTCTTTCTCAGCTGTCATCTTTGACAGGTGTTTTCCATCTTCCTAGGTGAGCCAGTGAGCACCAGCCACCATGCCTAAATTCCCGCCGTTAGGAAGGAGGCAGGTGGAAGAAAGCCTACTCTTTCTCTTTAAGGTACCTTCACTGGCAGGACAGTTGGGTATATATTGTCCAGACCCATATCTCAAGGTCAGATGCTCAGCCAAAAGTTAGGATTTCCTTGATGAAAGAAAGAGAAATGTCGGGGAAACCAACATTCTGTCATAGTACGTACAAGCCCGTGTGACAGGCTTTTGAGTATAAGAAACTCATCTATGCAATAGCATTCTGGTGTAACATCACCTATTCATCCATTTGCCATATATTTATTAAATGCCTGCTATAGCCAAGACACTTGGACCAGTTGTCCACATGGTTCCTTATGCACATTCCCAGTCAAACCACCCTATCTGAAAAGATCTCAGGGAATGGTGTCAAGCATGTGACAACACATTACCACTAAAGGTCTGTATCCCTTTCACTTCAAGGTAGAAGAGTGGCATGGTGGTGTGTCCTGAGTGGCTCACTCTTGAGCTCAGGGGCCCAGGCAGCCTGTTTCCTTCCAGCTCGTGGGTCTGCCTTTTGTAACAGCGCTTCGCGTTCGCTTATACCGGTGTCCTCACCTGCGCTATGTAGAGGACTTCTCCCTGACTTGGAATGTACATGCTATGTTGTGACTGTCCATCTTCTGGCCTTGTCCTTTTCAGCTAGTTTCCAGTGTCTGAACAGGCACGTGTTTTATTAGGGACGCAGGGATAGGCAGCTAGGTGGGCAGGCGGGCAGATGGCAAGCGAGCATGAGCAGCCTACGGTTGGGTATCTTCTCTGTGGCTCGAGATTCCTTAGGAGCCCTGGCTATGTGCAGGCCCCACAGGCTCCCGGCGTTCCACCTGGAAAGGGCTGGAGATACCTGATATTCTGCCTCTTAATCTTGCAGTCACTGATGGCGGGGGCTTTATATAAGAACCATTAATTTAAAATAGTTATTTATTTCTATGTGTATGTGTGTTTTGCGTGTATGTATAGATACATACCATGTGCGTGCCTGTTGCCATGGAGGTTCTATGTGTATGTGTGTTTTGCTTGTATGTATAGCTATGTACCATGTGCACCCCTGCTGCCATAGAGGCCATAAGAAGGCCCTGAGCTCTCAGGAACTGTAGTTTCAGATGCTGTGAGCCACCATGCGGCCCCGGGCACTGAACCTAGGTCCTCTGTTAGAACAGTATGCTGCTTTTATTCTCAGAGCCATCTCTTCAGCCTCAGCCTCATTTCTTTTGAAAGATGTCTATATTCGTAAGGACTCTCTAGAGGAGAACTGATATAACGAATATATATGGGATTTATTAGAGTGGCTTTACAGGCTGCCAACCATTGGAAAATCCAGGAATCCAGTAGTCGTTCAGTCCACGAGGCCGGAAGTCTCAGCTGGTCTTCAGTATACATTAGAATCCCAGAGGAGAAGCCTCTAATGCCAGCGGAGAAATGAACTTGCCAGCGAGAGTGAGGGCAAGCCGGCAAAGAGCACGCTTGCTTCCTCTGTGTCCTTTACACAGGCTGCCAGCAGAAGGTGGGTCCTCCCACCTCAGAAGACCTGGCTGGAGGGTGGTCTTCCCACTTCAGACAATCCAGTCAAGAAAGAAAATTCCCTTCCTGGCTCTACTCAGTCACTTGGATTTGCTCCAAAGGTCTTACCCAGCCCCCACATCAGCACACACTCAGGCTCTGTATCATGTCGTCCCAGGAAAAGAATGCGCACTCGAGGATGGATTTGGCTAGGAAGGCTTTGTAGTGTAACCACAGGTATAATAGGAGATGCAGAGGGAGATTTTTAATCACCCACCATTTGGAATAATGACTCAGAAGATACTTTCTAGAGTGATTACATCATTGATCCCGTTTTGCATTTTCATATGCAGAAATCCATTTTGGGGGCTGTGGAATGAATCTTGTTTCTAAAGACAGACTTCAGCCTTATGCTAATTTAAAAACTGATCTTTTACTATAAATTATTGTGTTTGATGAATGTTATTTCTGTATTAAACTTAAGCATTTAAAAGCATATAAACTATCTACTCAACCATGGGTATTTCACGTCCAATTAGTCTGCAGATGCTAAGAGAGCACCTGCCATGTCCCTTGCATGTCAGGGCCACTACAGGACAGGCCCCTGCCCTCCTGGATTACAGTATGCAAAGTGTCTGTGCAGCAATAGAGGTGGTTATGTTCTGGGAGGGGACCTCCTCTGTGTGGCCAGGACTCTTAGAGCAGTGGTCGCTGCTGTCGGGACAATGTCCGGGGAGGGTGTGGGGACAGCTGGAGAGCAGTAAGCCTCCACACCACCTTCACCATCTGCCTTCCATAAACCATTGAGGATGGTAATATTAGGAACAGAATGCTAATAAGAGTGATTTATGACCAGGGCAATTGATGTTTTCTCAGTCTTATACTAACTATGGCTAAAATATCATCAGAAATTTCATTTTATTGAAAAAAATAGGCTTGATCTTTAGCGCAGTTCTGGGGTCACAGGAAGATTAAGCAGAAGATGGTGAGAGCATCCATGTAGCCCTTGTCACCCACACGCACAGCTGGTTACTGCCAGCATTTCCCCAGCGGTGCCTTTGTTACAGTCAGTGAGTCTCCGGGGTCACACGATCATCACCTGAAGTACGTAACTAACCTTGGCGTTCTCTCCTGGTGTGCAATCTATGGTTTCCCGCACAATATATGAGGGCATATATTCATCACAACAGGATTATATAGAATTGTTCATTGATCGTGAGACAGCCCAGTGCATAAAGGCGCTCATCAGCAAGTGTCCTGCTTTCAATCCCTGGGTCCCACATGGTGGAAGGAAGCAGCTGATTGATCCCCAGGTTGTTACCTCACACACTGCCGTGGTACTTGTGCATCCCCGTATACACACATGTAAAAGTAAAAGCAAGTAAGTGTCAAAAAGAATTTAGAATATCTTACTAAAAATCCTGTGCTCTGGGGGCCAGTGACACCGCCCAGCGAGTGGAAGCAATTTCGAGGCAGCAGGTATGATGATTTGAGTTCAGTCCTCAGGACCCACAGTGGAAGGGGAGAGCCTACTCCTGAGAGTGGACTTCTGTACATGACACACACACACACACACACACTCACACACACACACACACTCGTACACATGTAGTAATAAACACAGGGTAACACACAGAATTACACCCCACACATAGTAACACACGTGGTATACATATATATACACAGTAAAAAAAAAAATAGAAACTATGCTTCATTTATTTATCTTTCTTCTTCTGTCTTAAGGAATTTCTTGTTTTACATTGTTGAATTTTAACTTATAACCTGAGTAAGAGCAGACTGCCTGAGATGCAAAGTGGTTGCAGTTAGCTCTACCTCAAAGCCTTCCTAAATAGATGTTGGACTCGCCACGGACTTAGTGTTAGTTTCTTTGCTCGGTCATATGTGCCTCTATGAGCTGCCATGTTTGACGCAACTGCCCAGAATTTATACCAGTGCCTGTGGCATTAAGTCCTGCAGCTGCCCCTCTTGCTGGTCCCAACTCTCCCCTCCTTTGGCTAGGCATCATCAGAAGCCCCACACAGATCTCCTTCTGTGCTCCTGCAGGCTGGGGGGCCTCTGTGCTCCAGATGCCTGGTTACAGTGCAAACAGTCCTGTTTGCTTTTAGAGAAGCAAATGTTTTCTGTGTTCAACCGAGCTTGTAAAAGTTCATTAAGAAGCCAGTCATTAGCCCCGATTAAGTAAACACTGGATGTTTGGTGTGACTGTCCTCACTCCTCTTCCCAAGCTGCCTCAACGCTCTCAAGGTTACTGATTGTGGGCTGGAACCAGTGATGTTTCAGTCACCTGCACAGTTTGCTGCTCCGTCATCAGGAGTCTTCACCTGCTCCATTAAGCCGGGCTCTGGATGGGAACCCCTTTTCTGCAGCTCCATTAGAGGAACATTCAGAATAGGGGATTTCCCCACTGCTCATCCCAATACAGAACAGCAGACTTGAAACTGCTTGAAATCGCCGCTCCCGTCGTAATTGCCACCAGTCTCTACACTTTCCCATTTGTCTTTATAAAAAACATTTGAGGCTTTCACAAAGACCAGAGTTGTTTTTCACTGACATGTGTGCAGTTATGCTTAATATTAAGCATTTAAATTTCAATCTAAGGTCAAAAGAGACTAGGCTGCATAAAGCTTAAGGCAGCTGCTGCAGTGACTCAGGCATTATTAGGGTGACCGTGTTAACACTGCTGTGGGCACAATGACCCGCAATGGTGCTGAGGCTTCCCCTAGGGGAGGGTGTACCTATGGCAGCACCTTCCAAGTGTGTTTCCCAGGGTCAAGAATGAGCCTCTCGCCCAAGGAGTGAGAAGAGGTAATTCAGCGGCCAGATGAAGTTGGAAGACTCACACATTCCTTTATGTTTTAGTGAATTATAACATGGAAAGACTTGAGATGCCTGTCTATTGAATATGAGTTTAACATGATGTTTCTCAAGGTGTCTGACTCCTGAATCTTCTTTACAAATGTTCTTAGCCACTTCTAACCTAAGACCATCCTCCAAACCAATAGACAACCCCCTTATAACCCCCAGAACAGTCTCGGGCATTGGTTCCTGACCTTCAGTGTGTAACAGCATCTCAGAGGGTGTATTAGGACAGGCGGATGACTGTCACCCAGGGTTTCTGGTCTGGCAGGTACCAGGAGGGGCCCAAGGGTCTCTACACTTCTAATAGGTTTCTAGGAGTTGGTGGCACTGAACTTTGGGGACTGGCTCATGGTCAGACTGGAAATCAATAGAACAGATATTCTGATGAGCAAATAGGGGATACGATAGGCCCATTGCTATGGGTTGGGCAAGTCAGAATACTAAGTCAGCGTCTACGTACAGGTGCTGTTTCCGAGTGCTGTGCTGGATCTTGGGGGCGCACTGGTGCTGAGTGTGGGCCTGGTCTCTGTCTTCAGAAGCCTGCAGTGTAGTGGAGAGACAGGCAGTGATCTGGCAGAGAAGGTGGGTAGCTGGCGATGGGCTGTGGCACTAAGCTAGAGAGACAGGAAAGGGCCCCCCTCCCCCGGCGTGGTAGTGACGTTTCAACTGAGACTGCCCAGGAGAGACTGGGCATCTTGAGGAGACTGGAAAATTCCTCCAGTTGGATAAAGATATAAGCAAAGACCTCTAAAGCGTAGCAAAGGGCACTGTGTTTATGTGAATTTCTTATATGTGCTGTGGGTGGCCAGGAGATGTCCAGGCTTGTTTCTCAGGGGATAGGGAGACAGATCACTCAAGGCTGGATGATAGGCGAGGTGTGAAGTTCAAGGAAGAGCTAGCTGCCGAGTATGGCACCTAGCCCGAGCAGCAGAGAGGTGGTGGAGTGTGACCGCGTGACACCGGGAGTCAGTTTGTTTCCAAGACAGAACGGAAGGCTTGCTTTTCAGGGAGCAACGAAGTGACCATTATTCTGCAAATACAGTAACTGCCTGTTGGTTGGAAAAAGGGGTGGGCTTAATAAATGTTTTTGTTGACAGAGTTCCTTATATGGTGGATGTCAGTGACTGCCTTGTTGCCTTGAGTTAGAAAAATCAACAAGGCCATTGAACAGTAAACAGAATGTGTCTTTCTGTAATAACCAGAGTACTTCAGGATCTCAGACACTGTGATGGCTGCTGTGTAACAAGCACAGAACAGCCACTCTATTACGCTCATGGCTGTTGGCACAGCGGGACAGCTCTTGCCATTTCAGGACGTCTGGGATTAGTTAGAAAGACCTCTATTAGCTGGGTGATGACATAGAAGGCTAACATAGTTCGGGGTTCTTTACTCACAAGTCTGTCAGCCTGAGCATGGCCTTTTCATGTGTTTGGGGTTTTCTCTCTACGGAGCAGCTGCTGTGAGGTTCTGACATGGCAACCCAAGGATTAGAGATGAACATTTTTGCAAAGATCTCAGATGTCTTAATTATGTAGGGCAGGTAGACAGTGCCGCCTCCTGGAGCCCTGAGTGAGGAGGGATTGCTGGGCTTAGCGTGCTGCCTCTGGTGAAGGCAGACCCACGTGAAGGGGAAGAGCTGGACAGTTTGCGGTAAATCACACGTTAAAGACTATCTTTGGCCTGGAGCGTCGTCATTCGCTTAGTGCTGAGTTTTCCAGTCTCTTCTGCTTGCCCAGCCCTCAGAAGTGAAGCAATCAATCCTAGCTCATGCTATTAGATAATTAGAGGATGTCCATAAGCCAGGGCATGAAAGAACACACTTGACCTGCTCACAGATTTCCTGAGCGGCTTGCCCGAATATATTCGGTGGGCTTCCTCCTCAAAGCAGCAGTGCGCAGCGCTCGGAGCTATTCTTGACGTGAGTGGCCTTAACTAGTTAGAAGTCGCTGGTCTGCGTTGATTGGTCCAGACCTGAGGCCAGTCCCTTGCTCTAAGACAGTGGACACACAGGAGGGGGAAGTAGGCATCCTAGGGTAGTGTATAAGAGGACCCACAGGGAAAACCCAATGTCTATCTCACGGTCTTCAATATATTTTAAGACGTGCCCTTTATGTTCATGTTATTGAATAGTAATGTGATACGTTAGTATGTTCTCTTTTAATTTACGAATGCCCAGTTAAATTTGCATACATTCCAATTTTTTGGTAATAGAAGAGATACTGCTTTTAAATTTTTTATTTTTTGGTAATTTAATACATGTATACACATTGTGATCATATAGCCCTCTCAATCACCCTCATATTCCTTTCTACTCCTAATGATCCCCGTTTACCTAGATATCCCCCCTCCTCCCCCTCCTCCCCCTCCTCCTCCCTCTCCTCCCCCTCCTCCTCCCTCTCCTCCCCCTCCTCCTCCCTCTCCTCCTCCTCCTCCCCCTCTCTTCCCCTCTCCTCCTCCTCCTCCCCCTCCTCCCCCTCCTCTCCCTCCTCCCCCTCCTCTCCCTCCTCCCCCTCCTCTCCCTCCTCCCCCTCCTCCCCCTCCTCCTATTCATTCTTCTTTCATCTTCTCTGTGGTAGTCTTGTGTGGATGGCTGTGTTCCAGATAGAAATGGCTAGGTCGCACCCAGGAGACAGCATTTCCTAGCACACTTCTCCGTATTTCTGGTGCCTTCCATAGTGTTCCCAGGCTTTGGGGCTTTGGAGGATGTGATAGCCATATTCTGTCTAGGACTAGACAGTGAATGGTGACTTATTTTCAGCACTTGGACCGTTTATAAGCCTCTGTATGAACCATCACCCACTGCAGAAAGAAGCATCTATACCTATTCTGTGAGCAGGACCAGTCTAAGATGTAAATATAGGCACTTTAGAAGGCTGTTTTGCTTCATGCTCTTTTAGCATAATGTTAGTAGTATACTATCTCCCCAGGCCCATGGCCTCCACAGACACAGTCTTTGGATCAGGTTTGCAATACCAGGGAAGTATTCCTTCTTGTGTAGCAGGCCTCCGATAACAGTTAGAAAGCAGTTATCATCTCTGAAACGGCGGTGCCACTTTTGCGCTGACGGGCACAGCTTGCCTGGCAGTTCAGTAGGCGCCATAGCACTCAAGGTCCACAGCTCGTAAGACGGCTGACATCATCCTCACTCCCCACTCCCTGTGACAAGCTGCACAGAACCTCTGGCACTAAAATACGAGCCAGCTGGGAGAGAGCTTCCAGCTTGATTTGTCTATATCCTGTATTGCAAGTGCGTGATGTCTCCAGCAACAAGGTCTTTTGACTAAGGGCAACAACATGAACCATTTTTGTTTTGGGATTGCCTGGAGGCTCCCTGACTAATGACTCAGGATATACCCAGCACCCCACAGTGGGGTTTTCATTTAAGTATTTATGACTTCCAGGAGCAGCATTTTCCAGCTGCACAGTGTGCGTCTGCTCAAGGTTTTTCTTAAAAGTTTTATTTTTAAAGTAACAGGTTTTCAGCCATGCACAGTGGCAAATGCCTGTAATCCCAGCACTTGGGAGGCAGAGGCAAGTAGATCTCTGTGAGTTTGAGGCCAGCCTGGTCAACAGTTCAGGACACGCAAGGCTACGTAGAGAAACCCTGTCTCAAACAAACAAACAAAAAAGTAGTAGGTTTTCTATATGGCTTAAAAAAAAAAAATCAGGGGCTGGAGAGATGGCTCAGCGGTTAAGAGCACTGACTGCTCTTCCAGAGGTCCTGAGTTCAATTCCCAGCAACCACATGGTGGCTCACAACCATCTATAATGTGATCTGCTGCCCTCCCCTGGCCTGCAAATATATATGCAGGCAGAGCACTATATACATAGTAATAAATAAATACATCTTTAAAAAAATCAAATGCTTAGTTTTGGCTGACTCTCTTGCTGGCCCACCTTTCCCTGTTCTGCATCCTGTTAATCGCGTCACGTGTGCTCACCTTTGCTTTCATATCATGTTTTGCTACCTACCCCACCCCGAGACCTTTCCTTTACCGCCCCCCCCCCCCCCCCCCGCCACCTCTCATGGCTTCTGTCTCACTTCCTGACCTCTGCTAACGTTCGCTTCAGTGTGAACACAGAAACCTAAAACTGTGAAGCTAGGATCCACATGTGAGAGCAAGCATATGGTGTTTATCTTTCTGGGACTAGGCTACCTCAGAGTGGACACTGCTTAAAGGCATATACCACAGTATCACCTTTATACTTACGCTAATGCTTTTCAAACATTACTGTGCATGCACACCACTGGAGAAACTTTACTCTTTTCTCAGTATAATTTGGGGGGAATAAATTCATATTACTTAAGCTCACAGGGCATCTATTCATAAACCCAAACCCCGCATTTATTCATTTCACTAGCTTACAAAGTATACCCATTATTTAAATACGTTAGATTTTTAAAAGGAAGATATTAATTTCACTCAGATTTTATAAAACAACATTGCACAAGTTGGCTTGATGAGCCTTGAACTGCATGGGAGAATTTGGGGTTCTTAAGGGATATTTGCATGACGCTTGTCTGGTCTTGGTAGTGGGTGGTACCCATGAGGTGCGGCAGAGTGGCAGTTGTGAGCAAAAGCTGTGGGTGAGGCTGTTACCCACCAGCTGCAGTGTGACCCTAGGCTAGGGAGCCTAGCTCCTTGTGTTTCAGTTTCCCCAGTGTGAAGGGGACGTCAGAGTCCTACCCGCTCTGTGTGCAGCTCCCAGCAAGGGCCCGGAGAAGACTGCAGTACCTTGGAGAACACAGCCGGGGCCAGAGGTTCATTATTCCAGGGGTGGCTCTTTCCCCATCAGCAGTCCTGAATCCACTGAACAGCTTCTCCAGCGTCCTCGCTTTGATCTGCTACCTTTCCTCATTCTGTTTCTCCTCTGATGTGCACGTAGTTCAACCTTTATAGGGTTGTTTGTTGGAAGCTTGGCTGCCAGCACGTGGTGTTGTTGGTGGGTAGGATTTCCAATGGTGTGGGAGAGGTGATTAGGTCAAGGGGGTTTCCCCCTGAGAAATGAATTAACGCTGTTTCGCAGTGCTGACACGGGGCAGGGTTGTTGGGAAGTTAGGACATCTACGTGTTTGGCCTCTTTTGCAGACACGGGTCCCCTTTCCACTTCCCCATGTTGGGACATAGCCAGATGACAACACTGTGCCCTGTGGGCTTTCCAAGTTACTCCCTTCCCCCTTATAACTTACCCAGCCTCATGTATTTTTGTCTTAGTGATACACAAACACAGCATCTTACGCCCTTTTAGAATAGGATCCTTCTCTCCTTCTCTTTCCCCATAGAGTTATAATGCCTGGTGTCAGAAGGGCTACCCCCTTCTGCCCCCCCCCCCCACTTAGTTTATGGCGTTACACATGCCATAGAGCCTGTCTTTGGATTGCAGTTTTTTGCCTCCCAGTTGCATTACTTTTGGGAAGACGTGGCTGTGCTTAAGAAAGCGCAGACTCACTTGACAATTCAAAAGCCTGTGGAGTCTAGGAGACAGGATCAGTACACAAAGCAGGTATCAGCAGTTGTGGCCCCAGTAAAGATGTTTCAGGGAGTGTTGGCATACTCCTATAACCCCAGCATTCAGGAGGTGGGAAGATCTCAAGTTCAGAGGCAAACTTGACATAGTGAGCTTGAGGTCAACCTGGGCTTGGGGATACAACAGAGATCGCCTTAGTCAAACCCTATACCTAAACCAACCCAAAAGCAAAACCAGCCAAACAAAAACAAAAAAAAACCTGTCCCAAAATAAGATATTCCAACACACACACACACACACACACACACACACACACACACGGGCGCGCGCGCATGATAACCAAACAGATCTGTGGGTAAATTTAGGGTTCAGTTTTTGGAAGCTGGTGAATTCATAAATACATGCTAGTTGCCTTTTAGCAATATGGGCTTAAGGGTTGAGCAAAACGCCATTTCATTTCCTCTTTCTGGTTTATCTTAGATCTAACTTTCACACAAACTCTGGTGCCCCATATTTGAACAAGTCCCTTGGACGGAGATGCCTGGTGGCACTCAGAGGAAAGATAATAGGTCACCAAGGAGAGACTTGATACCGTATGAGCATATTCAGGGGGAGGAGGTCCCCCTCAGACACAGACTTAGGGGAGGGGAGGGGAGTAGTACGGAGGAAGTGGGAGGAAGGGAGGAATGGGAGGATACATGGGATGGGCTAACAACTGAGATGTAATATGTATAAATTAATAAAAATGTATTTAAAAAAAAAAGGAATAAATATTCCACAACATGGATGAACCATTGAGTGTCATACTCAACCTTTAAAAAAAAAAAATCCTTCTTTCATTTTATAAAGATCTGTCGTCACTTTGTCATTTTTGAGTGACTCTCTGAAAAGCCCACATGGAAAAGCTCCTGGTATAACTAAGTTTCCTGTATAGGCTGGGGGTGTGGGGCACACTGTTCCCTTTCACACCAGCAGCATTGTCGCACTGGAGATGCACCTGCAGGGGTCCTTTCTGGCGTTTGTTCCCAAGAGCGCTCCCATAGCTGGCCACACCCTGTTCACTGTCCTCTCTACACAGACTGTTTTCTGAGTGTGCTCTTTCCCTGGCTACCGGTCTCCATTACAAGCTCACAGACACTCTCTAGCAGGAACCAGGGCTACCCTAGGGGTGACCCATTTGCTGAGGTTGCCTCACTACTTTTTTTTTTTTTCACCCAGTAACTAACTACAAGTGGTTGTGGCAATGGTAAGCTTTAGTTCCCTGCAAGAGGGATGTGCCACAGCTCCCTGCCTCTCTTCCTCCAGTGGTTGGCATGTCTCCATTTTGACCTTGGATCCTGGGGTTCTCTAGACCTAGAGCCCACAGCTGGAGGTGCTTGTGCAGCCCCGAACACGTGTCCCCTCACCTGGGTGGCCGATGCCATCTTGCTACTCTTGAGTTTTGGCCAGACTTGGCTTGTGTCTGCTTCATCTTATTCCAGACCCACCTCCACCCCGCCTTCTCTTTACTTCTTTTCCCATCAGCCAGCAGGAAAGGACATGCTAAAGAAAGAGTAAAAAGATGTGTTTCTGGAATGGCTGACAGTTTTTGGGGACTAACCACACAGCAGGAACAGTGCGCAGGGCGCCTTTAAAGCAGCATTTCACCCCACGATTCAGGAGGAAAGTGTCATCATTATGTTCATTCGACAGAGAAATGCTGGCTTCAGAGAGGGGACTAGTAATGTGCCTGAGGTCATTAGGCTCTCAGTGTGAGTGTTTAAATTAGAGCCTTTGATCTCTGGAGTCCACTAGGATGTACTGCCAGCCACAGAGGTTGCTAAAACCTCAATGTGGGATAAACAGGACAAACCAAGTCCAGCCAGCCGGTAGAAGCTGTGCCTCTAGGGGTGGAGAAAATGAGGAGAAAGGCGGTTATGGAGAGATAGTTCAGAGGTTAAGAGCATTGGCTGCTCTTCCAGAGGTCCTGAGTTCAATTCCCAGCAAACCACATGGTGGCTCGCAACTATCTACATTGTGATCTGATGCCCTCTTCTGGCTTACAGGTGTACATGCAGTCAGAGCACTATACACATTTAAAAAAAAAAGGTGCTTCTGGTTAAGAGGCAGGCTTGATAGGAGGAAAGCGTAGTGGTGGAAAGGTGAAGGTCCTTGGGATGGGGTGGGGCTGTGGTAAGGGCAGGGAGCAGTAAGCACAGTGGGATTCTGTAATAGGAAAAGGACCTGTGGTTATCTAGATTTGCCTGAGTGCTCATTACTCACGCCCTTTCCTCAGTGTGTGGCAGTGCCCTCGCTGCTGCTGTGTGAGGGGCTCTCTGAACACAGCTCACCAGCTGACACAGTGTGTGAGTTGTGGACCTCATAGTGTGCTATGTCCAGGAAACAGCCTGGTACCTCAGAGGGAAAGGCAAAGCGCCTCACACATGGAGCCTTCAGTGCTGCCTGGGAATTCTAGCACCACAGTAACTGTGCTCTTGGCCTCTTCAACCTTTCCTTGACCTGCTGTTGCAGGTCCAGCTACCCACATGTAGTTGGCAGTGTCTGAGGTCACACTTCTAGTGATCCAAGAAGTGTAGAAAGTCCCTACCCAGCCCTGTTGGAAATACAGCAGCTTTTCTTCCTCTGTTCTGAATTTCCTGTGAACTTGGGTTCTTGCCTCACGGCATGGCCAAGGAGTGGATCTTCCCAGCATACCTCAGTCCCTTTGGGAAGTCATACTAGGAAAGCCCTGACACTGTAGGCTTGCTCCTTTTTCCTCTTCTTTATGAAGCACTCGAACCGGCTGTTCCTCCCACTCCAGTTTCAACCCTTTCGGTTTTAGAAGCAGGGCAGTGTTTTCCGCCAGGAACACCCCCCCACACACACACACACAGCTTCCTGCTTGCTCTGGCCTGTTCATGAGCAACTGTGCTTTCTAATTCCAATGACAGTGTCAGCGCCCCATGCCCCATGCCCGGAATGCTCCTTCCAGTAGTTTCATTTTAATGGAGTGTGTAATCATTCCACACGTACATTGAGGCTAGCCAGACACGAACATAGTCTTAACTTAAAAAAGCAAACCCTAAGAGTCAGTGTCCCTGTCTGACAAATCACTGAGTTCCAAAGACTGAGGTTGGGGGGGGTCACTTTTTAGGGGGGGGTCACATTAATGCTACTCTTTGGGTCTTATTATTGTAGGTGAGGTGTCACAGAGAACAGACTTCCGTGGTAGGCGGCCCTCATAGAGGGGGTACAAGTGGGCATTGGAACAGCAGCTGAACTTCACTTCCTGTGTGCACCTTCTCATAAAACCTACTTTTCTCGCTTATTGGATTTAACTGCAAATATGGTTCTAGCTGAGAGCAACAGAGTGGGCCGGAAGACTTTGAAACAAGGCCAGCTCCCACCTCTGATGGGGTGAAGACTCATCAGTTGAGTCAAGTTTAGAGGATGTACGAGACACATAAGAAAACATGGCACTGTTTACTTAAACCTTTGAAGACATTCAGATCTGTCTTACCAGAGAAAGCTGCAGGCCACCCTGAGAGAGGAGGATCTTTTCCTGTTGGGGTCATAGTCTTCAGTAGAAACTCTAAGGTAAATCAAGTCCTTAGGCTTCTTTATTCTTCCAGGACATGTGTTGAACAGGCACATATACCACTATGATGATACAGAGATACCTAAGTAGACTCTGCCCTGCGCATGTGACAGCCTTCCCAGAAGCTTATGGTGTGGCCAAGGTGCAGTGGGATTGAACAGCCAAAGAGGTTTCAGAGAAAGGGCACTAAGCTGAGTGGGAAAAGGCCTCTTCCAAGTGACCACAAACCTCAAGTCAAGGACTTCGTATTTTGTGGTTTTTCGGGTCAAAAGCATCCTCGTGCCAGATGTTTCTGCGGCTGCTTCTCTGGTGATTTGCTTGGGGTCTCAGAGCATCACGTTGCTTTATTTCCATCTGGCTGAAATTTGCTTTTTGAACAGCCTTGAATCTGGCAAGGAAGACAGCAGAAGGAGTTTTGGATGTAAAATAAGAAGTAGGCCAAAGGTTATAACACATGTTTTTTTCTCATTGGTGTTCAGAGAACAAGAACTAAACGTCTTGTCACCCATGAGATCATAACAGAAGCCACGTTAGAACAGTTGTGCCTGAAGTGAAAGCATGCAACTTGGGGATGAAGCTGAGGCTCCATCCAGGGTTAGCATTAAAGACATAGCAGCTGGGCCCAGCGGCATAGGCCAGGGATCCCAGGTACTTAGGAGGCTGGGGCGGGAAGATTAAATGTTCAAGGCCCACGTGGGCTACAGTGTGGATTCAAGGCCAGTCCGAGCAACTTAGTGAGCCTGTGTTTCAAAGTACAAAGAGGGCTGGAAGCTAGGCATGGAAGTGTATGCCTCTCATCCTAGCCCTCTTGAGGCAGTCAGGAGGATTAGGAGTTGGAGGCCAGCCTTGGCTACATAGCAAGTTCAAAGCCAGCCTGGGCTGCATGAGATGCTATCTCAGCTCCAGCACAAAAGCCGAGCCGAGCATGTATGAAGCCAGGACGGACAATGACGTGAAGGAAAGATTGACGTTTGGGGGTTAGGAAAATCCACGAGGCAGAATATACAGTGAGTTAAGGCACTTGCTAACATTGTCTTGCTAACGATGATGGGGTCTCTGGGTGATCTCAAGGCTGAGCAAGAGACACCTTGGTGACTGGGACTGACGAGCAGGAAGCAGGTGAAGGCAGCGTGTCTTCCCAAGCCATGAGGCTTTGGGAAGGTGCGAGCCAACACACCTCCCTATGAAAGGAAGCGGAGCGTCGAAGTGCTGGAGAGACAGGCCTGCGCCAGCCCACCCTGCGGTCAGTCGTTCAGATTACCAAACAGCACATGGAGACCTCAGACCTGGAGCAAGCGACGGTGTTACACAGGGCCCTAATGCCATCAAACCACCTGCCATTCAATGTTCCCTGGTCACTGTTTTGTAATTCACTGGGGAAACTAATTTAGGTGGGAAAAGTAATTTTATGTAACTTAACACGTAGGTGGCTTTCAGAAATGCATATGTTTGCAAAGCCGCATTCATGTATGAATATGTACTATGAATATGTAAATTTAATAGAGAAAGTGCCATGCAGTAGACCAGTTGTTCAGATAAGCAGCCAGGGTTTGTGCTGCCTATGTAATGCCACATCTCCGGATCTTCTGTGGTGTTGAGAACAAAGGTATTTGAGATATTTGTGGGGAAAGACCCTCTTCTCCCCGTCCCTTTGTTCTCAGAAACTAGACCATCGTGTGAGGATCCTGAGGGCTTAGTCCATGTGACAGAATACTGGTTTTGAACTGCCAGGCTGCATAGAGTTGGGCTAAAGAAACATCTCTCAAGTCCAGTTCTATAGGGGCCCTCGCGTGTCCATGCCTGAGCCTCTGGTGTGTATCCTCAAAGAAGTCCAGGTCTGTGGGAGAAAACCCCGGAGGTGGAAAGTGACTCCCTCATATCTGGTACCTCTGAGGAGTACTGCTCTGTGACTTTGTGACTGTGCTGTCTCGGTTCTGGGACCACTCACAGTAACCCTTAATTGAGTCAGCCTCCCTAAGCATAAGGTGATGTACGGGACGCACTGTAGTGTATTTACTTCCATGTTCCATTGGCTCAGGTTAAAAGGCCATCCGTGAATGCTTCCTGGTTTGGCGGTACAGAAAGTGGCTTCTGGGTTATCTACTGTGAGGACTTTTATATGTTTGTGGGAGAACTTTTAATTAAAAAAAAATAATATAAGGATTCCACTCTGCAGAAGTCTATCAGTGTCAGAAAGCTTTGGTGAGGCTTGAGGCACCTGAATCTCATGACGTAGGAAAGGAAAAAGGAGGTGCCATATTAAAACTCCCATGCAAGGCCTGGGCAGAGCTTGGGTCCCCAAGACTCACATAAATGCCATATTCCATAGCACAAATGTCCCTAATCTCAGTGTGCCTATGGCTGACTAGAGGCAGCGCAGGAGAATCCACAGACAGATCGCCTGCCTCCCTCAGGAGGGGAGAGACCCTGTGTCAGACAAGGAGGAAACGTGAGGCCTGGCACCTGGAGGTCATACACACACACACACACACACACACACACACACACACACACACACACACACACCCAGGCCCAGAACACCCCCACACATCCAGGATGTATCCAGACCTGACTCTGCTGCTGTTGAATGGCAGAGAAGGCCTGGTGTAGGAGGAGCATTTTCTGAACAGGTAAAGAGCCTTGATGTGTAAGTATTTGAGGTAGTTCTGAAAGGAAGAACCTGGTCTGGATACTATGAGGTTGAGGATAAAGAATTTTAGGGTCTAGGTCAAGAGCAGAGTGGTTCTTGATCTGTGGGTCGTGACCCTTTCGGAGTTTGCATATTAGATATCCTACATATCAGATACTTGCGTTACCATCGTAACACTAGCAAAATTACAGTTATGAGGTAACAAAATAAATTTACATTGTGAGGGCCTGTATTAAAGGGTGGCAGCATTAGGAAGGTTGAGACCCACTGAGCTGGAATTTGAGAGGATTTCCGTTACCTGTTGACTAAGGTAGGACAGTGTAGAACAGGACACAGGATACACCCAGTGGCTTGGCTACTTCACGGAGAGCAGTGAGCAGGACAGGTGTTGCTGGCTGGCTGGCTTTGGCTTTGATGATGTACAACCAAATATATTTTTATTAATTTTTTTAACCAGCAAAATTACTTCTGCAGAAGATATTCTTTCATCTCCTTGTTCTCTAGAGTCACCATGGGAACTGAAAAAAAAAAATCAAGCCACAAAGACAATGTAATAAGAGCACAGCTAATTTTTATTGGCTATCCAAATTGTCTGGAAGGGGAAGAATCCTGTTTCTATTTTGTAGGAAAGGAAAAAGCACCTTTTAAGGAGGTTGACATATTTGTCCAAACTCTCATAGCCCCGAAGTGGCAGAGGGGTGGTGGCTCAGTCAGAGTCAAGGGCAGTCTGAGCTTTTTATTTTTCTAGCGGGAGTGTGTACACACATGCGCCCGAGGGTTACACAGGCCCCTTGATGGAGGAGTCCAAGCGGCCCAGCAGCCTCCAGAGTGCTGTGTAGGGGGCAGATGCACACTGTCCTGGGGGACGCTTCCTACTGTGGCTAGCACTTTCATGGCATTCTCAGAGAAGCTAATGAGTGCAGGGCCACAAAAATCCAGAACTGCCAAATATTGGCTTTGTGACTCGGGTAGATCAGTAACCCTGAGTCAGCCTTCATTCCTGTCCTGGGGACTGTGGATAACAGTACATCCTGGGTTGCTTTCCCAGGTTGTCTTAAGAATAAGCTACATGGGAGGGGGTCTCGCCTCCTCTGAGGGGAGGGGGGATGTGGGAGGGGCAGAGAGGGTGGTGCTGGGAGAAGAGAAAGGAGGGGCTGCCAATCAGGTTGTAGACTGATTAAATAAATCGATGGAGAAAAAAAGAACTGCAGCATATCGATCTGGTAACTTTCTGGAACATTAGGTAAATTATAGTTTTATTGTCACTGATCACAGATGTAATGTTTTGTTTATTTGTGCAGAAATGCATTCACAAGTCACAAGTTTAAAACCCACTGTAAGATGATGCAGGCTTTGGACAGGAAATAAGCCTCTGCTGTTACTTTTCTGTAATTGCTTAAAACCAGCTTAGCCGAGCTGTCCTGCCTTTGTTTATTGAATAGCAAAGTCTTTTATTACTTACAAAAGGGATTTTATCTTCCTGTTTGCTAAACAGCATTTGTTGAAATACAGTCAGGAGAAAGCAGGCAGGGGATACCCATAAAAGTTGTTCATCCAGACATAATCAAGCTAACATCTTGATATGCCACATTAATCTGATGCTTCGGTCCAGACAACTACATTAGTGAATTTTTTTTTTAATCACTATTACCTACAAACTCTGTCTCTAAAATATCTACCTGGAGGATGAGGGGGCCGGGGAAACCTTGTTAAAGTACTAATCAACCTCTTTAAATTAGTTTTCTATGAGCCAAAACCCAAAGCCCATAAAGGCTTTATTTTTTTTTAATTTATTCAGAGAGCGGGAACAATAGAGGGAGAGGAAGAGGGAGAAAGGCCCCCAGTAGCTAAGAGTTACTACTGTCTAGAGTGATGGATCTGAGTGCAGATCCTTCCTTCTGTGGCAAGTCTGTCTGAAGCCCTTTCTAACTCTGTGCTAGTGGCTTTCTTTGCTGATGGCAGAGTTTAATTGAATGTTGAAATAGGAAGTTCACTGCCTGGAATGAGAGTAAAGGTGTTTTGTTTTGTTTTGTTTTTTTCTTTCAGTCTCACAGATGGCAGGGACTCTAGTCTCACTGTACCCTCAGGATTGTGAACCGTGCTTGGCATATGGCAGGCCCTCGGTGAATTTATGGACTGAGTGAAAGAGCATGCTCCATAATATGGCAGCGCCACAGCGTGTGCGTTTGTTGTTGATGGATATATGGGTTACTTCCGGTTGTGGGTATTGGAGTATTGGAGTAAGGCTGTTGAAGATGCCTGCTCAGGTCTCCCTGTGGACACACACTTTTATTTCTCTTGGGGAACTCTCAAGAGTTGAGCACTTAGATTGTATGGTCCAAATATATTTAACTCCTTAAGAAACTGTCAAACTGTTTTCTCAAGTGGTTGTACCAGTTTCCGTTCCCACCAGCTGTCTATGGATGGTTGGGTTGCTCTGCATCATGTGATGTCATTTTGATCAGCAATCTTAATATTTTATATTGTTTTAACCTCTTTCTATGAGTGAACAATGTTGAGCATTGTTTCATGGACTTATTTACTCTCTGTATGTCTTCTCTGATGACATATCTGTTCAGGTCTTCTGCCTAATTATAATTAGCATTAGGTTCTCTAAAGGTCTGGTAGAATTCTGTATGAATTTATCTGGTCCCAGGCTTTGCTTTGGATTGCAGACCTACTTCCAGAGATGAAACACGGATCTAAAACTGCTAAGGTAGCCAAGAGTCTGAGACATAAGACATGGGCCCTCGGAACCCATTGCTATTATTCCACTAAGGGGACATAGCAATAAAACAACACTTAATGGCATATTGCTATACTGATTTATCAGTGTATTGCTAAACCCTCCTTCTTGCTGCAGATGGTAATTAACACAGAGACGCACTGTGCAGAGAGTGAGAGACTTTGTAGTTCTCGGACCCAAATGAGATGGCTTCATTGGAGACAGTGTTACTGTTTCAGTCTCATTGGTTCTTAAAGATCTGTTTAAGATGTTTATATTCTCTTAGTTTAATTCTAGTAGGTCATCTGTGTCTAGGAATTTATCAATTTCTTCTAGATTTTTCAGATTTTTTGAATACATGTTTTTGCATGTTTCTTCTAGATTTTCCAGTTTTCTTAAAGTACAGATTTCCCTTATGATCCTCTGACTTTTCATTGACATCTTTTGTAATGTTATTTCTTTAAAAATGCAATTTTTTTGTCCACATATCTTTATTATATACCATATTAGGATTTATAAGGCTCACATCTCCCTTTCATCGTTGATTAATAGCTTGGGTTCTGTAGCTTTCTTTTGGTTATTTTCACTCAGGGATTGTTGACTCTGTATCATTTCAAAGAACTGATTCTTTGTTTAGCTGATTCTTTCTACTTTTTATTGTCCTCTCAGTCTGTAGTTCATTAATTTCTGCCCTGACTTGGGGCTTGACTCAGTCTTTTTTTTTTCCTGAGCCCTCAAAGTGAATTATTAAATAATTTACTTACATCTCTGTAGTGTAAACACTTATAACTATAGGCTTTCCTCTTAAAGTTGCCATAGCTATATCCTCACAATTCTGATAAGTTGTATCCTCATTTTTATTTGATTGTAGAAAATTTTACTTTCCTCCCTCTCCAGTGTATTGGCTGTTCATCAGTGATCCTTCAGTATTCCTGTGTTGCTTGGCATTTTTTCTCCCACTGTGATCTGATAAGCTACAAAAAGCATTTGATTTATTTTGTCTGTGTTAAGACCTGCTCTGTCTCTTAGGATGTAACCTGTTTTGGAGAAGGCTCCGTGAGATGCTGAGAAGAAATGTGTATTCCGCAGCCGTTAGTGGAATCTCGTGGCTGTACGATCTGTTTGATTTGTGGGGCTGGCAAACTACGTTTGGAATGTATTTGGCAATACCTCATAAGCGGAGCATGCGTATACCTCTACCTGGTGCTGCTTTTCCTTGGGATCTGCCCCGGAGGCTGCCTCATGAGCCTGAACAGAAGGACGTGTGTGACGATGCACTCTGTAACTCATTCACGCGGTGGAGAACTGAAATCTCTCTCTGTTGTTTTCTGGAAGGCTTGCTTTGCTGAGCTGAGCTGTGGCATTTTATCTCTAAAGGCATGTTTCAAAGCAGGCTTCTGAAGCAGACATAGGCAAATGTCACCCCGTTTGAGTTGGCTGCTGGGCATATGTTCATCTGTTACATAAATACCCCTCAGTATTTGTGAGGAGTTCAATTTAAGAGTAAACACAGAAAATTTGAAAAGAAACTTGACATTTGTTTCTTTCCTTTCCTTTTCTTTTCTTTTTTTTCCAGTTCCTTACCTCAAAACCCAGCTTCCTTGCCATTTTGTGCCCTTTTTGAAAATTTAAATCTGAGTCTCTCTTCTTCACATGATTTGAAATCTCTCCAAGGTACCTGCTACGTGTTCAGAGTTTCTTCAGATTGCTTGCCAGGCAGTCCCTGTTCAGGATCGAGTTAAGCTGGCTGGACCCAAGTTGTCAGGTGTTCCCCAGCATCTTTGATTTCAGTGGCGGTTAGGATTGACGAGGCAACTCAACTCCTGCATTTCACAGGCTCGTTTTTCTAATATTGCTCCATTGTATGCATTGACGTGCAAACCAGTCATATCTAGGAAGGGTGTCTCTTTTTTTTTTCTTTTTTTCTTTTTGTACGCCAGATATTTAGGTTGCAAAGAAGATGATGCGCTTTCAGTCGAGGAATCCAAATGCGCATGATAAACAGCTCTTCATCTTTAAGATGGAGGATTGGGGTGCCCTCTTCCTGCCTGTCACACAGTGCTTTCAGCTGCCAGAATGGCGTGCTGTATCAAACTCAATCTGTGTACTCCTGCGTCAGCAGCTTCCCCCTTTCTTTCTTCTGCTTCTTCCGCGGTTAGGAGACAGCTCGGGAACTTCCTCTGCCGGCTGTGTCTGCCGTACCGCGCTTAGCTCAGACCCCAGCTGGCCCTGTGCGGCTCTAGCTATTCATAGAACTGAGGGTTCATCTGCTCGGTTCCCTCGTCTCCCATCTGGAGGAGCTGGGTCTTCCCTTGTCCCATGTGTCTGAATCCACATGCTAAGGGCTGTCTGGCCTTGGTGCTCATGGGTAACGGAAAAGGATCTTCCTCTTTATGGTCCTGTGTTCAGGAGCCAATTCCGGATGCTGTTAAGTTGCAGTCTTGGCTGTTGTGAAGGTCTGAGGGATGGGTACTCACTTTGTCATGGTGAGGCGGCTTTGACAGGAAATGAAAACGGCGAAAGTGCTCAGCTCACCCACTATGCACAGATGCTGCTCTGTACCTGTCCTGTCCTGTGTTCTACTTTTCCAGGAACATCCCTCCCCCCCAGACATCCTATGTAGTGCATCCTAGGCTTTGTGGTTAATCAAGGTTCTCAGATAAACTGGGGCCAATAGAGACTGTGGGGGCCCTGGGTGAGATGTATTTACTTTTTCAGTTCTCAAGAGATTCTTTTCCATATCTTTTGAAACGTCCTGTCCAGACTTGTCCATAATATGAGTGTGGGAAGGCTTCCCTATGACCTTTGATAATTTCTCCCAGCCTTTGGCATCACAAGGCTCTCACTGCCCCTCTGCTGTTAGTCCCTGTCCTACCGACCTGCATCAGCAAAGTGGTAACTAGACTGCAAGTTTCTTCAACGTGAGAGGACTGGATTAATTTTGTGGTCCTAATATTATGTTCAGCATGTGGCGTCTGACAGCGTCTTAGCAGATGTTTATGTCCAGGAAACGTGGCAGTGCCATCCTTATGCGGGTAGGTCTGGGTTGTGTAAGAGAGTTAGCTGAAGCTGGGCAGTGGTGTCGCACACCTTTTAATCTAGCACTTGGGAGGCAAAGGCAGCAAGTTCAAGGCCAGCCTGGTCTACAGAGCAAGTTCCAGAACACCCGGGGCTACATGGAGAAGCCCTGCTTCAAAAAAACCAAACTCCCCCCAAAAAACAACCCAGTCCCCCCCCAAAAGAAAGTAAGTTATCTGAGCATAAGGCAGAGGTAACATCCCTGTGTGGTTCCTGCCCTGACTTCAGTGATGGAGTGTGACATGGCAGCATTCGCCAGATGAACCCTTTTCTCCTCCAAGTTGCCAGCGGCAGAGGTGTTTATCAAAGCGGCAGAAAGGAAGCAAACTAGAACAAAAGGATTTTAGGCTGCCAAGGGAAATTCTAAGATGATGTTCTTGCTTTCATTTTTATTAAGAAAAATATTTCAGATTGGGATCATGACACGTAATTCTCCAACATCGAATTGCTGTGTTGGGCAAATCCTATAACCTACGCAGGCCCCCACCAGTTCTTTTTTGTTTAAATGGCAATAATAAAAATTGAGAACAGAGTTGTGTGTCTTCCCCTGGTTGGGATGGCTTACAATTAAGCAGTTTGGAAAAAGGTAAAATGAAATCGTGGTGTACTTACCAAACGGGCTTATGGGCTTGCCCCTTGCAAGCACTGCAGGGTAGTGTTAGCTAGAGCTCATTTCCAGCAGCATCGTAACTAGTGTCTCGCCTCCCGTCATTGCGTCTCTGACACCATCGCCTCGGCTTAGGACAATGTGAAGCGCTGTGTGACCTTTGAGTTTCCAGCTTGCTGAGCACAGTGGTATCATGACAGTCATTCAGCCTTGGCTCATGGTCCTTGAATTGCTCATTCCTCGCTGGAGAGCAGGAGGTAGCAACCTCGGTCAGCGATGAAGATGTACTGCTGTTGGCCAGGGTCTTTCGAGCATGTGTTTATCGTTTGCTCTGGTGAACAGGTCCCCATTGCAGTTACCTGTCTGCCATGTCACTGAAGTGGGGGAGTGTCATTTGGAATAGTCCTTATGGAAAGCTACAGGAAACCTTTGAATGCATCTTAATAGCAACACTTGGATCCATCTTAAGAATTTTTACCCTATGATCTCCTGGCGCACACCTTCTTACTATTATCGGAACTTTAGTTTGAAGAAGCTGTGTCATATAAGAAACCACAGAATCAGCAAACCCAGCCATATAATGATAGGCAAACCAAGTTTGCAAGGCGGGGAGAGATGCCAGAACTTATTTTCTTTTTATTTGAGTCCAAGTTCTCAAACAGCATTAACTTTGCTTCGGGTCAAATGAAGTCATAATTTGAACTAGAATTATCATTGTTTAAATCGCTTGGGCAAGGTTGAATTTGTTCAACCAAGCCCTGGATCTAATTCATTTCACAAAAGAGTGCACAATTATGTAACTCTTGCCCTAATACTGGAGAAAAATTTTAGGGTGCATAGTGAGGATTTTTGAGAAAGTAGGACATTAAGATAACAAATATTTGCAGGGGGATAGGAGAATCAAAGGAAGAAAGAAAATATTTGTGTCTTAGATGGTTTTGTAGTTTACTGCCTTGATTTTTATATTAGCATGTAGGTTTCCAGACAACTCAGGTTTGTTTTCAAAGCTAGGGTAAGTCAAGGTTCACCATAGTCTCATAATCGACTAAGCTTTCCAACTTACGTCACTGTCTTTTGGTCGCAGACTGTTCTGTCCTTACTTACAAGTGCTATTGCCTGCACATACATGCATGGCACAAGTTTCTGTCTCGTTCAAGCTTCTCTCTTTGTTCACTTAATGCCTGTCCGTAAAACCACTCACTAGGTCTTCCAACAGCTAGAGCGGTTTGAAGATCAGGCCCTGTCATGCCCCCTGTCTGCTGTTGGTTTCAGACACGAAACGCACAAAGCAGTCGTCTAAAAGAGTCGGAGGGGGAAGGGAGGGCCTGGTCTATGAGAAAATACCTTGTGAGAACATTATCCCTGGGCTAATAAAAGGTTGTTAGGTCCATTGTATAATCAAGTGGTACCAGCAGTGAGTCCCAGGGATCATGGGAGGTTGCGGAAGAGACCGTGCTTACTGAGGATTTATTTCAAGCTGGTCCCCCCAGGGTCTGCCATGCTGCCTGCATAGGGACAAGGAGGAGTAAGAACTGTTATTTACTTCTGGGAAATTTCAACCTTGGAGGGTTTTTACAGTTCACTGCCCAAATTAACACACCCGATTCTCACCTTAGCACACACACTTTTAAATGATGCAACTGTGCTTTCAAAGCAGGGGGGGGGGGGATGTTGTAGCTCTGATAGTCACTAGGGTCATGTAACTGCCTGAGCTTTCTGGCCCAGGTCATAATGCCATTGTTCGTAGGCACAGACTGAGCCAGTTTTCTCATGTGCAGACAGAGATGGTAGATCTGCCTTAGCTCCCAGCTTAAGCCACACTTGTCTCTCAGATGGTTACCGTGGCACCTGTCACCTGTCGGGCTGTCTGGTCACACTGGTCATGGTGTGGTTCATGGTGCCACAGCCAGTAGACTAGTATGCTTCTCTCCCTTGACAGGGTAATAGGACCACTTGGTAGTATGGAAGCCATTCAGCTTAGACTCAGCTCACATAATCTGAGTCTTGTGTCCTGAGTGTGTAGTGTTCAGCAACTAATCCTTTGAGAGGACTCCAAAGGCAGCGGCAATAGTCTGGACTGTTTTGAGAGTCTAACCCTAATCTTAGAAAAGAGGTCTCTCATGGCTGTAATGAGGTTTTTGTTAAACTCACCTGCAATGCTTGGTCTTCAAGTCGTATTTACAAGCATGGACTTCAGAGTGAGTGATGGATCTTAACACCAGCTTCCACTGACTGATGTATACTTGGATTTGTCTATTTCAGGACTCTGAGAAACGAACCCCGCTTCATGTGGCTGCATTCCTGGGAGATGCAGAGATCATTGAGCTCCTGATTTTGTCAGGTAAATAACTACTGTGTTCAGAAAAACCAACTGCGCATGGCAGCTCAGATAACCAGTTCACTACACTGCCAACTACAATGCACGAAACAAAAATCTCTTCACTTTGCTCATCAGAGTTTTACTTGACCAGCAATTTATCCTCATATGAAATACAATAAAGAAATTGTTATTTGGCAGTGATTCTTTTTTTTTTTTTCTTTTTGGTTTTTCAAGACAGGCTTTCCCTGTGTAGCCTTGACTGTCCTGGACTCATTTTGTAGACCAGGCTGGCCTCAGACTCACAGTGATCTGCCTGCCTCTGCCTCCTGAGTGCTGGGATTAAAGGCGTGCACCACCACGCCTGGCAACTTGGCAGTGATTCTTGAATAAAATATTTTATATTGCTTTGAAAGTCCGATTCCTGTCTATCTTGTCAGACTTGGCATTATAGACAAATTCAGTACATTTGGATATCTTGATGTTTTTTTAATATGTAAGAAAATAAAACTGCTTTAAAGTCAACATGACACACACACACACTCTGTATGAGTTTATATACTCTGTATAGCACAAAGTGTGTATACTAAAGGCACATGTTTGTGTATACTTAAATATTACAAAATAATACTAGTTTTCTTATATGCAGCTATGACTGTAATAAAAGTGTGAAAACATATGTAAGGGAGCCATGTCAATTTCTAAAAGAGATTTTTCTGAGTATACAGGTGGGGTGTTGAGATATCCTCACGAAAAGGTGTAAAAAGTGTTACTACAATTCTAAGATTTTATATTTTTAAAAATTGGGTGCAAATATGTGAATCATGTCATATCTAATCTCCATATTTTCTGGTCTATCAGATTTTCTTCTTCATCTTTCTGTATTTTTAACATTTCATCAGATTTAATGATGAGAATGCTTTCACTTCTAGAATCTTTTATGTTCGGTACATGTCACCAAACTGGTTTCCAAAGCCATTAGAGCTTTTTCATTTTAATGCTTGCTAGACAAATCCCTGGAATAAACCTGAACATCGCGCGCATGCCTTGTTGTAGTTTGTAAGCAGGCCGACGGCTTCTCCATCTCCTAGCTGTTGTTTGGAGAGATTAAAATCTGGAGGAAACGCAGTTGTCAAGGAACTAGGCGAAAGGCGTGTACTGAGGGTTTGCCTTTGTGTGCAGTGTTGAGGGGAAACACTAACATTCCAAGTGTGCGGTGCAAACGTGAGAGTGGGTGCGTGTACCCAACAGCTGTGACATGCACCATGGTAAATAAGGAGCTGTGCCGTGTCACAGGGGAGGTCAAGTCAAGGCGTTCCTGGGTTTACAGTGTCCTCATTCTTTGGGTGAATTTCTCCAGGAAACAAGTACAGTGTATGTAGAAACAAGAGTGCCTGTGCTCCCAGTGCGGTTAGAGTGTGTGGGCATTTCTTGTGCTCTCCAAAACAGGTCTTTCTTTTGACAACCATGCTCCTGGGCTATGTTCCAAACTGGCATGCATTGTGAGCTGTTGGCACAGACCGCAGCTGACAGCCAGTGCATACCTGGATGGTTCCCCTTGCAGCTGGAACTTGGTCTGTGGAAAACAGAATCAATGTGTAAAATAAAGAACCTTGTGACAACACCACCTAATGCTCCCAAGCAATGATAGCATCTCCAAGATGTATTCCAGCTTGGCATTCCCTTCTCCAAAAGTCTAAAGTTCAAAATGTTCCAAGTGCTGAGATGAGGCCACAAGTGGGGAATTCTACACCTGGCCTAGTGTGACTGGCCACTGTCAAAATGCAGATACACTAAAACATGTATATGTGAAGCAGAATTGAACTTCATGTGTAGTCTTGGGTCAAATAGATCAGAATTCTTCCCTCCAAATTAAAAATCTGCAAGTTTCTGGGCTCAGGCAGTGTGGAGAAAATATGTTCAACTTGTATTAAGAGATGAGTCAGAGGTAGTGAGGTGGCTGGGTGGTACAGAGCACCCGCTCCAGAGGACCTGAGTTCAGTTTCCAGCACCCACATCAGGCAGCTCATAACTGCCTGTTAAGTCCTGCGGGTGTCTGCAGTCATGGCAACCATGATGCACAGCACGTGAGACACACACGCACACACATTCTCTCTCTCTCTCTCTAAGTTATGTCACAGGGAGGGGCCAGGAATCAGGAAAATGGGAGAGGGGAAAGCTGAGAACAAACAAATCTGGAGTTCATGTTTCACCTGCCACAGCATTGGTAAGGGAAGCCTTTAATTTTGCATCATGAGGGCCACCCGTGTGTGACCAGCTCAACTTGATAAATTTAGTCTCATGTCACCTTCACGTGGCATAAAAGTCCTGGTCTTCCATACCTGTGGCTGGTTCAGAGCATCAGGAGAAGCTGGTGTGTGCATGGTGATCTGCACACCCACTTGTTACTAGAATTATTGATGTGTTAATCTCTTCAGTATAACTTTGGTTCAGTTTGCTGTGGAGTTTTTCCTTCCCTCCCTCCCTTCTTTCCCCCTCCCTCCCTCCTTCCCTCTGTCCACCCCTCCCTCCCTTCTGCCTGTCAAATTGATAAAGTTCTTTAGTGATTCTATTCAACAATTTCCCAGCGCATGTAGCTTTCATTTTCTCTGGAAGGACTTTTATTCAATTTATATTTATATCCCTAAAGAAATATTATACAGCTATAGTGATTTCAGTTCTGAGATTTCATCTGGCAGCTGACCCTTGGGGAAATCCAACCACACTGTTTTCTCATTTCATAATGAGTAAGGCACTAATGGTTCCCATGCTGGGCAACTAATGTAACCTTGTCAGAATAGCTTTGTTACAATTGTGCTCTCAGAGCATGCCGAGACCCAAAGGCACTGAGTTGCTCCTGACTCTGTCTTCTGTCCACCAGGCAAATGGGACCCTCAGTGTCTCTGAGCAGATGTGGTGGCGCGGCGGAGGGGCCGGGGCAACGTCCTCATGATGAACAGGCCTTACAGATTCTTTCTGCCTTCTTATCACTGCTGTTGCTCTGGCTTGATTTCCTCATGGGACTCAGCTTCTGTTTGGGAGCTGGCCAGGTCAGGGTCAAGGCATGAGTAGGCGTGGGTGGGTGGTGGTGGTTGGTAGTGTGCAGGAGGTAGGGATGGGGCAGGCAGTGAGAACCAGCCAGCGGTGGAGCACTGAGGTCAGGGTTGAGGTGAGGAAAGGCATGCCCACAGAAAATTGGCCACAGAGTTCTTACAGAAGAACTCAGCATGAACGTAGATGATGGAGTCTTGAGTTGGAAGATAAAATGAGTGTGTGTACTCTTACTATGGGAGTTTGTCAGGCCTAAGTACTCTGTGCAGAGAATAAGCTTAGTAAAGTGTCTGGGGAGATAGCTCAGTCAGTAAAGTGCTTGCTGTGCATGAGTAGGACCCAAGTTTGATTTTCAGCAGCTATATAAATAATTGGGAATGGTCATGTGTGCTTGTAATCCCAGAATTGAAGAAGTGGCGGACAGTAGCACCCCAGGTCTGCTGGCCAGCCATGGTAGCCTAACTGGTAGGCCCCAGGTCCCAGAGGGAGGCCTTGTCTCAAAGAAGAAGGTGGACAATGCTGAGGAACAGTCCCAGAGGTTGACTTGTGGCCACCACACATGTGTGCTCACACACAGACACACAGACACACACACAGACACACACACACACACACACACACACACACACACACACACACACACACCTTCAACATGCCTGCACAAACACACAAAATAAATACATGTACCAGACTCCATGCTACCAGACAAGTGATAGTTTTGCAAAATGGTTACCTGTGAATTTTTTTCCCCCAATTTTGCTTCCTAGTTCCTAGTCCCATTTGTCCACAGAATGTGGTGCACGGTTCTTTATCCCTTCATGCCTAAGAGTCATTCTTTGTGGATGAGCTTGTTGTTGTTGTTTTCAATCTGGTAAAAGAGTGTGATTAAACAAAGCAGAGCCAACACACACATGGTGCAATACTAATTAATATGCTACCTTCTTGTGAGCGTGCAAGCCGGCTCTAGCAGCAACTTCAAGAAGAGTTTGAAAAATGTTTCAAGCAATCGCCACATATATGACATTATCATGCACGTTTCCAAGGTGCCAGGACCCCTGAGCTGCAGGAAGACCTGGTCTGTTTGACAGAGAGAGAGAGAGAGAGAGAGAGAGAGAGAGAGAGAGAGAGAGAGAGAGAGAAAGAAATAGCGACACAATTGCACGATCTTATCGTCATATTGCACATACTCTTTCTTGAGTGTTTATTTGCCTTAATAAGCTGATGGGCCGGTCTTTGGACAGACTGCCTCATGAATCAATTGTCTCTGATTGGTACAAATCTCCTGTCATTTAGTCCATCCTGATCACCTCACTTCTTCTTCTTCCCCTTCCACTTTGTCTTAGATGCCAAGGCTAAAAGAACAGAACTATTACCTCTGGAAAAGATGCCTTTACCCCCTATCCCTCGGGACTAACAGAGTGCTAGTAGGGATAAAATGAAGACCCTGCCTAGTTGTAGCTAGACCGGTGCTTGGTCATTTTTAGCGGGGCTTTTGTTTCTAAAAAGCCAGTAATATTTAATACTTATTTTCGTGATTAACAATTGTGACGTCCTTGGGTAAAAGAGCATTTTACCTTTAAATAGTTAGCCATGCAGAACACAAAGGAGCCTGACAGGCAGGTAAACAACACAGGGTTTCCTTTGGAAAAAAAAAATCAGTTATGAATATTCAATGAAGAGGCCAAACCATCTGAGGCCCCATCCTGAGAGGTAAACAAGGGTCTCCACAGTGTTCAGAGGAAGGGGGTGCAGAGCCGGGGGTGGGGGTGGGGTGGGGGAGTGGGGTGGGGGGTGAGGGGTGGGGAGGTGGCTCAGGGAGGCACTGCAGGCAGATGACACTGCTTTTGTCATAGCTCAAGGAAGGAGAAAGGAGGCATTCCTGGCAGCTGCTCAGCGGCTTAAAGGAACAGTTTCTTTAGGTCTAATAACGAGTTTTTCTACTTCCTAAGCACCCATGGGCCTGCACCTGACAGCACCCATGCTAGTGGCCCCTGCACCGTGCGAGTCTTGGATGCAGCAGGCAACAGGCATTTTCCTCCTTCAGACAGTTTTAATATAGAAAGCCATAATTGCATCTGCATAAAACTAAACATAGTCAATATATACTAGTGATAGCAAGAACAACACTACTAGGTTAGTGTACCTTTAAATTTTATATGGGGGGGAATGGGCAAAGAATATGAACCAAGTAGTTCTCAGAAAATGTATTACAAGCAGGAAACAAACATGATGAAAAATGTTTAAACTTAGTACTAAAGAAAAAAGATGGCATCTTCTTCCAATTAGATTTTGCAGTATTTTAAACCTTATTTTAAAGGAGTTTTATTGGAGTATAATCAATATACTATTCTCTCTCTCTCTCTCTCTCTCTCTCTCTCTCTCTCTCTCTCTCTCACACACACACACACACACACACTTAATTTGGTGAGTTTAGGCATTTGTACATGCACTCATGAAATCATCGCTGTAATCATGTTGATATTACCCACCTCCTCCAGAAGTTTCTCTCCGTCTACCCTTTGGGATAAAACACATGTTCTTTCTCCTCGTGTAATGCAGTGTTATCAAATCAGATTCGTCACACTTTAGGTGACAGGTAATATAAAGTATTGATGAAGACATGGGGAAACTATAGAAGTCTTAGACGCTGGATGTAAATTGCCATGCTTTGGAGAGCCAAGGACACGATCAAAGCAAAAAGTGTGCATTGGTTGTGACTCAAGAAGTCCACTTTAATTACCTGTTCCGGGCAAAAACTTGCATGTTTACCACAGCAGTCGTTTTATGAACGCCAGTTATTTGTAGTTTTTGGAAAGCCATTGGGGGTAACTAAACTATCATCTATCAAAAGAGGAACTGTCTAAAAAAATGATATATTTATATTGGGATACATATAGCAATAGAAAGATATTGACTCACTCTATGTCAACCTAGATAGATACAAAATATAGCTGGTTAAGTGGAACAAGGACATTAAGAGTGTGCGAACAGTACAATTTATGTGAACACACACATGCAAGCATTCTCGTGTGCGTATGTGGATGTATGCTGTGTGCATATAGGTGTGGGTATGCATGATCACAGGTCAGTGTTGGTTCTCTTCTTCCTCCACCTTATTTTTGAGACAGGGTTTCACTGCATCTGAGCTCGGTGCTCGTCGGTTGGCGACCCTGGCTAGCTGGCAAGCTCCCAAGTTCTGCCCTCTCCACCCTCAGCCTGGCTCTCTAAGCGTATGAGTCCTGAAGAGCTGCACTTAGGCTTCATGTTTACATGACAGGAACTTTTATTGAATGAACAAACCTCCCAAGATCCAGCAGGATTGTGTGTGTGTGTGTGTGTGTGTGTGTGTGTGTGTGTGTGTTGTGTTGTATGTGGTGGTTATGTGTGTGTGTGTAGTAAATGTCTATGTATGTGTTTTTTGCATCAACCTTTTGTGTTTACAAAAAGAAAAAGAAAAAGAAAGAAAGAAAGAAAGACAGACAGAAAGACAGAAAACACAAGATGTGCTCTGTCAAACTGTGAATAACAGACCAGTATCTAGCTACCTCAGCACCAAAGAAACAGCTTTAAAAGTAATGATCATGCATGTGGTTAACTAGAGAGATTGGTTTAAGCACTTTGCACTAACCCTGTACATAGTCAAAATGTAAGAAAAGGCGGGTGATTTTAAAAGGGTTGACTAGCTTCCAAAATGTCCTACTAGGAGCTGTAAGGATAAACTCCCTTCCTGTCTAAACCAGGAAGTTGTGCAGCAACCACAGAACTCCTGCATTCTGCTGGTACCAACACTTAAGGGAAAAAAACTTGGATTTTAAAATTTACCTTTAAAAAAAATCACATCTGTGTTTCCTTGGCCTCAGGATTCAATAACACTTGAGTCTCTGTTACTTTTAAAAATATGTTTGATGAGGCTGGAGCGAAAGCCCAGTGGGTTAAGAAACCTTACCTGGCCTTTCTCCCCGAGGACCTGAGGTCAATCCCCAGCATCCATACGAGGTGACTCACAGCTGCCTGTAATGCCAGCTCCAGGGGCTATGACACTCTCTTTTGTCCTCTGTGGCCTCTCTCTCTCTCTCTCTCTCTCTCTCTCTCTCTCTCTCTCTCTCTCTCTCTCTCTCTCTCATATGCACACTCTTGTACACACATGTATTTTAAGGAAGAAAAAGAATGTGCTTGTGAGGCCAACAAGACTTAGCAGATAATGGTGTACACAACCAAAAGCTGACCCTGACAATCTTAAGTTTTCTCTCCTGAGTTCAAGATCTTAGTGGAAGGTAAGAATCCTGATCTCCACGTGGGCACACACAGAGATAAATGTAAAGGAAACTAAAGTTTAAAAGTGTGCATTTGGAGCCTGGAGAGACGGACTAGCAGCTTAGAGTCCGTGTTGACTCTTGCAGAAGACCCGGGTTTGGTTCCCAGCAGCCGCACAGTGGTCCACACTCATCAGCGTCTGTCTCCAGTTCAAGGGTTCTGGAATGCCCTCTTTAGACCTCTGTGGATACCAGACATGCACAAACACTTTACATCTAAAATAAAATTTAAAAATTTAAGTGAAAATTTAAAAGAATGTGCGTGTTTGTATATTTCATAGTTTATAGTCCTTTGCACTGCATTGTAATTCTCACTGCCCTTGAGGCTCTTAGCCATAGACTTAGGAGTAGATAAGATACTGACGCGATTTGGAAATAAGAACTGCTAATAACTTCCTAGTGCTCTGCGATTTATGAGGTATTGTCTTCCGATGAAGAGAGTCTCCCAAACACCCGATAAAGGGAGTGGGGAATGGATGCATGTGGTCAGACTACAGATTCGAAGCTTCGAGTCCTTGCAATAGTGGCCGCAGGAATCAACACAAACCCCGGGCTTTGTAAGCCCCACTGTCCTTCCCACCCATTTCACCTCAGAGCATTTAGCTCAGGGCTTCTCACTCTATTGTGGTCTTCATGGAGGTCAGGGGTGAGCATTCCCTTTGAGGGACCACGCTCTCTTCTGTGATGAATGCTGCTGATGGTATTTGTTCTCAGTACAGAAAAAGACTACCAGTTCTATGATTTATTATTTCTTTTAGTCCGTGGCTTAAGTAGTACCTCATTTTTACCCATGGATGTCTCCTGCTGTCTTTCTAGAAGGTTCCGTGTTTGACTTACTCTCTCGACTCTTGTCCCCAATGCGCCTACTCTTTTCTTCCTTTGCCTGTCTTTTTAGTCTCTCTTTGAAGCCTCCCTCCTCTCCGTCACAGGGGCCTCTTCACTGCACTATCCTAAGACCAAAATGGGAGCCTCTCACCGCATCTCTAGACGACGCCCTCTCTCCCTTCCTATTCACAGGCCTTTCATGGAATGGTCTTTTGATGACCGCAGACTTTATCAGAACCCTGAAGCGGACTTGTGTAGGGTGTCTCCATTGTTCAGATGTGTCTTTGGTAGGCTTGCGCCCATGGGGAGTTGTGGGAATGTGAAGGGAGCCAGATGGGTTTTGTCTCCCAGGAGCCTAGTCACGTTTGGCGCCCTGATCTGGCCTCAGTGAAGTGAGCATGGGACATATCTCTCATGTGAGTCAGTCTCAGCTTCGGCTTGAACCAGTCTGCCTGTTCCGTAGCGTGAAGATGTGAACAGTCTGCACAGGCTGTCTTGTCTGGAAACTCATGAAATACCGTTTCTTTTTTATCAAGCTATCTGGCTAGTACTGGAGAAATCATTGGGATTTCAGGGTAGGACTGGTTTCTGTTGGTCTCTTTACCCCATATAAAATCTTGTCAAATTACAACTGATGCAAAGAAAAGATCTTCTGGTGCTACCAGGCAAATGGGGACACTCGGCCTGTGACTCAATTATGGCCCTAACTTGTGCTGTTGTTTGGTTGCAGGAGCTCGAGTAAACGCCAAGGACAACATGTGGCTGACCCCACTGCACAGGGCTGTTGCCTCCAGAAGTGACGTGAGTGACCTCCCTGTTGAGTCTAATACCTACTCCTGTCTGTAGAGCTAGGGCTCTTTCCACCGTGTCCAGGGTCCTCTTGGGTAGACAGAAGCCGTTTACACCAACGCAAGAATGCTACCCAAATGGGTAGCTGTTTGTGTGCCTTGCGCATGTCAGACAGGGTGCAGTAGGAGGCATCTTGGCCGTGCAAATTGGGCAGCATGGACTTTGACTTCCCTGAGTCTTCAGCCTGGAGACACAGCAAGCAGATCTATGCAAGGCCAGAGTGTGATCGGGGCAGGAGGCAAGCAAGCTGGCCAGGAACATGGTACATCTCCCCAGAGGAGTGGCTAGCCAAGCTAGTCCTTAAAGGATAAGCAGGGGCCCAGCAGGCCAGGAGGAGGAGGGCAGGCTGATGCTGGGTATCTGTGTGCAAGAGGAGAAAGGGCAGGGGAGTGTACAGGCATCAGGTGGAGAGAGCGGTGTGGGGTCAGTCAGACCATTGGGCTGCCACAGAAGCTAACACCCTGTGAGCAGATGGCAGAGGTGGGTGCAGCACACAGTAGCTCAGATAAGGTTGCCAACAAGAGACCAAAAGAAATAAGGGAAGGCTGAAGTTGAGGCATGAGGAGGAAATAGTCATTTCAGAGACAATTAGAGGCAAACCTGACAGGATTTTGGTACCTTAGGGAAATGAGGAGAAAAAAAGATGGCAAGTAAGAGTGATGTCCTTAGATGAGCAGGTGCTGTGGGATGGGGCAGAGGAGCTGGACTCCTGGGAGCTAGCTTGTTCTTTTCAGGATACAGTCTGGGAATTATGTCACTGGAATGTAAACTCCATGGAGCAGGAGCATCTCCTCTTCCTTCTCTTCCTCCTTTTCTCCCTCCTCCTTCCTCCTCTTCCTTTTTCCTCTTCCTTCTTCCTTCTTCTTTCATCATCATCATCATCACCATCATCGTCACCACCACCACCATCATCATCATCATTATCATCACTGTGATGGATGCAAACTCTGGAATGTTCTAGAAACAATTGAGAATGGTACTCAAAAACTAGTTTGTTGAATGCTGGAAATACAAATATGTTATCATTAATTATGGAAATCCGGACCTCAGTGTTGAGGAGGATGATTGTGGAAAGCATTGCAAATGGGTCGTCTGGTCCAGAGGCTAACAGATAGAAAAGGAAGGCCACTGAGGGAACAGGGCTGGGAGGGAACCAGTGAATATAGGCCTGGCCAGAGAAGGCACAAGATTCTCACCTCAAAGGTACTGCATGTTGTGTGGGTAAATTTGCCCAAGGGAGCTGCCTCTCTGGCATTTGAAGAGGTGATGATGTTCTCTGTTGAGCCTGCTTACGTTCCATGGGTCTGTGCCTGACATCCGTGCTAGCTGCTTCTCTTTGGCAGCTGTGTGAGAATTTCAGAATCCACTAAGTATGTGGCAGCTTAGCCCTCGTTACCTCCCTTGCCGTGCTGGGTGTTTGAGGTTGTGTGTGTGTGTGTGTGTGTGTGTGTGTGTGTGTTTTTAAGGGGCGTATCTGTATTGTCTTTCCAAATAGCCACATGGAAGGAGGGAGGAAAAGAATCCTACACTACCTTGCTCAGGTGCCAGGGAATCCATCTGATGGCCCCATGCTGTATTTCTGTACCTGGGAAAAGGAATGCAGTGGCTGCTCAAGACAGGAAAACAGGCCTCAAGAAGTCAGCTTCCTGATATCTCTGGTTGCTTCAGGGAGATTTACATGGACTATAGATAAGCTGTGTCCAAAAATTGTATAATTTTTGAAAAACTGAGCTTTTGTTATAGCAGTATGTAAGTCTTATCTGAACATTTCCTCAGCATGTAATGATAAATATAGCCCATTTGTGTGTATAGTAAAAAGGTATTTATGAACATTTAAAAAAAAAAAAGAACTCAGCTTCTTCATGTGGGAGTACTTCAGAGGCTAAATTATAAGAAGACTTAATCCTTAGTAAATGTAATGTCTTTTTAAATATACATATGCATAGAGTCTTTTCTTTATTAACAAGAATGGGGTCTTCTTAGTTTAAAGGATTTAGACCCTTTCTCTATACCAGGTATTGTGCATGCTGATGGAGCTACAAAGAAAGGTACTAGGGAAGAGAGGGACACGCAACACATGGTTTCAGTGCCCTGTGACCTTGTTAAGTGACCACCCTACAAAAGCTTTGATCCTCAAAACAGCCATTTGCCATCAGCCACCAGTCCACTGTCATTACATGCCTTAATATGTTTGAGCCCAGCCATCCCAATGACGACGGGCTGTTCAGTTCTGTCTCTGTGTCTACGAAAGGCACTTGCTGCTTCCTCAACGGACCAGCAACCTCTGCAGGTTTTCTGGGTAAAGAGAAAAACTTGCTCTCAGATGGCTCTTGCCAGGGAGGAAGTAAATGTAAACTCACAAAAGGCAACGCCTTTATATCATCTGCCACCATTGAGCAGTTTTTAGTGAAAACTGCAGTCTCTGAGTCTGTCCTTAGAGGTGACTATGCAGTGAACAGCTGAACTTGGGCTCACCCCGATGCTGTGAACGCCTCACTTAGGGCTCACTTTTCCTTCTGATTTTGGTCTTCTTGCTATTCTTTCATGCCTCTCCTTATAATTGGGGGAGGGGAGAGAGGGGAAGTAGGTGGGGGGAGAGGGAAAGGATGGGGGTGGGGGCGGGGATTGGGTTGGATTTTTGTATTTGGCTATTAGCACTTGCTAAAGAGGGTGCCGAGTTTCAGTATGAGCCGGCACATGGCCCAGTCTTCAGATTGAGATTGTTAAGGAGTGTGTACTCAAAACAATCTCTTCATGGAAAAGCTTCTGAACTCTGTCGTACCCCCAACATTGTCACCTGGTACATCTGGCTGTCCCAGGATCAAAGCAATTCAGAACCAGACAACATTGTCCGCCACCTAATGCCTCACTGATCCCATCGTCCTTTTTTGCTGACTTTTCCCAAGGTGGTGGAAAAATGCAGAGACTTTACTGTAAATATTGGAGAAATGTACAAAATGTGCTCTGTAGCAGTAGCCAGCAGAGATAAGAAAGACTTGAGGTTTCTGGAGAGAATATTCTGAATGCTGTGGGTGACGTCAGTGTCTCCCCTGCCCAGTGTGTTTGTTCCTCTTCCTTCTTTGCTTTGCTTTCTGGGATAGAGCAGAATTATGGATTCTTTCTGTGAGGAACAGAACTAAGTGCGTGCAAGCCTGGAGTTGGACATGAAAAAGCCTAACACTTGTTTGTTGAGCCACCCTGGCAGCTGTGTTGGGTGACTTTCACGGAGGACACGGCATGGCCTCTGAGATTATGACGTTTGTGGCCCAAGATGGCCTGAGCGTGAATGTGCTGGCATCTCACATGTGTTCCTTCTGCTGTGATGAGCAGAGTGGTGCTGAAGCAGAATTGCTGGACCTTTCACTTCCCTATTCTAGTGACTATGGTTGGGTTTGAAAAGTTAAAATTGTTTGCATCCTGTCTTGGGGGTATTGGATTGAAGGAAGACATTGTGTTTTTCTAAATGTTGCCATGCAGAGAATATTTTGAGCACTCACCGTGTGCTAAAGACCTTTTGAGGATTAATCTGCTTTAACCTCCGAGCCTCTGATAATGCATGAAACCTAAGACTGGGTACTGGGAATAGTTTTACAGAAAGTCAGATATTGTCTTAAGTTAGTTGATAACTTTATGCTCTGCCTCTATCTTTTACAAATGTTTTATTGATTCTTTGTGAGTTTCTTTTTACTACTACTGCTATTATTTTTTTAATTAATTTAATTTATTCAGATTACATCTCAATTGTTATCCCATCACTTGTATCCTCCCGTTCCTCCCTCCTTCCCGCTTTCACCCTATTCCCCTCCCCTAGGTCTATGACCGAGGAGGACCTCTTCCCCCACTATATGGTCATTGGCTATCAAGTCTCTTCTTGGTAGCCTGCTAATTCTTTCTCTGAGTGCCACCAGGCCTCCCCACCACAGGGAAGTGGTCAAATATGGGCACCAGAGTTCACGTCCGAGTCAGTCCCCACTCTTCACTCAACTGCGGAAAATGTCTTGTCCATTGGCTAGATCTGAGAAGGGGTTCGGTGTTTACTGCAAGTATTATCCTTGGTTGGTGCAGTAGTTTGAGCAGAACCCCTGGGCCCAGATCCGCTGTCCTGATGTTCTTCTGGTAGGTTTCTAGGACCCTCTGGATCCTTCTATTTCCCTATTCTCCCATACTTCTCTCACCTAGAGTCCCAGTAGGATGTCCTCACAACTCTCCCAATCTCCGGGTAACTACAGACTTTCATGGGACGTGCCTCCTGGGTAGGGTCCATTATAAGTGAGTGTGTACCATGTGTGTCTCTCTGCTTCTGGGCTAACTCACTCAGGATGATCATCTCTAGTTAGTTCTATCCATTTGTCCACAGATTTCACATCATGCACCCCAGTCCCGATCATCTTCCTGTCCCATCGTATGTGCCCTTCACCCTTGCACTCCCCCCACCAAATAAAACACGTGAACAAACAAGCAACAACAACAAAAACAAAGCGTAGAAAACATCTCATAATGGAAGCTGTAGTGTGTCACAGTATGTCCCACAGTATACTCCTCTGTCCACACATCTCCACTTGCAATGAGTCATCGGTCTAGTTTGAGATCTCTGGCTTTTGTGAGATCCATCAATATTGGATCTTCATCAGCATTCCTCCCCGGTTTATCCTGTTGCTGCCCTGTGTCATGGAGATCCTGCAGCTTTGGATCAGTAGGACTGGCCTTTCACACATCCCAACCATTCGCAGATCATATAGATTTTGGGGTGGGCCAATTCAGAATCCTGGACTGGGCCTTTGGGGTGGCTGAACTGGTCAGTATGCCAGCTCTCCCTTATCTGCACCACCAGGGCGAGCTCACCAGAATTGCTCCATCTAGGCCATCCAATGCCACCACTGGCAGGAGGCAGGGTCAGCGCTCCTGCTCTTGTGCCCTTGGGCCTGGCTCACCCACACCCACACCTCCAGGGCTAACTTTACTGTGCTGCCCAGTCATAGTTCAGGGCCCACTCTCCCAAGTGCTGTAGCCTGTGAGGGGCTGGGACAGCTCTCAGCTCTCAAACCCTCAGCGCTGACTCACGCATCCTTCACCAACAAGGACAGCTCCAGTGTGTTGCCCAGACAAGGTGATGGGCCCTATCTCCTGAGTGCTATAGCCAGTGAGGGGCAGGGATAGCTCTCCTGCTCTCACGACCCCAGGGGCATCTCACTGCAGTTGATGAGGTGCAGAAGGGGAGGGTATCACCTCTGCACTTACACCAGTGCATTGCAGACAAGTGGCTCCCCTGCCCTCTCGCCCTCAGAGCTGCCTCACCTGTGCTTCCTCAACCAGGGATAGCCCTACTGTGCTGCCCAGATGAGCTTCAGGGCTTGCTCTCCTAAGTGCTGCAACCAGCAAGAAGCAGGGCCAGGGCCAGCTCATCCACTCTCATGTCCCCAGGATCAGCTTTCCTGTCTGTCTCAGGTGGTGCGAAGCGAGGTCTAAGGGGGCAGAGGGCACACACCTCACTCACTGCAGCCCAGGCCACATCACAGCAGAGGAATGTTGAGGCCAGCTCTCCTGCTTTCAAGACCCCAGGGCCAGCTCTCCCCACTGCCTCAGGTGGTGAGGTGTGAGGGAGGGGAGCAAGGCATTACCCCTGTACTCTTGTCACCTCATCACAGACAAGTGGCTTGCGAGGTCAGTTCTTCTGAGCCCTCACTCTCAGGGCTGGCTCACCGGCACTGGCCCCCCTCTATCACCAGGTTCAGCTCTGCTGGGTTGTCCAGCTGAGGTGCAAGGCCTGCTTTCCCAAGTGCTGCAGTTGGTGAGGGGGAGGGCTTAGCTCTCCCAAGGTCATGACTCTGTGGGCAGCTTTCCTGACTGCCAGAGATGGCAAGGGGTTGGGGAGGGACATCGTGTCTGCGCCTGTGCCATCCCATGGCAGACAGGTGGCAAAGGTCAGCTCTCCCACACTCATGTCTTGGGGCTGGCTTACCTACATTCCTGCTGTCAGGACCAGCTTCAGTGTACTGCCTGGACAGGGTACCACCAAGTGAGAGGAGGGGCCATCTCTCCAGAGCACTGCATCCAGGGAGGGCCAGGGCCAGTTCTGCACTGCTCCTGGGCATCCACGCGATCCCCAGAGGCTGCCTTGACCAGGGACTTCCCCATGTACTCTAGTGGTAATGAGTCATGAACATTGACACAGTCCACTGCCGCTGCGTAGCCACGGAATTAGACACGAACCTCAGTGGCAGCACGGGCTGGAACCTCACCACGTCCCCAGGACCCAGGGCTGGCCACTCAAACAGGCTACTCCTCTCCACCCTCAAGTCTCCAGTTTCGTCTCTCTTCATAACGCTCAAGGTGCTCCACTTGTCTCTTCCAGTCTGACCACCACAACACTTGCACATTGTGGTGGCTCCCGCTGCAGGCTGGCCATGTGGCTGGTGAGCCCCCGTGTGACATCCTCCATCAGTGCTGCATGGGGTCCACCTGTGCCGTGAGCTAGAGGGCAGGTCTAAGGCGTGGCATGGTGGTCTGCAGTTCTCTGTCTGCCTTCCTCCTCCTGTGCTATGCTGCCTGGATTTGGTTTGATTTGATGTGTCCTAGGCATAAGAGAGCTTTGGCCACCAAGCCAGGCATCAAGCTAGGATGAACAAAGGACTGCCATCTGCTCTGCCCGTGACTGATATAAGAACACCACCACCTCCACCAAGGTGTTTCTTTGCCCATTGCCAGGGTCTTCCCCACCTTAAAAAAAAATCATCTTCCCATCTTTATGAACCCTGGTTTATCCCTATTTGTCCATTTCCCATATTCATTGCTTTTAGTCTTCCTTTGTGACCCATTTAGTTGAACAAAGGTCATCTATGTAACCACTGGCTTGGAACTTTCCTTTGGACCTTGACGGAGTGTACCAGTGGGCACACGCCTGAAGGCAGTGACAGTTGAAAGACGTTCAGCAGAGAGCTGTCCATGTCTGGGCCTGTTCTGATACATATCCAGTGTAGTCACCTGCAGTTGTTGAGGGTTTGTGATTTCAATGGCTGCGTGTCACCCAGGACATGGCAGCTTTCAGCCTGTCTTCTGCCTCTTCTGTTCTTTCCAGCCCGTCTTCTGTGAAGCCCCTTGAGCTTTGGAGGTGATAGTATAAATCTCTTGTTTAAGGCTGACCACTCAACCGTCATTATTCTCAGAACCTTTTGTGGCCACGAGTCTTTGCACTACCGCAGATCATTGGAAAGAGGCTTCTCTGGTTAATGCTGAGAGTGGTAATTGCCTATAGGTAATATATATATATATGTATATATATATGTGTGTGTGTGTATATATATATATATATATATATATATATATATATATATATATATAAATAAATTGAAGGTGGTTCTACACTTTGTTAATTTAGTTAAACAACTCAATGGAGTTGAGAAGTGAGCCTCAAATCAGGGAGCTGTTGGTTACCTCCATAATGGCCGTGCCACTATAGTGCGAGTGGGCACATCTTACCTGGCAGAAAGTTGTCTAAGACCCAGAGCCTGGTCTAAAGCAACTGATAATGCATTGACTTTGACATGGCTTATGCCTGCAAAGAGTATGTGTGGTTCTAACCCTTACTTCTGCATTTTGATTTGTGGCCGAGTTAAGTGCAGAGGTAAAGGTGGTAGTTTTTTAAGGTGTGTGCTGTTTCTTCTCATCTTTTCCATATGCTGCTGCAGTGTGTGCGTCTACTCATCAGGAGATGGAATGGCCTTTACAAAGAGAGAAACCCATAAAAAGTAGAACTCAGGTGGGAAATCAGGTGACGGTGGATGCCATCTTCGGCCAGTGGCATCCGAGTCAGTCCTCCCCTCTGTCTTCATGTGTAGGGCAGGCTGCCACAGGCTCTCATCCAGCAAGACCTATAGCCATAAGACTGAGCACTAGCAAGGCTGGAACCTTCATTCAGGAGAAATAGTAGGATCCTCCCTGGTGCTTATTCATTCAAAAGAGGAAAAGAAAATGCTTTGAGGGAACACTGCACGCTGTGGCCTGCCCGCTAGGGCCACTAGCCCAGCACTGTGATCCTACCCACGAGCTTTCAGAAACTTTGGGAGAATTTGAAGGACTTCACACCCAAGTGTGGTGGCTTGTGCTTGCAATGGTAGCACTCCAGAGTCTGAGACCAGAGGATCTCGAGTTTAAGGACAGCCTGTGCTGCACAGGGAGCCACACTCAATAAAACCAGATAAACAAAAGGAAAAGAAAAAGAAAAAAAAAGCTCACAAAAGAAAAGCATGAAACTTTTGTTAGACTTAACAATACATTGATTTATCTTTTATCATTTTTATTCTAATTACTTTCTATTATATTTTGCAAAAGTTCTGAAGCGCTGGATGTAATAATAAAATGCTTCTTTGAGAATTGGTGCCATGCTGGTCTTCAATTGGTGATGTTGCTTCTTGTGCTTCCAAGGGCTGGAATTACAGCAGGTACCACCACCATGCTTAGCCGAAAACTTAATTGTTAAAAACTGGACCGTCACCACTGTCTAGGTATCTTTTCTTAGTCCGAAAAGTAGTGGCTTTCCTGTTCCAGTGTTGGTCTCTTCTGTACTTGTATATGTATATTAGAGGAAACTCATATTCAGTGTGAAAATATTGGAAAAGAAAGCTATCTTTGATTTTAAAAATTACTCTCCTAAGTATTCATAAAATTACTTCTTTACAAAACCAAGTCAAAGCACTTCCCAGGTCAAAAATGCTTGAAATAGGAACACAGTTGTGAAATGAAAATCTTTTTTTTTTAAAGCAAAGATTTGGTGTGGTCTGAATATTATATTAGATTTCTGTTAAACATATGATGCCAGTTTGGCAGGAGAAAGCTACAGCTTAAACTTATAGATAGCTCAGGAGAAATAGCATCTGGATGCGTTTCTGCCAGGCTCCTTCCCTGCTGAGCTCATCAAAGTCTGGTAGAAAACACTTGTAGCCCTGAGTTGGCTGGCTGATGGGTCATCCCCCTGAACTCCAGCCATCCTGCCCGGCTGATGGGTCATCCCCCTGAACTCCAGCCATCCTGCCCGGCTGATGGGTCATCCTCCTGAACTCCAGCCATCCTGCCTGGCTGATGGGTCCTCCCCCTGAACTCCAGCCATCCTGCCCAAGAACCAAGGCTGCCTGGGAAAGAAAAGGGCCATCCCAGGGAACCACTGGGTCCTCTCCATTTTGTGTGTTTGTGAATTTAATGCCACAGTCTTTGTTGTTGTTGCAGTGGTCATCGAGTCTAGGCTCTTGTGCACCGTGGGCAAGCGCTCTATCCTTAAGCTGCATCCCCAGCCCTCAAATCATCTCGAGCTATATTTTTATGGTTTTCAAAAAATATTATTTAATTTTTGAAATTACAATATAATTGTGTCCTTTCCCTCTTCCTTTCTTCCCTCTGGGCAGTCCCATATACCCCTTCTTGGCTCTCTTCCAAAGCCATAGCCTCTTGTTTTTCATTAGTTGTTCTTACATATATATGATGTGTGTATAAGTGTGTGTGTGTGTGTGTGTGTGTGTGTGTGTGTGTGTGTGTGTGTTCCTAAATATATAGTGTTACTTGTATGTTTTCAGGGCTGGCCATCTGGTGTTGGATTACCAATTGGTGTGCTCTTCCCTGGGAAAGACTATTTCCCCCACTCCCAGCATTCCTTAGTTGCCTGTAGTTGTTCATTTAGGCCATGTATTGTCTGTGTCCACTTTAGCATACGTATTATTTCTCAGCTCACATTTGGGCAGTCAAGTTGCGGGGAGACTTTATGAGTGGTCATTTCTGACGTTCCTAGAGGACACAATCTTGCAGTAAATTGCACGACCTGGCTCTTATCATCTTTCTTCCCTCTCTCACGTAATGTTCCTTGAGTCTTAGGCACAGGAGTTGTGTTGCAGGTATTTTCATGTTTTAAAAAGTGGCTGTTTGGCCGGGCGGTGGTGGCGCACGCCTTTAATCCCAGCACTCGGGAGGCAGAGACAGGCGGATCGCTGTGAGTTCGAGGCCAGCCTGGTCTACAAAGTGAGTCCAGGACAGCCAGTGCTATACAGTGAAACCCTGTCTTGAAAAACAAAAAACAAACAAACAAACAAACAAAAAGGGGCAGGGGAGATGTTTAGAAATCAAGAACTCCTCCTTTGTATATGTATCCTTTCTTGATAAAGTCCTCTCACATTAGGAAGGTGGAAAGGATGGGAGTCGTGAAGTAAACAGATATAAATATGAAAATAGAGACCAGCAGAGGTAAAGCATGTAACAAACGTAGAGGGGAAAGAAAGATTGTGGTTCTTCAAGCTGTCTTTGAACTGTGAGAGCTGGGTGTGAAAGGCCAATGTGGTAACATCTGCAGCGCATTGGGGGAACTTTCTCCCCGGCTGGTAATAAACTGCACTCTTAAAGTGCAGCCCAAATGCCAGCCATGATCTCCTGGGCTTCAGAGCTGATTAAGTGAGTACCACGTGCCCCATCTTGCACAAGTCTAGCATTCTCTGGGTGGTCTCAAAGGTTTGGGGAGATTTGGGTTGTTGCTCGAATGCCTAGCATTCATCTAATTAACTAACGTGTCTGCTTTGGTAAGTTTGCTTTTAGGTGTCTGGTGTCCACCTCTCCCTGTGGTGACCAGCTCAGGTCCCCACCTCTTCTTTCCCCGGGCCACACCAAGCCCTTTTCCTCACTATGCAAAGCACAGACTCTCTGAGCATCCTCCACTCAAGCTCGGACTCTCTGAGCATCCTCCACTCACCCTTCACCGCACAGCCACGGCCTCTGACTTTCAACAGAGCTTCCTCCTTCGAAGGTGACTTAGTTTTAAACAGTATTTTCCCAGCAAGTAAAATTGGAATCAGACCTGACGGCTTTCAGTTTCTGAGAAGTCAATCCCGGGCTATTCTCGGGGGCTCTGCAAACTTTGTCCGCAGAGGGCTGGAGAGCAAGCCTGCTCACCTTTGCATTCCCCTGCTCAGTTTCTCAGCTCAGCTGTGGCATGGACACTGTGAAAGCAGGCAGACTATGTCCTGTAAATGGTTTTCTTTACAAAAACAAGACCCAATACACGTCTGATTGCAGCGCAGGTTGGCCTTGAGCTCAAGATCTTCCAGCCTCCCTTATAAAAGGCATTTATTTATATGTAACTGTTACTTGCCTGTAACTCTATACTATCTTTGCTTAGCACATTGCTTTGAAGAAATGAATTGTAAATTATCCTTAAGCATTTATTCAAATGCACCTAGGCAATGTCTTACTCCCCTCCTGTGTATTAACTTAGTAGCCACACATCTTACACCGGGCATGCTGATGCTGACAGAGCACTGGTTTAGCATGCAGACTCTGTTTGATCGCCAGCACTGAGAGAAAAAGATAATTACACCTTATTAACTTTCAATTATAAATTGCTCGAGAATTCTCTAGTCTTATCTCCCAACAGAAGAAGTTTATGAAATGACCTTGCATATTTTGTTAATCTATCCTAAATTCACATAACACTTAACAAAAGCAAGAACCCACACAAGCACGGTAAAATAGCGCTAAACTAAAAGGTATTTAAGTGACAGTGCATAGTATTGCTTTGCTGTGAATGTGAGAAAGGGTGCTACCATCTTATGTCCTGTATCTGCAAAACGTTTTTATGGCACACATCTTCAAAATAATTTATTTCATTTATATTTAAGTTATCCATACATGAAATAGCATGTATGTACAGGGTGGGATATTTTATCTTTTGTTTATATAGCCACGAAGGTACTAGTCTTTTCTCTGCCTTTTCCACATTCTTGTCAAATCTGATTAAACCTTCTTGTGTGTGTGTGTGTGTGTGTGTGTGTGTGTGTGTGTGTGTGTGTGTTTGTTTGTTTTTAACCTACAAACTCCAGTGGTGCAAAACTCTCCCTAGAGCAGTAAGAAGTGTAAGTGCTGGGATTGTCCTGGCTCTGTTGCTGTAGTTATCTCTGGTCCTTGGTTACCGAGCATGGATCCCGCCCCTTATCCCCACTGTTGGGGATTGAGCTTGGGGTTCCACACACTAGCCAAGCATCCTGCCGGTAAGATATGCCCCTGTCAGGGCTTCTAGTGCTGTGAAGAGCCACCACGACCCTGGCAACTCTTATAAAGGAAACCACTTACTTGGGGCTGGCTTACAGTTCAGAGGTTTAGTCCCTTGTCATCATGGTGGGAAATACGGCGGCATGCAGGAAGACATGGTGCTGGAGAGGGGTTGAGAGTTCTTCATCTGGAGTCACAGGCAGCAGGAAGAGACAGTTAAACTAGGCCTGGCTTGAGTATCTGAGACCTCAAACCCTTCTCTAGGGACACACTTCCTCCAACAATGCCACACCCACCCCAGCAAGGCCACATCTCCCGTCAGTGCCTGTCCCAATGATCCCATGGAGCCATTTTCATTCAAACTACCACAATTTCTAATCCCCCCCTTCACCTTTTATACTAAGAAAGTGTTTTACTAAGATGCCTGGGCTGGCCTTAAACTCAGTCTGTAGCTCAAACTGCAATTCTCCTGCCGCAGCTTCCTGTGCCACAGTTTTAGGACTCTCGGTTTAAAGCTGCGTATTAGACCCTGTAAGTACACTTTGCGGAACAGTGAAGTGCAGTCAGAGGGAAAGACTTGAGGGTGAGCCTCGAGTCATCAGTGTTGTAGACGCACCATCCTTCCTGGAGGATTTCTACTACTACATAAGTGAGGGTTTCAGTGCCCAAGGGCAGAGTGCTGACCCTGAGGTGAATATCAGCTATAATGCTTTCCTTTTTGAAGGAAAAGATGCAAGTGGAGATTCCTGTACTGCCTTCCCATGTCACAACAGACTCTCTCTGAATTCAAATCAATTTCAGAACTCATCAGACCAAAGTAGATTAAAGTGTTTTCTTATTCTAAAATATAAATTTTATATTGTGATTTAAATGTCCTTTTGTTTATTTTTGTTTCTTCAACTGTAGGCTAGAATCAAATTAATTTATCTTGATCTTTGTAGTTCTAGCAATGTTTCATGTACCGGTGAGCATCAACAACGCATGTGGAGCCTGTGAAATGGCTCAGCAGCAGGTAAAGGCCCTTGCTGCTAAGCCTAAAGACCTACGTTCAATTTCTAGGACCTATATGTTAGAAGGAGAGTCCTGATTCGTATGACCTGTGTACACACACACACACACACACACACACACACACACACACACACATACACACACATACACATACACATACACATACACACATACACACACGTACACACACATACACATACACACACACACATACACACACATACACACACATACACATACACACACACACATACACACACACACATACACACACACATACACACGCACACACATACACACACATGTACACACACACACATTCACACACACACATACACACACACACACATACACACACATTCACACACACACACACACATACACACATTCACACACACATACACACATTCACACACACACACACACAGGGGAGGGGTAAAAAAAAAAGTATATATTCTTGTTTCACTCTAAAATGGGCTCAAGCAATACTGAATACTGTTTTTGTCAGCCTTTCTTGTATCAGTTTCCCGAATTTTACTTGCATCATCCAGAAGCGGGCCCTAGAGTTACTGCGCTACTCATATCAGTTGTGTGATCAATTTCTATAGTTTCTAATTTTGTTTTGTTTTGTTTTCTAAGACAGGGTTTCTCTGTGTAGCCTTGACTGCCCTGGACTCGATTTGTAGACGAGGCTGGCCTTGAACTCAGTGATCTGCTTGCCTCTGCCTCCCGAGTGCTGAGATTAAAGGCGTGCACCACCACTGCCTGGCTACAGTTTCTTTTTACTCTCGTGTTGTCATCCAAGTTAGTTGCTTTTCTCAATACATTACTACTTCTGACTCACAGAACTTTTTTTTTTTAAGCACTGAAATTTGGGCTCAAAGTGTTGGTTTTGCTGAGTTAAATCAATTGTCTGGGCCATGCTGTCACATATTCGTGTGATAAAGTAGTTTGGGTACCCATCCTCTGGTGAGTGAGGACCCTAAACATAACTTGTAGGTTCATGAGGGGGGGGCGATGTGGTACTGATGCCACAATGACAAGACATCCTTGGCTAAGACCACTAACGAGTCCTAGGGAGGTCTCAGGAAGGAAAGAGAAGCAAGCAATCAGCAGATATTTTATTCTTGAAATGAACTATATACGTCACTTGACTAGACAAGAGGCATAAAGAAATGTTGAAATCTAGTAAAACCTTAGTTGAGCCCAGACATCTTAATTCTATAGTATAGGTAAATTGGTAAGGAAATCAAATTCAGAAGTCTCAATAATTGTTTAAAAAAAAAAAAAGAGTGGCATTGCACTAACCAAGGACAATATAAGTAGTAAACATCAAACCCCTACTCTGATCTACTACCCAATGGACAGGACATTCTCCATGGTTATGTGGAGAGCGGGGGCTGACTTTAACATGAACTCTGGTGCTCCATATTTGACCACCTCCTCTTGATGGGGAGGCCTGGTGGCACTCAAAGAAAGAATAAGCAGGCTGCAAAGTTGAGACTTGATAGCCTATGACCATATAGTGGGGGAGGAGGTCCCCTTTGGTCATATACTTAGGGGAAGGGATTAGGGTGAAAGTGGGAGGGAGGGAGGAATGGGAGGATACAAGTAATGGGATAACAATTGAGTTGTAATCTGAATAAATTAATAAAATTAAAATAAAAAAAATTTAAAAAGAGTGGCAAAGGAAGTTACTCAATATAGCCAGGCTTGGTGGTGTGTACCCATGACCTCATCACACAAGATGGGAGGATCATGAGTTTAGGGACAATCTGTGCTACATTATGAGTTCCAAGCCATCCTGGGGCAACTTGCTGAGACCTTGTCTCAAAACAAACAAACAAATAGAAAATCACCTTTGACCATGTCCCCTGGATTGGAAGGCCTGGTGACACTCAGAGGAAGGATAGCAGGCTACCAAAAAGAGACTTGATAACCTATGAGCATATACAGGGGGAGGAGGTCCCCCTCAGTCACAATCATAGGGGAGGGGAGTAAGGGGAAAATGGGAGGGAGGAATGGGAGGATACAAGGGATAGGCTAACAACTGAGATATAATATGAATAAATTAATACAATATAATAAAAAAAGAAAATGATTGTCACTCATTACTTTAAAGAGAAAAAAAAAATCAAACCAGACCAAAACAACAAAAGGAGTTACTAATTGTAATGGAAAAGTTGGACCCATTTTATAGCTTTAAACTGAGGCAGTACATTAATCACTTCGTTCACTGCAGATTGATCTTACAGATGGAAGGTTATATGTTGCCATAAAGAACCTAGATTCAAAAAGTGTGTGACAGGCTTTGGGGGCTTGTTGGCTTATTTCCAGACTCCTCTCATTTTAGAAAACATTTTGTGTGTGTGTGTGTGTGTGTGTGTGTGTGTGTGTGTGTGTGTGTAAGATTTTTTTTATAGCTCTTTTACCTGTTATGCACATTTGCACATGAATGCTCTCAGGTGATCCAAGGATGCCTCATAAGAAAACTGTGCCTTTAGAAAGACATACTTGATTTTAGGTGGGGGCTGGACTCTTGACCTGACAAAGCAAGATAGTGATTGCCTCAGTCTGCGTTTACTCTTCAGATCTCATCTGTCTTGGCTTGTCCACAGCCTGCCAGGGAGGGCCGCACACTCCCCCCACCCTTTCTCTGTACAGTTCCTGTGTCCAGAGAAGCAATTTATACAGAGGAAGTATTGATTGGGCATTTGTCAGTGACCCTGCAAACTGCTTTTGTTGTAGGAGGCAGTGCAAGTATTGATTAAACACTCTGCTGATGTCAATGCGAGAGACAAGAACTGGCAGACCCCCCTCCATGTGGCAGCGGCCAACAAGGCTGTCAAGTGTGCAGAGGTGATCATTCCACTCCTGAGCAGTGTCAATGTCTCCGACCGAGGTGGGCGCACAGCCCTGCACCACGCGGCCCTAAACGGACACATGGAGGTGAGTCCTCTCATCACTGGGCACAGGGACACACTGCTCAGACCCTGTTAGCGCAGATGGAACCATGCGGTGGGTGTTGGGGCTTTGCGAATGTGAGAGTGATAGAGGTATGTCACCCCGGGAAGTTATATCCATTCTCAAATCCAGACCATAATGAGTTGAAAAAGTAGCTTGTCCTTTCAGTCTTCTCCTTCGACACGAGCAGCAGGACATCGTCTCCTTAGTCAGAACCCCCAAGCTGCTGTTAGGGTGGGTGCTGATTTGGTTTGGATCTCCTGCAGGCAGTGAGGAGTCCTCACCGTTGCCGAGGGACCCACTTCATTTCATTGTTATCTTTCAGATGGTCAATTTGCTCTTAGCCAAAGGGGCGAACATCAACGCGTTTGACAAGAAGGACCGGCGCGCTCTCCACTGGGCAGCGTACATGGGTGAGGATTCCGTGTGTGGAAAGCAAAGCGCCAGGGTCTTTGCTATCTCAATGGTGTGGTGCATGCGTAGTGTGTGCAAGACCCTGGTTTTGATCCCCAACCTTTCAAACAACAACTAAAAAAACCACAAGCAGATGACGTTAACTGCAGACGCTCTGGGCCTCTTGCTGACCGTGTAGGATTTCTTGGGCAAGTCTGACTTAAGGCTTGGCTTCCACTTGAATGAAGATTTGGCCCGTCATCCTGGCATCTGCAAAGTGCTCTAGTTGGACAGTTGCCATGTCAGAGGTTTATTTATCCCAAACTCGGGGGAGGATGACTCATGACCTGAACAGTCTTCACTCTGGATGGGAAAGCTTACACACACTGCGTGAGTGTTAGTTTGTCATGGCATCAGATAAAGTGTTTAGGAAAGAAGGCAGGTTAACAAAGCAAGGACACCATGCTCTTTGTCTTTGCGCTTCTAAATATTTTTAAAAGAAACAAAGGGAAGGAAGAAACGGAAGCTTCCCGGCTCCTTTGTCTGTAGAAGTGCAGCAGTTCCTGTGGATGAAGCTGCTGCTCAGCTGGGCACAGAGGGGAGGCCCGCAGGCTTCCTCTGTCCCCTTCACTCTGCTGGAGTTGAAGGAAGAGGTTGCATCTCTATTCTGTCCTTTTCTTTTGATCCATCGCAAAGATCTCGGGCAAATGATAGTCCCTCACACTTGATCCTCACTGCAGACGTGACAGTGAACAACTGGGATCCTTCCATGCATCTGTGATTAGAGAGCGGCCTGCAGTTAGAAAAGTAGATAGGGCTGTGCCAGACTTAGTTGCATACAAGCTGATGCCCATCCTCGGGAGATTGTTTTGGTAAATCGAGGAGGATCTACACAATAGGACACAGAAGGGAGTACAGCGATGGTGTCCATGGGGATATATAAACGTCAAGGTGTGTGTGACACCCTAAAGGGAGATGCATCATAAAGAAGGATGATAATATGTATAATATTTTCCATTGCTATGGAAACGTCTATACGGCGAAGGGAAATTTGGAAAACAAATGTTGAAATATTAGCTGGTATCTCCAGGGACTAGTGATTTTTTTTTTTTAAAGAGCACTTTTGCCTGTGTGAGTCACTTTCACAAGCATACATGTCTTTTAATCATCAATGACATTTCAAAAATGAACATTAATTGTAAGGGTTTAAAAAAAAAAAAAAAGGATAGATTTGGCCATGAATAAAACAAAACCTACTGCTACAGGTTTCTGAATGAATCCTTAGACTTGCAGACCCCAGTTCTGTGAGAATTAACCCTTTGTATAGCGGAAGACCTTGAGCTGCTTCCCGCTTCCCAAGGGTGGGAATTACAGGCGTGTGCCACTTGTCCACCCCTGCCCCTTCTTTTTTTTTTTTTCTTTTGACCATCACAGACCTTTGAATTGGCTAACACCGGTTAGGTGTTCAGGTAAAATACACACTGAGGCACTCAAAGAATCTGAGGGCTTCAAGCTTATGCTTTGTGGACGTATAGTTAAAATATTTTTGTAGCCCAAAGAAGTCAAATCATTTTAAATCGTGTCATCGGGGCACATAAGAAAACATAGGTGTAGGTGATGATCCTTAGGAGATAATGGGACAAAAACTGGGGTAAGTAGCTTGAAACTGCAGCACTAGTAATAGAAAATGTTTTTTTTCCCCCTATATACAGGTTTTTGTAGATAAGGAGTCAAATTTTGGTAAAGCCAGGTAATGCCGCACCCCAGCATCCCATCCAAAATTAAGGTCCTGGACTCAATATTTGTCTTCACTTAGCTGCCACGATTATAACAATGACCTTAAGCTTTGAACGATCTTCAACTATAAAATAAAGGCCAACCACAGTTCTCATAGTGAATTAGGGAAGAGAGTTTCAAAGCCTACAAAAGTTGAGAATAGGAAGGTTTTCTGTTTAGTGAATAATTTACGGGAGTTAGTTTACATGGAAACACATACATAAAAATTTCCTTTTATGGATTAAAAGCTAACAGCAGTAGCAATTTCAGATTTAACAGTAATCGGGGAGTATTCTTTTTTCTTTTTAAATTGGTTTTCTAAACTAAATTGTTACTGTTAGGCTTTTCTGGGGCGAGGAACGGTAACCGCCTGCATTTTAATACAACCCTTGTTTCTGTTTCTGATTTGAGGCAGGGTCTTGCCTCAAAGTCATCTAGAGTGCTCTGGAATTCACTCTGGCTCATGCTGCCTTTGAACTTGTAACTTGCTTGCTTTAGTCCCCAATTGCTGGGCATACACATTCAATTTCAGGACAGCTTTTAAAAGGCTGTGCTACTAATATATTGTCGGTGTCTGGTTCTTCTTTGTTACCATAGTAAATGGCCACTAGCTTTGCTACATCTCATTCAAGTCATATTCGAATCATCTTTTTTTCTTCTAATGGGATTTATAAAATGTCCAGAGCAAAGTAGGTACCCAATAAACACTCACTGGTTATTTTCCACGAGGCAGCTTTTTTATTTATAAATAAATGGATCAGAAAAGTGCTGGTGGCTAAAAACAAAACAAAACACTAGTAATGATCTTCTGGGTGCAGTGAGCTGTCAAATTGTCTTATAAAGGTTAACGATGTTTTTACTACTTTGTTTGCCAAGGCCACCTGGACGTTGTGGCATTGCTTATTAACCACGGCGCCGAAGTTACCTGCAAGGATAAGAAGGGTTACACCCCGCTGCATGCCGCAGCCTCCAACGGGCAGATCAGTGTTGTCAAACACCTCCTCAACCTGGGGGTGGAGGTAAGCGCCGGTGGCTGCGTCAGTGCACAGACCATGTCTTTCTGTGTAGGCTTTCTTCTGCATTTATATTCAAGTGGAGAAAAAACATATTTCCATGGATCGTGTATTTCTCTGTTTATGTGGGCTGATAAATCATGATGGGGCAAGTAGCAGGAAATCAGAAACAAACTGCAGACATACAGAGATATATAAACACACGTATGTATGTATGTATGTATGTATGTATGTTTTGGGTTTTTTTTAGGCCAGGTTCCTGTATGTATCCCTGGCTGTCTTGCAGCTTACTCCATGGTTCAAGCTGGCCTCATGCACCATCACCTCCCAGCTAGCATGTATATTCTATGTAATATGCAATAATCAGGCATTAAAAAGGACTTTCAGAAACGGACCTTGGCAAGTGTGGCTCACAGCACGCAGAGAATGAATGCATGGCTGGGGTTGAATAAGAGCCTTTGATGATGCGCTAAAAGAGTCAGCCATCTCCATCCCCCTCAGCTAGGAGCGGTAATGCTCAAGCTATCTTAAGCCTGGAGGGAGGAAAGGGGAGCCCAGTGCTGTGTGAGACCAAGATGCTAACACTGGATCCTGGAGCAGATCTGGGAAGGCAGTAGGAGAGCCGGGGGCGGACAGACCTCAGCTCTGCAGGTAGAGCTGAGCCTGGCTTGAGGGCTCCTGTCCTCTCTTTCCATGGTTACTGTTCCCTAGCCCATGAATTTGGGTTTTATCCTTTTCTTTTTGTTTTGGTGTTTTAAAAGCACCTTTGCCTTCTGTCTTGTTTATCCTTCTCTATCTGGATAACCCCTCCACAGGTTGAAACCTCTAATGCCTTGTGGGTAATTTTTTTGTCATATTCAATTTTGCCTGTCTTTCTCTAGGGGTGTGGCGGGGGGCGGGTGCTCTCAGGATAACCTAACGGGAAGGAGGGGGGAAGCAAGTGAGCTCCGAATAATTAGCCGACGAGTGGCTGTTTCTTTTCTCTCATCAGAGCCGCGATGCCTTCTGTGGCAAACGGAGTGAATTGGCCCTGGTGGTTCTAATTGCCCTGTGTTGGATGCCTTGCAGGTCGATGAGATCAATGTCTATGGAAACACAGTGCTTCACATTGCCTGCTACAATGGCCAGGATGCTGTCGTTAGCGAGCTGATCGACTATGGTGCTAACGTGAACCAGCCCAACAACAGCGGCTTCACCCCGCTGCATTTCGCAGCGGCGTCCACTCATGGTGCTCTGTGTCTGGAGCTGTTAGTGAACAACGGGGCCGATGTGAACATTCAGGTATGACCGTCAGTCAGCCTCTCTGCCTTGTACAGCTTTGCACTGAGCCTTTGAGCTAAAGTGTTACCAGCTGTGCCGGGCTTTTGCGAGTCGGAAGCACTTGGATTCACACAGCCTTATGCTGTGTTGAGATGCCATGGAAACAGGAGCGGTGCCTCTTCAGGTATGCTGGTACCAGCAAGTAGCCCCGATGCTCCAGTCGTGTCTCCTTTGTGGGTCAGTGACTGCTCCAGGGTGAATATCAGGTCTTAAAGGTGCTAGCTCAGCCCCATGGTCAGCTGATAGCAGAGAGCTGCAGAGAATACAGAGGAATGACTGAGTAGTGACTGTCCCCAAGCCCAGCATGCCCTTCACATACTTTGAGCACGCAGGGGTTCCAGCAGAGGAACTTTGGCCCGATATGGTGAGCATTCCTTCAACCCCGGGGTCGACTAAGGGCCGCCCTGCTCTTTGACAGAGGAGGAGAACTTGAAGATGAGACGTGATCTCTGGCATTGCATATTCACAATACAGGAGTACAACACACTCACACACCTGCAGCAAGAGAAGTCACGATGGGGGCCAGGAGAAAAGGAGCAATAGAACTTTGCAAAGTAGATGACGCACATGTTAGCTTGCTTCCTGTCTGCGGATAAAAAAAAAAAATCGAGCTTGCTTTTGAGCTGAGAATTGGAGAGGCGCCACAGAAGTAATTCAAGAGAGGGCATTCCCACAAGAGAATGGTGTGGCCAAGGGAGAGAGGAGCCGTGGATAGGAAGAGCTGTGTGTGTGCTGGTAGCTTATCAGCTCACTGTTGACGGCTGACGGAGGCAGCCTGTGCACCTGTGCACTCAGTGTTCCCCATCTGGCTTGTACCGAAACACCATTGCCCTATAGCAGAATATCCTGAGCAGTGTCCCCACCCACCTCAACCTCAGCATCCCCCACCATCCTCAGCCTCAGCAACCCCCACAACCCTCAGCCTCAGTGACAACCACTCCCCTTCAGACTCAGTACCCCACCATCCTCAGCCTTAGTGGCACCCACCCCCCTCAGCCTCAGTACCCCCACCATCCTTAGCCTCAGTGCCCTCATCACCCCTTAGCCTAAGAGTCCCCACCCCCTCAGCCTCAGTGTCACCCACCATCCTCAGCCTCAGTAACTCCACCATCCTCAGCCTCAGCGACCCCCACCATCCTCAGCCTCAGTGGCACCCACCCCCCTCAGCCTCAGTACCCCCACCATCCTTAGCCTCAGTGCCCTCACCACCCCTTAGCCTAAGAGTCCCCACCCCCTCAGCCTCAGCATCCTCCACCGTCCTCAGCGACCCCACCATCCTTAGCCTCAGTGCCCTCATCACCCCTTAGCCTAAGAGTCCCCACCCCCTCAGCCTCAGTGTCACCCACCATCCTCAACCTCAGTGCTCCACCATCCTCAGTCTCAGTGGCACCTACCCTCTCAACCTCAGTGGCACCCACCCCCCTCAGCCTCAGTGGCACCCACCATCCTCAGCCTCAGCGACCCCTACCCCCCTCAGCCTCAGTGTCACCCATCCCCCTCAGCCTCAGCAACTCCCACCCTCCTCAGCCTCAGTGGCACCCACCACCCTCAGCGCCCCCCGCCCCAGTGCCCCTCCTGCACTCAGGACTCCTAGAACAAAGTTTCAGGATCCTCCACATTTGATGCTGTGAAAAGTCATGATCTCAAAGGTTGAGTTTCAGGACTAAGTTTAATCTCAAGCTACTTTATTGACCATTAAATATTTTTATGTTTTTATCCTATAATGTCTCACATTGGAGAAGCGTGGGACAAATGATCAGAATAGCAAGTTATTGTAGCTGGATAGCATTCTAAGTTGAAGAAGGAGCCGCACACAAGTGAACACGTGACTCACTAAGGCAGCAGGCTTACGTCGCACCTCAGGAGCTTGGGCCTCCTTAGGCTGTGGGGAGCCTTAATCTATACAGAGGAGCTAGAAACAGTAATCTGGCTGCAGAACACAGAGGGCCAGAAAATACCTAAGTGCACAGCTATTTCAAACTTTTATATCGTAAAACAAAATAAGACTGAAAAGGAGGGGGGAATGCAAGTTCTTAACAAACAAAATAGAGAGGAATGGAAATTTCCATGCAGTGTACGTGGCAATCAAAAGGTAATATGCTTAATGTATGAAGAGTTCATGATAAGGAGAAATTTGCTAGCCTACTAGAAAATTTAAGCAAATGTGGAACACAAGAGAAAATTTGTAATACTCGTTAAGCCCATGGAAAAATGTTCTGTATCATTAGTGATTAGGACAATGCAGGCCAATACTTTAAGGTTGACAAACATAAAGAGCGTTAATGCCGGGCCTAGTGTTATAGAACAGTAAACATACATGATCTCTTTTGTACATCTTTTGTTGCTTTGTTTTTTGAGACAAGCTCTCACTTTATAGCCTAGACTGGGATGATTGTTTCTTCCTCCCTGTTAGTCTGAGTCTGGACTACAGGTGGACACTGCTATCCCTGCCTTCACCGTTTGAGTCTGTGTGTCTGTGCAGAAAAAAAAAAAAAGCATAAAATCGCTGGAGTAACATCAGTACACTAATATCAGTTATCCCCTGCAGAAAGAAAATTTTGACTTGGGGGTTGATTTTAGTATCCTTTTTGTATTTTTGAAAAATCTCTGATTTTGATCAGTGGCCATGTTGTTTCTGAGAAACATGTTCTGAGAAAAAAGAAGAAATAAGTGTAGCTGTGGCAGACCTACAAATGAGATGGCTTCGCAGTAACTGAAAGTAAGTGGCTTTCAGAGTGTAGGTAATGAGTCATAAAGATGGGGCTGGGAGGGGCCTCTGAAGGGAGAAGCCTTGCAGAGAGAGAATCAGCAGAGGCTGTGCTGTCAAGGGAGAGGAGCTGAAGATGAGGACCAGCAACTGGGGAAGGAGCAGGGCGCTGCAGATGCTCACGTGTTGGGCTAGATAGATCAGTCAATCCTCGCACGGGCTTCAGATGACTAACCACCAGCGACCTGTCTGTGCCTCAGTTATTTTACCTGTAATTAGGGAAATAACTAGCATCCTCTTCATGGGCATGTTGTGACTGTTTAGCATAGTTGTCATACCTGATTATAGAGCTAAAATCTATCATTCAGTAAGCACTGGGTGGTGTTTGCATTTGTTGAGAGGATGGCCAGGGGCAAGAGTAGGCATCGGAGGTAAGCTGAGTCTTACTTATTTTGTGTGTGGGTACTGCGTGTATGGCATGGCACACGTGCCTGTGGAGGTCTGAGGGCAACTTGCCAGGAGTTACTTTTTTTCTTGGTCTGTGTGGGTTTGGGGAATTGAACTTGGGTACCCTGGCTTGGCAGCAGGTACCCTTCCTTACCCACTGAGCCATCTCACAGGTTCTGCAAATGATGTCGAGCCAGGCTGAGGACACAGGAGCGGGAACTGTGATGGTCCTAGCATGGGAGAGCATGAGAATATGAGAAAAGTAGCACTTAGGTTGCTTCAGGGACAGGAAAGGGTGGCGTCATCCAAGGAGAGAGTGCACGACTGGAGAGGCCGAGGGAAAACTCCAGGAGTTCCCGACTCATAGGGCCAGGAGAAGGAAGAGGCTGAGCAGAGGATGAGAACGAGGTGGAAAAGGGCAGAAAGAGCGGAAGGGACTGTGGTTCCGTCACGCAGGTCCACGCCACACAGAGAGGGAGAAAGGGAACTGGTGCAGCGTGTTTCAGAGCCGCACAGTCTATACATGCAGCCCATGTAAGGTCCCAGCAAAAGGTAAAAGGCTTTGGAAGCAAGGGGGAGACCAAGCAGACACGACCCAAGGTGACAAAGAGTGTTTGTGTTGGGTAGAAGTCACAGACGATGGTAGTCAAGGGGAGCGAGAAGCATGCAACAGGACTGAGGGCCTCTGTGGGGCTTTCAGAGGAAAGATGGTGCGCATTAGATAAAGGCACCGTCTTTGCAACTCTCCACTCAGTTTAACTCCACTTGTCTGCTGCTCCCCATCCCTTGCAAAATACATCCTAGTGCTCTCAGTGTGTCTGATGCCCGGAGCTAAAAAGCCTCTTCCTGCCATGCCTGCCTGCTTCTTCCAATTGGCTGCACAGTTCCGATGAGATAGTTGACTTAACCCCTAGAGCTCACATTGCCAGCCTTATCTCCCTTCCCTTAAAAAGGACCTGAGGATCAGGAGAAATAGCTCAGCAGCTGACAGCTGTTGGCTGCTCTTGCAAATGGTTGGGTTTGTTGGTTCCCAGTACATGTATCTGAGGGTTTGAAACCACCTATGACCCCAGTTTCAGAGGATCCAACACCATCTTCTGGTATCTGCAGGCATCTGAACATGCATATATAATGTAAATATATACGTAGGCATGCACATATACACATGCGCATACAACATATATGCATACATATGCATAAGTAAGTTTTTTTGAAAGTGGACCAGAATAAATGCATATTTACTTAGCTCTGATGCTTAATTTTTCTTATAGACTGTTAATCTTAAACAGAATGCAAGAAAGGGCATCTTAAAACCATAGATGACTTATCGGTATCTACTTTCTGTCTTTCTCAATCTCCCTTCATCTGTCATGTCCTCCCTCAGGATTCTATGTATATTTTAATTGTTTTATTTCTGGTTTTTCGAGACAGCCTTGGCTGTCCTGGACTCGCTTTGTAGACCAGGCTAGCCTCGAACTCACTGCAATCCACCTGCCTCTGCCTCCCAAGTGCTGGGATTAAAGGCGTGCGCCACCACACCCAGCTTCTATGTACACTTTAAACATGCCCCCCACCTACCTTTTCACATAGCCATCCTGTCTGGCTCAGAAGGCAGATTTCTAGAGTTGTACCACATTGCTCTCAGATTCTGAAAATATTTGTGGATATTGGACAGTTTGTACTTTTTTTTTTTTTAATTTAGATTTTTCAAGTTTGAGAGAAACGTCATATTGAAATGCAGCTAAGATCGACCGAGTGTTCACTTTGGTTTAAACCTAACTTATAAAGCACTAGGAATGAAGTCTTCATGACCAGTAACAAGTCTGATGGACAAGGAGAGGATGTGTGTCCACATGCATTTCATGGGCTCTTGGTCCATTAGGTTCATCTCCTTTTACTTAGCTTTGGCTTTTTTCACTATTTAACTTTGACAGAATAATAAAGGCACATTATTTTAGTTAAAAATCTATTGAGGACTGACTTGTAATTTGCAAATAAAGCGAACGTGTCATTTTTCTTCTCTATTACAGATTATAAGTTCTGTAGCATCTCAATACTATTTTTTTTTTTATTTTACAAACACTCAAAGATTTCAAGAAGGCACTGTATACAGAGCCACAGTGAATAGGGCAGGAAGACAGTCTCAGAGATTGCTGCAGCCACATTGCCTAATCCCCAGCCTCTTAACATTTAGTCTGGTCACAATCTCCATTTTTTGACCATGGACCTTTGGAGTATTTATGCCCAGGAGATGACCGGAGCCTAAGCCTGCTACGGATCTGAAGAAGTGGGCCAGCTGCCTTGTCTGTCTGTTCCAGGGCTGCTTTATAGAATGGCGTTCATCAGGAACTGGAACAGGCAGGAGGAAGCAGCCGACGGGACATGACCTTGGGAGTTTGAAGAGGAAGTAAAGAAAGGAAGGAAGTAAAAAAAAAAAGTGAATGTTTGAGTCCACACATACCATCGTTGGCATTTGAACCATTGAAAACAAAACAAACTGAACTTTCATACGACTTTTCCCAGCCAGTGTTTAGATACTCTCCCATGGACTTAGGTGCTGTCTTGGATACCTGAGTTCATTTCGTGACACCCCGGCCCTGACTTAGTGTGATGCCATAGCAACCTTATTGCCTTGTGATGGGCCACTGACTCCTATGATGCTGGGGTGCAGATGCCACAGAGCATCCCTGTCTCCAAGGAGCAGCAGTGCTGTTTAGGGAGGAGGCTTTGGATGTGTTGGAGAATGATTAGAGAAGGCATTGTGAATACAAGCTTGTATGGATGGATTCCTGAGGGGCATTACGGTCAAGAAGATTCATATATTCTATTTAATTCAAGGATGGTGTTGGGCTCTACCCTGCAAAGTGTGCCAGCCTTTGTCACAAAGTAATCTTAATTCTTGCTAGCTTTCCCTCACGACTCAGGCTTGAGCATACTTCTTAGCAAAAGGGCTTCTTGTTTAATTAAGTGAATCCTCAACATAAAAATTTCAAAGCCGTAAATATGCTGGGGAAAGTATACCCAGGACATTGGAGGGAGACTAGGAATTAAGAAAAGTCTTTTGCTTCCATAAAAGCAAAGCCGCGAACAAATAGAAGGATTGAGCATAATCTTGCTGAGTACACAGGCAGTATTGCCCTGTCCAAAGTTCCAGGGACATTAGCAGCAGCCAGGCCCCAGTGGGAAGAGCTTTTCAGGCAGAAAATGAAGTGCGGCATGCTTTCTAGTCTCAGCTTGACTCTGAGTTCTAAATTTTAAAGGCTAAAGAAATGGCATTGGTTTTCAGGGTTTTATTTTTTTAAACAGTACTCTCTACATTCATACCATGTAAACAAAGTGGCCCCAAATGGTAGCCATGAAACTTAGGATGACTGGCTCTTGCCTAGTTGGCCAAAGTCCACAACCATCCATACCAGACGGCCCATCTTTGCGTTCTATCAACTGTGGTCATCTCCGCTTGTTTGTCCCTTTACCAGAGACTCGCATGCTTCCAAGGCGCAGAGCATGGTGTCGCTGCTTCCACACAGGACTGGCTTTTGCAGTCTACACACTAGTAACTTCTTGCTTCTGCTTTGGCTCTCGGCTCCAATTTACACAGCTACCAAGTGAGTAATCCTTGGTAGAGCCGTCACACTCTTTTCCAGGCATGGGAAGGCGCTTACTTCAATATTTACCAAGATACTTCCTAAACACAGAAGTATTTATAGCTTTATATACATTTAATTAAATCATAATTGCGTGTATTTTTATATTAAGTCTAAGAGCAAATACCGGAGCAAAATTTAAAGAAACAGCACCACCTACGGACAAGTTAGTGTCACCTCTGAAGTTTCCACTGTACTTTCCGTGAGTCTTGACTGCTGTCCCTCTTACTTGAGGGGTTTGTGCTTTTTAAAATTCCTCCTTCCAGTGTGGCTCCCAGGTATGTGAGTCGTTGGGACAGTCTCCACTCCAGACCAGGCTCTGGAGCCACATGGCTTTTAGAACTGTCCATGAATGTGGCAGGGTCAGTGGTGAAGGCCAACCTCACCCTCCCAGTGGCCTTTCCTTTACCTTTTAAAGGTGTCAGCCTCACTTCTGTTCTTTCTCAATATCTTCCAACCCAGGCTGTATTCATAGTATGCAACCTACTAGCTTCCCTCCCATCTACCAAAGGAAAAAAATTAACTATAGTGGTTTTTCTTCAATTAGGATGTAGTTACCACTGTGATGAAGTCTTCTGTTGGTAAAGAGTTTAACCTTCTGATGAACACAAAACAAAACAAACAAACAAACCCATAATCTGAAGCTTGGCTCTTAACCTTGAGTGTATAGTGCAGGCTTGAGGTGATGGTTACCTATGCCTCTGTTCAGATTCAGTAGGTATGAACTAGCACGCAGAACTAGCACCCATGCATAGGAGTGATCTTCTGTAAGATATTTAATGATTATTTGCTTTTAATTATGGATTTTTAAAAACAAAGCCATTTTAAAGCATAGATATTTAGATTTTATTGCAAGATTGAATGTTCATGTGTGATACTTCATTTTTTAACCTCAGACTTGGAAATTTTTTTCTACAGATATTTAAGAAAATAACAATGACATAAACCTTAAAAAAATACCAAGGGGCCAGTAAGCTGGCTCAACAAATAATGTCTCCAGCCACCAAGCCTGTTGACCTGAGTTACAACTTTGGGTACCACATGACAGAAGATGAGGGCTGGCTCCCTCAAGTTATCCTCTGATCTCCACACGTGTATGGTGGCATGCGCATCTACACACATATACACATTAAGTAAATTAATTAAAAATGTAATTCAAAGTTATTTTCTTAATGTGACATAGCAATGGGCATGGCCATGTGCCTATGATATGGTGGCTGGCTTGATGTATACTCCTAACTTAATAAATAATGTGGAACCATTAAAAAATAAATAAAATGCAATAAAATAAAAAAGCAATCCTAGAATGTAGCTATGGGCACCCGTCGTCATAGCTTCAAACCTGTCATAAGTTTAAAATGCCCTTAACAAGTTCCCTCCCCACGCTGAACATCAGTCAGCAGTCCTCTGCAGCACGTCTGTGGCTTCCCTGCACGCTGCCGCCCTGACGCCACACCTCCAGGGGTTCATACTGCATATTATAGCCCAGAAGAGGAGCTGCAGCCGTGCTTTGAGGCATAGCGTGTACTGATATGAACAGGTCCACGTGATCCTAGGTTGCGATGCTGTGTGGAGCTGGGGGGTGTCGAGGGAAGTCTGCACACCCGCTCCTCTGGGGATTCTGTAGTCCCAGAACCATGATAAGTTTCCTCCAGGCGCATTTTCATTTCTTGGTTAACTGTGCAGGAGTCTGGTCTTTAATATGATAACAGTTGGTAGATAAGTTCTGTATATTTTCTATGTTTTAGCAAGTTTCGTACTTTTTGTCATGAATAAGACATCCGTCAGGCTGGAGAGATGGTTCAGAGGTTAAGAGTACTCCTGCTCTTCCAAAGGTCCTGAGTTCAAGTCCCAGCAACCACATGATGGCTCACAACCATCTACAATGAGATCTGGTGCCCTCTTCTGGTGAACAGGCAAAACACTATATACTTAATACAGAAATAAATCTTTAAAAAAAAAAAAAAAGACACATGTAAGTTCATCACACGTTTGCTACTCACCAAAGCAGAATGCGGAGAATAGTGCAGGGTTTCCCTTAGCTTTGAGGGCTGTGTCAGTTTAGTCAGCTACAGGTCATGCAGGCCCATGCCAGTCCGTGGGTTGCTTCCCTCTCTAGCCGCTGAGAAGAACAAAGGACCTAAGAAGATGTCCTTTGTTGGCCAATGACAAGAGAGGAGAAAGCATTTTTGGATGATCACTTCTCTAAGATTTTTGAAGATGGGGGTTTAAATTATTTTTAATTAAAAGAAAAGGGGGCCGGTGAGATGGCTCAGCAGGTAAAGGCACTCGATGCGCAAGCCTGTGACCTGAGTTCAGACCCCGGAACCCAATATAGCTGGAAAAAGAGAGTGTACTCACAAAGCTTTCCTCCAGTTCCCACGTGTATATTATCCCTGCCCCCTCACGTCATAATAGTAATGATAAACAGCATTTTTAAAAATTTAAAGATGCGCTGTTACACAGTGACTGGCATGGTCTTATATTGTTGCATCTTTTTATTATAATAATTTTATTCTTTGAGAATTTCATACATGCATGCAGTATATTTTGATCAAATTTAACTGCTCCCTACCTAGATCAGATATCCCCACTGTATATGCGTGAGTGTGGGCTGTTCACTGGAGCAAGGTCAGCCCTAAATAAAACCAGAGGATCACACCCCTAAATAAAAATATTAGCAGCCATCAGTAATCCATACCTCCCAGCCCGCCCCCATCCATGGTGGAATGCTCTTATGGAGGCTACAGGAGCTGAGTGCACCAATCCTGTCGTGCCCAGAAGACGTTTGCCCCGGTCCTCCTCAGCCTCTGCCTCCTAAAATCTTTATCTGTTTATCTCAAAATAACAGTTGACTATACTTGTAAAACTAAACTCGAAGTTGACATTTCCAGAGGACCGGGAGTGGCTTTCACAGTGAGGTTCTGGTCATTGACCTGGGTTCACAACTCTTTTCTCCTTTCTCCTTTTGTAGAGTAAAGATGGCAAAAGTCCCCTGCACATGACGGCTGTCCATGGACGGTTCACGCGGTCACAAACCCTCATCCAGAATGGTAAGGGGTAGGCTTCCATGGTGCTTACCAGCCAAGGACAATACAGGCAGTAAACTTTAAAACCCTAACCAGATCTAGCCAATGGGCAGAACATTCTCCACAGTTGAGTGGAGAGTGGGGTACGACTTTCACACGTACTCTGGTGCCTCATATTTGACCACATCCCCTGGATGGGGAGACCTGGTGGCACTCAGAGGAAGGATAGCAGGTTACCAAGAAGAGACTTGATACCCTATGAGCATATATAGGGGGAAGAGGTTCCCCTCAGGAACAGTCATACGGGAGGGGAGTAAGGGGAAAATGGGAGGGAGGGAAGAATGGGAGGATACAAGGGATGGGATAACCATTGAGATGTAACAAGAATAAATTAATAAAAAAAAATAAAGTTTTGAACAGGTTTTCTCAGACGGATGGCATTGGCTTTAACCAGCTGTATGAAAACCAGCTGTTTGGGATTTAGTAAGCCCGGATTTAGAGGAGGCTTTGCCGTCTGGCTGAACACTCACTGTGCCCATATCTTCAGTTTCCCCCATTAGTGGGGAGAATGTAAAACCATGTTATAGTCAGTTCCCAGACACGGGGGAACACGTGTGCTTGCCTAGTGGGAGAGATGGACAGGTTTTCGACACCGTCCTGTTTCACTTCTAATGAAGCTAACCATACATGGCTCGCATTTTCTAACAGCTGATCTGGGTTATTTTTAGGTTGTTGAGCCCAGTAATGTTCTTTAAGTCTAAGCTTATTGAACCACTTGGGCAAAGGTAGAAAAATCTAAGGTGGCTCAGAGTTTAAGTAGGTAGGTTTGTGGTGAAGTCACACGCTTGACAGAGAGGCGAGAAAGTCATGTAACACAGGAACTTTCCAGGCTCTCAAGCAAGGTAGACTTGAGTGTCTCTGGGCTGTCTCGGAGGCCAGAGTCCCTGAGGTCTCACTGTGTGTGACAGCTCATGTTACCCTCAGGGCCATGGTTGGCCTCCGTGAGTGGATTATTTTGGACAACACAGCTTATGTGATCTGAGCAAGTCTTTGACACAATTTGAAAACAAGAACAACAAAACGCAGGTTTGCATCAGTCAGTAAATGGACATTCCTGGTCAATTCGGTTATGCCTCAACTACATTTCGTAGACTCAAGCCTTACAAGTCTCAAAATTCTACTGGGAGTTACTTTTTTTTTTTTTTAAGATCTCTCTACTTTGTAGCTGTAAGAAGTTGGGGCAGCAGCTGGGCAGTGGTGGCACACGCCTTTAATCCCAGCACTCAGGGAGTGAGAGGCAGGTGGATGTCTGTGAGTTGGAGGCCAGCCTGGTCTACAGAGTGAGTTCTAGGACAGCCAAGGCTACACAGAGAAACCCTGTCTTGAAAAACAAAACAAAACAAAACAAGAACTTGGGGCAGCATGGAAAGTTAGTGATTATAGCTTAGGTACTCAAGTCATAAAACCAAAGAACTCATTTGACATCGATGTAGAAAACCAGTCACTGACCATGCTTAGGAAGCAAGATACCCCCAGTAGTGCAGAGGGCGCTTACAACCGTGACAGTGAAGCTGAATGAAACAAAACACCCGAGCGAGCTTCCAGGGAGTCAAGGAAGGCGAGGTGGAAATTCACTGCGCAGCACCCACTGTCCCTAGCCTTCAGTATGAGCTGCAGGCATCCATTTTGACATAAAATAAAGGCTTCTCCGCTTTGAGCCCCTTTCTTATCCTATTTCATTTCTCACCAGCTTTTCGGAAAGTATCCATCCCCTCCCCGAAACAAATAAGGCTTAAATTGAAAGGGTATCTTTTTAGCATATTCTTTGGGTGTGTTATTTTGTATCGTATGTTATGTGTGTGGTACATATGTGTCTGAGCGCCTGAGCAAGCTCATGCGGAGGCCAGAGCAGGATGTGTGGTGTCATCTTCTCTCTCTATCTCATTGCCCTGAGATGGGGGGGGGTCTCTCACTGAGCTGCTTGGAGTTGCGGCTAAGCTGGTCAGCAAGCTCTCAGATCTGCTCGCCTGCCTCTCCCAGTGCTGGGGTTATATGCACAAACAGCCATACCCAGTTCTTTTAATGGGTGCTGGGAGTTTGAACTTAAGACCCTGCACTTGCTGGGCAAGAGCTCTTACTCAGTGAGCCATCTCCCCAGCCCTTGAACTTTTTTTTTTAATGTGATTTTGATGCTATATGAAATAAAAAGTTGCATTTCTTATTAGAGCAATCTCCACTGGCAGAGACAAGACAGAGAGAAGACAGCTTTAAAAAAAAAAAAAAAGAAAATTTAAATATGAATATCTTACCTGCATGTATGTACGTGTGCATGTATGTATGTGTACTATGTATGTGCCTGATACTCACAAAGACCAGAAGAGGGTGTTAGATTCCCTGGAACTGGAATGACAGGTGGTTATGCATAGACATATAGATGCTAAGAAATGGACTCTGTTCTCAACCGCTGAGCCAGCTCTTCAGCCCTGAAAAGATTTTATTACGAGCTGCCTTTTTACCAGCCTATCCCTCTGCTGGGCCAGACCTGCGTCTCCTCCAGTTCAAAGTTTGACCCAGCCTCCCTCTCCCACCCCAGTGTGCGAACAACACTCCTGGGGGTCGGGAGCATTGGCTGCCTTGACTTCTCCCTCTGTCTAACTTTGAGTTTGCTGCATGCTAAGGTTAGGGCAAGAGTGGAGGAGAGTCTTCAAGCTTATCCACCATTGACTGGCTGGTATCTCACGTGTAGGTGAGCTCAGATCCCCAGGCCTGAACTGATGGGATGCAGTGGCTGTAACACGGAGCTCAGCAGAGGGGCTGCCTTTTCACCATCCCAGGAGGAGGAGGCACTGTTATCAGATGCACTACAAAGATAAAGTGAGGCAGAGCATTTGTCACCGGGGTTTTCTGAGCAGCATGTGGGGACCAGGGGTTGGAACACAGTCTAGCATTGGAGAGCAGCCCCTTGGCCACCACGCGTACATATACATCTCCCAGAAGAACAGTGCTACTCAAAGGTTTCCTCTCAAACTTGAATTCAGTTCAGAGTTGCCTGTGCTTGAGTTGTCCCCATTGATGGGCAAATTAGTACTTTTTTTTTTTTTTTATGTCTCTGCTTTTATCGCCTTTATGAGAAGTGTCATTTCTTCCATTTGGCCTTTCTGGGCATTTGAAAACTGGCCTTAGGGAGCAGAGGAAGGTCTTTTCTGTCTTCCTGTTTATTTATTTCTTCCTTCTGGAAAAAAAAAAATCCTGGTTTTGCTGAGACCCCGCCTCCCCAGAGGCTCACACCCAGGCCTGGTATCAGTCCCCAGAGCTTGTCACAACCCACACGAACTGCCCTGTGTTGTGGAGCTTTGCGGCACCATCATAAGGTGACACAGTTGACCACGCCACTGGGCAATGCCCTTTGCGTTTTTGTTTGTTCTGTTAGATCGCTCCCCTGTTCTGCCTCTGTAGTGCGTCTCTCTGAGTCTGCCCTCCAGCCAGGCTTATCAAAGCCACGTGAAAATCTGGTTCCTCCAGCAGCATTCAGCTTTGGGAAGGCAGTCACTAAAACAGGTACAAGACTCACAACTTTTCCTTTCCCGGTTAAAAACCAAAGTGTACTTGGGCTCAAGTCACACTGTCTGTTGTTGCAAGCCACTCTGTCACAGCGAGGGAGGGATAGGAACAAGAAGATGACACCGTGTGGGATCAGAGGCATTTGGTCCAGCTATTGGCACAAGGCAGCCGCCTCAGATGCTGTCCAGGAAGTTGCAAAGCTGCCTGAGACACTGCTGGTACAAGCTCTCTTTATTTTTAAAGCTTCTCAAAGGATACTAGCATACAGCGACTCAGTATGAGATGTTTGACCTTTTGGCTCACAGACCTTCAGAGGCAACGTTAAGATGCCCATTCTTGGGTATGCAAAGAAAAGCTAATTTCAGATGAATGCCGATAGTCCCTTCAAGCCTGCCGTGCGTGCATGCCTTGAATGTGCTGAAAGCTTATTTTACTTACTGTTCACCAATGATTAGTTTGACACATTTAACTTGCAACCTTCAGGTGAATGGTAAAGACATTTAATGTATACTCTGAGCAAGGCTTAAAGAGTTTCAAGTGGGGATGTCTGCACAGTGCTGATAAAATAAAAACCCACTCGTCCAGAGAATTTACTTTAATAGAAACATATTTTCAGATATAAATGCGAAGTCGCCCTTATTTTTCTATTATTATGCTCCTCTAAAGTACATTTTAAAATGACAGAAAAAGCACATACATATGTACATACATGCATACATGCATACATACACACATATTATATAAATGTAATTATCCTTATGTAGCTTTAAACTGATATAAAATGACAGCATCGAAGAGAAACCTTTTAGACTCAGACCAATGTGTCATTCTTACCCTTGCTGATATTTTCATCTTCTTTCTCTACCCAATCTGAGGGTGGTAAACGTAGGCCCCAGCATGTCTTCAGAAACCCTTGGTGGCTCTCAGCTTGGGAGGGTGTGTGGTGTGCGGTGACATCCAGGCAACGGCCTCACTGAACTCTGCGCATTGCCTTCCTTGTCTCCCTATGTCGGACCCACCATTGAACTTGTCAGGCAGACCACAGCTTAGGTCCTTTGATGGGCACATACACTCTGATCTGTGCTGGGGTAACCATGGAGGCCAAATGGCAGCCCAAACCACTATCAGCTCACAAAAATGAATTGATCTAAATAGCCTTTAAAGTGAGGTCAGAGTGAGGCATCTCTCTAGACCCTACAGGATCACAACTATTAACTTTGTCGTTTTTACTGTTATAACCAAATAACTGTACATTTACGGTAAACCAAACTGAAATCATTTAGGATCTCACTAACCAGAGTTTCTACTGACAATTTGGTAAAAGTTTTGTAATTTTCTATTTATGTATAGCTAGATACACTAAGAGAGGTGCATAGTTATTATGTTTACACAATAATAATCATAGTGTGTGTGTGTGTTTGAATAACTCATTCTAAAAGTGAGCACCACCACAGAGAGACACTGATTTGACCAAAGAGCAGTGTTTGGATTCAGGCTGCCGTTGATATTTCTCTGCCATGGTTAAAGGCAAGAAGTGGCTTTCGTAAAACGGTGTTAAGTTGTCAGCCACATATGCACAGGGTTGTCACAACAGATTTATTCTTCAAGTGAGGATCTGGACCCACAAGGCTCTCAGACAGATGGAAGCACCTCAGACCTCTGTGACGAGCACAGCTTCGGAAGCTTTTGCCTCCTTCACACACTTTTGGTATTTTAACTTATTGCAAAGATTGTTATCAACTGCCATATTTCAACGGTATACCTGTCCAGTAAAAAAAAAAATTATTTCCTGAGAAAACAATAAACCTTCGTGGTATGTTGCTTGGGATGAGCAAGAGTAGGGTTCATTGGCTTGTTGGAATGAAGGGATGCACAGGTGGGGGAGGGGGGTGCATGGCAATATTTTTACCACAAGACATTGGATCCCGGTCTGGAAGTTAATGCTCTTTTACAGATCTAGGAAGACCATGAGGTAATGCTTGAGGAGCCTTCACGGGTAATGGGCACAGCCTTTCTCAGAAGCTGTGTGTCTCCTGCGTGTTCAGAACCTTTAAAGGTACAGACTTTTGATGCAGCAGTTGTGTGTCTAAAGACGCTGCTGAGAGGAAGTGAGCTGTAAGGGGAGAGTCTCCAGAAAGACGCTTGGTCTTCTGTTCTCCTTACCAGCCAAAATCCAGAAAGAGCCTCTAATGTCTAGACTGGGGACTTGTTAAGTAAGCACTCCAAATTACAGATATTATATAGCCATTTACAGTTATATTAGTGAAAACATACACATGGACATATTTATAAGATAGCATTAAGGGAGAACTCAAGATACAAATATTTCTATACCATATGAGCTTAGCCGTGGAAAATCTACATGTAACCCACACATATGCAAAAGCAAAGATGCACACACATGCACACAGATATGTTCAGATGCACACACACAAGCATGCACACATACAAAAGTGGAAGAAACTGTTCCAGAATACTAACGCCATCTGGGATGATCAGCACATTTATGAATGACTTCTTTTCTCTTTTATGTAATTTATTTGATCATCTTCATCCATAATATGTTGTTTAGAACAAGTATATTTTTATAGCTTGATCAAAGTCATTTATTCACGTATTTTCACTTCTTGTTTTGGCAAATACAGATAGATGTGTGTGTAGTTTACATGTGTATTAGATAGTATAATATTACTATATCCTGTGATGATATGAATGCATTGACTATATCAATATAATTAACAATGAAAATAAGGTCAAAGGTGATGATGGTGGTTTTGGCTTCCCTTTTTCAGTGCTGGGGAGTGAGGGTGACTATTTGGTAGAGCATGGCCATTCACTGAGGCCAGCTCTGTCTCTGTTATCTCTGAGCATGGTCCCATAGCTCAGTAATGTACAGATTGCCATAATGGTGCAGAGATTTGCTCTTGAACAGCACAGCCCGAAGGCCAGCACCTCAAGATTGCTCACCTGTGCGCTGATGCACTGGGCATTTACGTTTTCTTAAGTGCTGTTAATGCACAAACCCCTTGTGATTTACCCTCCTGTGCTATCTTCTGCTTCTCGACTTCACCCTCTTGTTTTCTGCATCCTTCTTCTGGCCTTTATTTTTTTCCTTCTTTCCTGCCCCCCCCCCAACACACTTTTTGTCCTTCTCTTTTGAAACGAGGTCTTGCTAATAGCTCAGGCTAGCATCGTAAAACTCACTATGTAGCCCAGGATAGCCTTGGGCTCGCCATCCTTCTGCTGCAGCCTCCGGCGTCCTGGCATTACAGGCAGGAGCCACCATGTCCTTTAGGCTTTACTTTTTAAATTGTGATCTAGGTCATGCGACTCAGTGGATTTTAGTGTTTTCTCAAGGTTACACACTGTCACCACCTCACACCTCTGGAACATTCTTATCATTCCTAGACTGAGTCTCATTCTCATCAACATTCACTCTCCAAGCTCCCTCCCCAGACCCTGGCAACCACTAATCCACTTTCTGTCTTGATGGATGTTGGAGCCTTTCCCTCAGAGTCACTCTTCCAGGCCTTTGGGGGACACTTACTTTATCAGACAACTTACATTACAACCATGAAAATAAACTCAAAAGGGTCGGCTGTCTCAACCTAGTAGATTTTTCTCAGTGTGGTAAACAATGGGTTAATTTCTTTGTTATCAGACTATGCAGAAAGCCTTTCTTCTTGCAACCAAAATGCAATAAAAGAAAAGTCTTCTGCGTTATTTTTTTTAAATGAATGAAAACACTATAAAAAAGACAAAGGAAGACTAGAAGAAAAATGTTTGCAGCATAAATTACTGGTAAATACACAACCTCTCCCCTCATCCCCGCCCCCAAAGTCTTACAAGCTTTTGAAAATCAAGACATCTAAGCCCACACACAAACACACAAATTTAAAACAATGGGCAAAAGTCATGAAAAAAATGCTTCTTTAGGATAAGATAAACCAATGTCCCTTGATACAGGAGATGATGCTCTGCTTCCTTCATAATAAGATAAATGCAAATGCAAGTCTCACTGGGATGCTGGCTCTCAGTCATCAGATGGCAGATATTCAAAATCATGCATCTGTGGAAAAGAGGCACAATGCTGGTTAGCATGCAAGTAACACAGCACCTTCAGAGAGAGAGAGAGAGAGAGAGAGAGAGAGATGGCAAACCCCCACAAAAGCACATAACCATTTGCCTAACAAATACGAATAGCACGCATACACATGAGATTCTTCACCGCAGTGTTCCTGGTAATGGCAAAATGTTACTTACAGCCTAATCCATAGGGTATGAGTCTGCTAAGCTAGTTCATGCAGGCAGGGGAACAACACAGCTGCGTAATATCAAGGTTATCCTCAAGAAGAGACCGCTCAACTGGAGTTCCAGGATATTGTCAGCGAAGACCCTGTCAGAGAAACACAGGACGCATAAGCTAACACGAATGAAAATGGTTACTATAGGAAGTCGATGAGGAGGAAATAGGAAGGGAAGTGTGTGAGCATGCGTGGCACGTGCATATGCATGTGTGCCTGTGCCTGTGCCTGTGCCTGTGCATGACTGAGTACATCCATGTGAAGACCACAGGTCATCCACTGGTGTCATTCCTCAGGCGCCATCTACCTCGATTTCTGAAGCAGGCTCTCTCACTGGGACCTAGAGCTTATTGATTAGGTTCCACTGCTGGCCAGTAGGCCCCAGGGTTCCTCTGGTCTATGTCTCACTAGTGCCGGGATTGCGAGGGCCCAGCTTTTCACACAGGTTCCGGGAAACAATTTAGGTCCTCATGCGTGCATAGCAACCACTGTGCCGCCTGGGATAGCTCCTAAGCACGAGGCTTTTAAAAAAATATGATTTTGATTTGAGAAGTATAAATATTTTAATATGAATAAAACGCATTAAATTGAATCTAGTTAAACATTTAAAATGGAATCAAATATACTTGATACTGTATATCAAGCAGTACTCGGATAGCTTTTACATAAAGTACTCCCTGTATGCAGGAAATCATGTGGGGAAAGTTTTGTTTGAAAATGGCATATAAGGGGGCTGGAGAGATGGCTCAGAGGTTAAGAGCACTGTCTGCTCTTCCAGAGGTCCTGAGTTCAATTCCCAGCAACCACAAGGTGGCTCACAACCATCTACAATGAGATCTGGTGCCCTCTTCCGGTGTGCAGGCACACATGGGGGCAGAATACTGTATAAGAAAGAAAGAAACCAAAAAGTAAATAAATATTTTTAAATGGCGTATTAAATTGTGTATTCACACAGCCTATAGGATGTGTTGGCAGTTGCTATCTTAAGTACTCAATTGTCTTTCTATTGAAGTAAAATACATAAAACAGAAAAATCCCCATTGCAGCTATTTTTAAAAGAATGAATAGTACCATTAACTGCACTCACATAACTATGCAGCCACTGTCAATAGCATCATTTCTACTTGGAAGCTCTGTGCCTGTTACACATAATACAGCACCCAGCAGCAGAACAGTGCAACCTGCATGTGTACTGGGGAGGTGCCATGGGAAGTCCCCATCTGCCCGGGGTATCCTGGCCAATGTGTTTACTGTGACTCTAATGAGGAAACCATCAGACAAGACCTAGACTTGGGATATCCTACACAACTTGGCTTGGTTTCCAAAGATATTAATGACATGAAGGGTTTTTAATAAACAAAGCACAGAAGGGGATTTATAAGAGATGCTGTCAGCATCCTTGGAGTCTAGACTTAAACAGGAAAACAACTGAAAACTCCATTTGGAAGGCAGTTGAAAAAAGAGCCGTCCATACTGTTTGTTACACAAGATTATAGCAATGTTCCTTTTCTTCAGCAAGGGAAGCATTTGTGTGTGAGAGCATTTGTCTTAAATAGAACACATATATAAGTGAAATGCCACAATATCCAATCTGTTTTTAAGCATTTCTTCAGATAACTAAATAGAACCATTATATTTGTACATACACTCACAGAAAGGGAAAACGTGAAATAGAAAGTTGGGGAAAACAATGCAAAATAAAGTACAACAAAATGAAACTGTTAAACGAAATGAAGGATCATAGGTAAGTAATGTGATATTTTAAATAAACACTAGCATTTTCAGCTTTTACTTCATACTTCTTATTTTACTTATTTGTATTTTAAGTGAGATCATCACACTACACAATTCTTTTTCTGACTTCTCTGCCTCTTTTGATTTGTGTGGGGTAATTTCCATAGTCTCCACAGTTACATTTTATGGAATTTGATGTATTGTTCAGTTAGAATCAGAATATAGTTGGAAGGTTTTAGGTTCATGAGCCAACACACATTTATCAAAAGCATTTCTAATAGACCTCTCTTTCTTCAGACACACGCTGCGACAGTTTCAGATAGTGAGCCATCCCTAGAACGGTCATTTGTATACTGCAGAGCAGAGATTCACACTGGAGTAGAAAGGAGATCAATACTTAGTATTCCCAAGTGGCTGGCAGGATGTGGTACCCAAATCAACCCGCAGCCTTGCTTGATGCTGTATTAAAATCTCTTTCAGGAGGCGAAATCGACTGTGTGGATAAGGATGGCAACACTCCCCTCCATGTGGCTGCGCGATATGGTCACGAGCTTCTGATTAACACCCTACTAACCAGCGGAGCCGACACAGCCAAGTAGGTCACTGGGAAAATGCAGTGGTCTAACTGCCCCATGTGGGGATGCTGCCAAGGGAGGCTGCCCGGCAGTATAGGGCTCCCATTTACCGGGGGTGGGGGGTGGGGGGGGGGTGGGGGGTGTGGGGGGTGTGGATCTGTGCCATTATGTTCAGCTCAGATTACATCTGTAGTTAAGGAAGGGAGTTGTAGTGACGGAGGCAAGGAGGAACCTGTTGGTTTCAGCTACGTCAGAACGAGGTCTCTTCTGCTAGGTTTTGCTGAGGAAACCGTGACGTCATTTTCAGCCAGGGTTTGTAGTATCTCTGCTTGTTTGGTTGTTTGGTTTCTTTGAGACTGGGTTTCTCTGTGTAGCCTTCTCTGTCCTGGACTCTCTTTGTAGACCAGGCTGGCCTCGAACTCACAGCGATCTACCTGCCTCTGCCTCCTGAGTGCTGGGATTAAAGGCGTGTGCCACCACTCCACTGGTAAACAGGAGACATAGCCAGGCGAATTCAAATTTACTCAGAATTTTCACTCAATTAAAAAAAAAAAAGAGTTATAGGGTATGATTGAATCTGTCATGTGGGGAAGTGTGAGGGGCGGGCCTTATTTTGCACTTACTTCCCCCAAAAATATTGAAAGCACTTCTCTAGCTGTGGGGCCGAGTTCTTCAAGGACTTCACGAGCAGTTACCTGCCTGGCATCTTCTGTTGGTCTCAAGTCCCACTTAGGACAAAGAACCATTAAAGGCAGCAAATCAGAGTTCTAAAAAAAAAAAAAAAAAGAAAGACAGGCCTTCTGTGGTGAAATGCTTGCTGTCTATGTTGTCAAAGTCGATGGGAAAGAAGAAACCCAAAGGAGGTGGTGGAAGTTTTTTAAAGGCTTCAAGGCGATGAGCCTTGGGCAGCCCTGGGGGTGTGGTATGGGTGGTGGGGTGTGTTGGATGGGGGGTGTGGATGTGGGTTGGTGGGGAGTGTGAGGGGGTGCTGGAGCAGGGGCTGGGCAGAGCAGATGGTGGCAGTAGCCCGCAGAAGGAGGACAACAGCAGCAGAGATGAGGAGGCAATACTCCTGCTGGGGCTGGGACTCCACGGGCGAGACTTCAGGGAACCACAGTCCACCCCAGGACACTGCATAGAGCTTGGAAACCCAGGTTTGCTGGCCTAGTCTGGGCTCCATGTTTACCTACCTCACTTTAGAACTGTGTCATTTGGAGCCTGTTGCTCAATCCCTCTGTGCTGTGAGAAATAGAAATAATAATAATGGTGCCCGTCTGTAGCTTGTTAGGAAGATTAAATGATTTAATTACCAGGAACGCTCTCTGGTAAGATCTGAATATGTACAGGCTATTTAAACACACCAGAAAAGCTTATTAAAATGATAATCTTTTATGAAAAGCTCTTTGAACAGTGCCTGATATCCAGTAAACTATCAATAAATGTTAAACTGTTATTTTATTACCTAGTATTATGTAATAGAGACAAATTCAAGAGTACCTTAAATGCTTAAATGTAGAGGTTAGCCTTGATCACAGAGGCCATGGGTAGCTATAACTGAATTTTTAGGAGGGAAAGCATACATTAGGAATTCTGTATTTGCCGAATGTGTGGGTATTATAATTACAAATTGAGGAATAAACCACAGTTAAGATGGTTCTTGGTAGCTATGGTGGGGCCACATTTACGATCAAATTCACCAGGAGTCAGGTGTTTTGAGGTGCGTTTTAAGGAACATATAGCTTTGTAGTTACAGTAGTTTGCCTTCACTAATTGTTAGGTTGAGCTAGACTCCAAGTCCTTGCATGCTGGCCTGATGATGGTGGAGGGTCACAGAGGTGCAAATGATTGTAGTCTTAATGCTTGTTACAATGGAGCTTTGCAGCTGGCTTTTAAAAGACTTGGAGAAACTTGCTCTCTGGATCTCCCAGAAGACCGGGCATTCCAGCAGAAGAAAAAAATTGGACAGACATTTGGATGGCGTTGGGAACTGGAAAAGAGGCAGAAACAAGAAAGACCTTTCATGAGGAATGAATCCCCTCTACAAGGACAAACACATGAACCTGTTGAAGCGAGCCCTGAGGCTGCGTGGCCTGATGTGTGGCGGGGTTGGGAGAAATGAGACAGGAAGGGAAGAAGAATGTAGGAGGATCTCATATGTCCTGCCCAAGGCGCTGGGTTCTATTCGGAGGCATTCGGAAGCTATTAAGGAGTTATAAATGAGTGTAGGATGGGTTGTATCTAACCATCCCCTTTGTGTGTAAGGAAGATCCTCTGATAGCCATCCAGGCAGACTGGAGGCTGTCCAGATTGCATACACTTGGCAGCCTCTTGCAAGTGTCCCAGGAAGAAAAGATGAGGTCATAGGCTAAGGATGAGGCTGAGGACCTGCCAAGGAGGGGGGATGATGGCAAGCAGTGTTGGCTGTGCGTGCCTCTCTGAGTAAGAAAAGGAATCCACTTTTAGCCGAGCCCTTCACCTCTCTGAATACGCTGTCATTTTTTTCAGCATCCATCACAGCAGAATTAGTTACCATGGTTACTCACATAATTGACTGTTTCGCATGCCTGTTAGTTGAGTATGTCACCAGAGCAAGTCACACTGCCACTGGGATACAAGAGCACATACTAGGGATGTAGAATCCTATCTTATAAAGCCAGGACTGGCTTCTGAGAAGAAACTGGGTGTCAACCAAGACTGAGATGAGCATCTGCTAATTAGATAATGGTAATGAGAGACTTTCAGGTCCTCAGTGTAGACTTGCTTTCATTATTAGTTGAATAATCAGCATTAGCCCGACTGCAAACTTCTTGGACTTTTGATATTACCCTATCAGTGAGTGTTTTAAAAACTGTAAAGCACATGCATATAGGCAATAGCTTTATGAAAAATGCTCAATTTAGCAGCAGTGTGGTAGCAAATACCCATAAGTGCATACCTAGGCCAGGCACCACTCTAAAAGGGTAACAACCATCAGTGTTTGCGTAGGGTGAGTACTCTGTGGATAGCTCCAGCATACTAGGTCACAGAGCCATTGGGGAGTAGGAACTGGGACCCTGTCCTTGGCCACTGGGGTCCGGAGCTCCAGTGTATCCACATAGGGCCCATTGCCAGTCTGATAACTCATGTGGTAGTGACTAGGATTGCTCAATGTCAAATCACCATTTCTGTGGGATTGCGCTGGCCAAGCTGCTGACTCTTGAGGGTTCAGTGTGTATTGAAAGAAGAAAGGCCTTGCAGTGGTCTAGGCAGTGTAGTGGGGCAACAGGCCCAGCACCAGGGGCAATGGCTCTCACTCTACCTAAGCCACCTTTTGCTCATGCAAAGATCTCAGTGTCCTCATCGCTCCCTAGGCTGAGATACAGTGTATGTCTCATACAGCCAATGGTATGTCTTTCTCATAGGCCTCTGACAACCTATAACCAAACTATGACACACAAACACAGGGTCATCTGATGTGCAAGTGCCAGCTCTGAGGTTTGGCATATGCAGGATGAAACAATTGTCATTCAGATGAAGCCAAATATGCTTTAAGTCTAATGTTTACATTATTATTGTTGTTGTTGTTGTTATAAAGAAAAGATTCTCCCAGAAGACTTTTTAGAGCCCAAAGGTGTTTAAGAAACATTCCAAGAAGCAGCAGGAAAGACAGGGGCCAGGACAGAGCTTGGCTCTCAGGAGGACTGCAAAGAGTTCACTGAGACTCTTGATTCCCTGCGGATTGGGCAGTGGCCACTCAGAGGAAACCTTGGTAACCGTGTTAGAGTGTTTGGACTACCCAAACCACGGAAGACATATGTAGGCCGCTGATGACAGGAACGAGTCTTAGCGCCATCAGCTACAGCCAAATGCCTGAGACAGTAGCTACAGTGACACGGATAGCATTCCGTAAAAGGTTTGATTTTTATTTTTTTAAACGGGAACAATTCAGGTAACACCATCATAAGGCGATTCCGTCCTAAGGTAGGGAACGTGTCTTGCCCACTCAGTGAAGGAGGATTTAGAAAGGAGGAGGTTGAAAATGCTAGCAGGTCATGGTTCACTGTCTAGCGGGCCAGTGAGACCTTGCAGCTCCCTATGAAGCTAATACCAGTCATGCGAGTAACTGTGTGCCAGCTCCTTCGCTTCAGGCTTTGTGTGCTTTAGCCCGGTGAGTCCTTCTAGTTACTCTGTGGTGTAGACACCGTAATTATCTTCAAGTTCCTGATGGTGCAGCCACTATGTACTTGCTAAGCTCCACGTAGTTTGCAACTAGGGAGACTGGCACTTGGAGTTTCTGACTCCATCACCTTAAACAGTGTCCTTTACCACAGAGAGTGAAGGGGACGTTCCAGGATGCCCTGGGTACAGGGAAGGAGCAAACTCATCCCCTCATACCAAGAGGAAAACTGAAAAGACACCAATATTCTTCTGGTCCCCGAGCCCTTTCACCTCTGGAAGCATGCCACAGGAAGACCTTTCAGACCTCATTTATTTTGGGATAGCTGAGTAGGGGATGCTAGCTAACTACTAAAGTACAGATAGCTAAATACAAATGGCCTCCATTAATTTTATGACTTGCCAAATAGATGGCAGCAATCTAACTGGAACTGGCCTCCTCTTTGCTGTGACTTACACACTGTTAACTTTAGGGTTATTGGATGTTTTTATTCTCGGTGCTCCCTGATGTATACTTGTGACCATGGCGGCCAAGCCTGGGCTTTCCCTACTAAAGACTTCAAAGTCCCTTCTCTGCAAGCAGTCTTGTTACAATAAAGGGTAGCTTTCTTTCCAAATGTTTAAATCCTTTCTACAGGATTCAGAGATTATGAATTTTGCCCCCTTTCCTTGATATATAATTTGACTGTTTGGGCCAGTGTTATATTCAAGTTCAAATACCAATCACAACGGCGCCTACACTGATCCCTTCAAACCCTGCACCGAGATGACACGTCTCTAAGTGGAAACAACATGTACTGTAATTAACAGAATGCTTGCTAGATAGTCTAAACTAGAGTAGTTTTATCTCTTACCTTCCTAAGAAGCAGTGAAAATTTAGTTAATGTATATTGTGATGAATTACTGAAAGTGGAAAGATTGATCAAAAGTATTGGTAAGGATGTTTATAGAATATAGTATGCAATTTTACACTGTTGATTTCTGTTTTATCTAGTTTCTTATAGATGCTGATGTTATTTATCTAATTAATTCTAATTAATGCTTGCTCTGTACTAAATATAAAATATATTTGTCACAAAATATATTCATTATATACACATTGTAGGTATATATACGTACATAATTGTAAAATATATGGCATGTATTCACACATATGTGTATACATATTATATCTTTACAAAAATATATTGGTAATACATTTGTGTGTATATACATGTATATATTATTTGTCTTATAAAATATATTGTATATCTATGTATATATGTATGTATATATTTTTAAAATGAGGTTCATTCAGAAAATTGTAAGAAATGCAGTCTTGATTCAGACACATTTCTTTAGAGACAAAAATATCATAGAAATTATTCTATACTTTTATATATTCTATACACTCTACATTCTCTCTCAAATGTCTAGAAATATTTAATCATGTGTTTTCCCCCTAACCCTCCCCAAACAAGTCAAATTGTTGCATGCTAATCCCATTAGCTGTTAGTTTCATTTAGTTAGATTTATAGCATCTCATACTCTTTACAAAGATAGCTTGTTTCTATTAAGCCAAGTGGGGACGATATAAATAGTGGCACAGACAGGAAACCTTTCCTCCCCTCCTCTGCCTCCTACTTTCCATGAACATCAAGGTGGTCATTTATGCAATTGCTTTTTAGACTCTTGTAATGGGGGTGGATAAGTGATGAGAGAGGCAATTACAAACAGTTCTCCTCCACATGATGTTGCCCAGAAGACTGGAAAATTGCATCTCTTGATGGATGCCAGCTATTGGATACACAGGGCTGGAGATCTCCATATATGGAAAGGAAAACTAACAGAAAGTTGAAGAAAACACCAACAAACAGAAACCAGCATGGAAAGAGAAAGAGAGGCTCAATTGCTCACACTTTCACTTTGTAAAACACGGAAGACCTAAGTGTCTGTGGCTGTGTATCTTTTTTCACACATTCACACACATGAGAAGTGACAACTCCTGGGATGGAAAATAAAGTATTTATAACCCAAGTCTGACACATTCAATCATACGTGTTTCTTTATGAAGCATGAAATCAGAAAATGGGCCGCTGTGCTGCACGGTTGTGTGGGGAGGACTTTCACAATCTAAAATGTGCTGTGTGATTTAAGTGGGCCGCCGCATGAAATGTTCATGGATACACAGCAGCCCCAGATGATGCTGTTGGTTAGGACGCAGGTTTGGGAGGGCTTTGGGTCTTTGTGCAAAGAGAGGCAGAGAGGGAGAGCTCAGAGGCGCACCCGTTGTCTGCCCGCCCTTCCAGGATTTTCCTGAGGACGGGCTCTTAAGTCAGGCTTAAGTCCTTTTCTAGATCCTTCTTGGAATCCCTTTTAGGGGAAAACATGCTAGGTTTAGGAAATCTGTGCTCAGTGATGTTCACTGCTACTGTATCTTCTGACTGGTATAGTGATGTATGTGGGTCAGCGCACATCAGCGTAGGCCAATAGGAATATAACTTTTTGCCTAACAAAAAGTTAATGGTTATTTTTTTAAAATCTAATTTTACTTCTAATAATACAGGCACTATTAACTCTTAACAAAACACAGACACATATTAGGTCAATAGTAAATATTTATTGCATCAAGGAAAAAACTAGGTTGCTTTCCTCACTGGAGGATCATCTTGCTCAGCACTGTTAGCTCTGGGCCAAAGCACGGTATCTTAGGCTCAGAAGTGTTGAGCACGTAAATGAGTGAGAGAATAAATGAATTAACAAACGGACAAATGAGATGTTTAACAACTAAGCTGAAAGAAGGAATATGGTATATAAATGTTTAACATATATATGTTCTGAATATGAAACAGATTTTTTTTAAAAAAATGTGTATATATGTCCATATGTACTATGCGCACTTATGCATACATACTTATGGTTATGGGCTTTAAATTGGTGTGGAACCAAGAGCATGTTGTTTTAAGGCAGAAAATGGCGTGTAATTACTTACTGAATGGAAAGATGACAGATTTACTTCAGGGGTGCTTGTGGGAGTTTTCCATAGAGGACTGGCAGAAGGGAAATTGCTCTATGCATCTATCTCAACGTCTTTTACTGTGCGTGATTGTTCTTCTCAGGTGTGGGATCCATAGTATGTTCCCCCTACACTTAGCTGCCCTAAATGCCCACTCTGACTGCTGCAGGAAGTTGCTGTCATCCGGTAAGTAAATCCACACCAGCCATCAGGCCTGACATGTCCTGTCTGTGAGCCTCGGTGGCTGGCTGAGCTTGGCCATGGCTTTGCCTTAGCAGAGTGAGGGGGTTCCGTAGCCTGCCTGCACGACACAGCTCCTGGTGGTCCCTGAAATCACAGCTGTTTGGGTGCCAGTGTTTCTGTGTAGAGTGAGAGTCTTGTCCGATTTTCAGTGGTCCAGTTTGGTTGTGGGGAGTGGGAACCTTAAGTCACAGAAGGAAAAAAAAATCCTTGAGCTTTAAATTGGTGCGTTAACATTTAATACTTTTCAACAAAAGAAAACGGCCCCATCTTCAAGATTTCAATGGTACAAAATACCTTGGGCACTGAAACATCATCAAGGCAGACCTCTTCCAAGAAGGTTTAATTTTTATATATTTTTTTTAACGCGGAGCTGTCTGGAACCCAAGATTCTCTCTGCTTTGGAGCTCTGCTGACCTTCCTTATCTCTGCTTCTGCATGTCTCCACATATTAAGACGTCCCTGGGCTTTCTAAAGTGGCAGAAGCCTGCAGGGTGAAGGTTGTTTATGAATTAATTCATTAGCTATCCCAGAGGCGTATTTCTTCCTCTAAGTACTTTTTCTATGGCGGATTCTGTTTCCACTGCTTTTGGCTTAAAAATAATCCCTGCATGAAAGCGTGTTTCCCACATCTTAGGCCCATGGGAAGGTTGGGATGCACTTAAGGACGTTTCTGTCCCAGCCTGTCAGGACTGCTCCCCTGCTTTCCATGCTCCTTATATGTTCGGTCTGCCTGTTCCATTGCCTTACTTAATCTCAAATTGATTTCATAAATTTCTATCCCGGGATTGAAAAATGGGCCTGTGGTTCACGGAGAGCTGAATGCAAATAATAAATAAATAAATAAATAAATAAATAAATAAATAAATCCTTCTTTGACTTCATGGTGCTTCCTATAAAATTGCCGAGCTTGAGCAGTTACCGCTGGTTTCCATGACAACCTCTTTCTGACTACAATTGCTTGCGTTCTGGTTTTCCTACTAACTGATTTTTCTGTCTCTGCAATGTTTCCTGTGGTTTAACTAGGACAAAAGTATAGCATAGTGTCCTTGTTTAGTAATGAGCACGTGCTGTCTGCAGGCTTTGAAATAGACACCCCAGATACGTTTGGAAGGACGTGCCTTCATGCCGCTGCTGCAGGGGGGTGAGTACTTCTGAATGCTGGGTACCCCGCAACTAGATGACTTCATACATCTTAGTTGACATAAATTGCTTGTGAACCAAAGGCAATTTCCATAGTAAATGGGGGTCACAGTCACTTCTACCAAATATCAAGTGTCACTAGCTTCATTTCCACATCCCTCAGATTTTGTTCTTCCGAAGGGAAAATAGTCCGTCCTGTGTGGTGCAGAGCTCTGGGATTGTCCTCTTCCCCCCAGCCCCCACTGGCTGTAAGATGTCAGGCTACACAACACGGCTACCCGCTTGGCATCTTTTCCACCAAAAGGGATTAATGTGAACTTTGTTCTCAAATTTTCCTTTCTTTGCTGCCAGTTGATGGATGGTAATAAAGAGGATCAATGATTGAATAGATTTATACTCATTTATAGACATTTTGTAATAACTGAAAATTAGTTTTGAAGTTTTGGGAGTGATTAAATGTGAACAAAGGTCAAGGAAATCCTAAAGATAGGCAGGAGGGATTTAACCCTTGCACAGTCCCTGGGAGCAAACAGCCTGTTTTCCATCAGCTTTTTTTTCTCTTTCACATGTCAATGGTTAGATCAAAGCTCTGATCAATATATTGTTGATATATGACCACATATTGACCTAACACAGTGTCCCTTATGTGACCTTGTAGTGGGAAGGTGTTGGCTTCCTAGGACTTAAGGAAGTCTCCATTTATCATGTGTGTTACCAAACGCACTTATCAGGGGTGAAGGAACCATAGAACTGTAAAGCCCCTTATTAACATGGGTCCCTCCTAGAGTTATAAACAAGCCTTATACAGACTTACTGTATTTTCTAGTAGATGTGCTGCTGAAGCGAGCACTCATTACTGTATTTTTTTTTTAATTTTAAAAAGAAGCCTCTTCTTCCAATCCCAGTCCTCAAACCAAATGACATTCACGAATCACACGGGTTGACTCCACCTATGCCTTTATCCTTTTCCACCCATCACTTAGTAAGAGATAGGTACCACATACTAGCCGGCTTGCCGTACCAATTCACAAGTGCCTTTTAAAATCATGTGTTTTGTGACTCTTTCATTTCGTTCTCTGAGAAAAGTGGCCATGAAGGGTAGATGCAGAACAGGCTGAAGCTGGCTCAGGCTTATCATTAATGAGATCATTTTTCTTATTTAAATTATAACACAGCAATACATTAGCATTTCAGGTTTAGAATGATTGAGGGATGGTTATGCCTACATTTTAAATAACATCAGACCTGCCTGGAAAGTGGCAACACACCGTGCTGGGTTTATGTTTGAGACTCCGATTAAAATGACGCCACACGCCCTTCAACGGGAAAATTCACCTCAGTGGATCATTTCTCCCTGTTGAGCGTGATTTATTGCTTTTGTGGATGACGAAGCTGCTCTGAGTGATCATGATGCTCTGTTACATCATTCTCAGTGTTGGTCCAGCACATTTATTTACCTGGGTTAGGCAGACAGGGAAAGCCAGCTGTCTTTTTTTCCATTAAGGAGCATCGAGTTGAAAGTGGTTATTCTGGGGATTTATTGTGCTGTGACCAATGGTGATGCTCAGCCACTTTGCCTCATTGTTTAAAGGTGACAAGGAGTTATTAGAGGCTGAGGTGGTTTTCATGAACTCCTGGTGGGTTTGAAAAAGAATTTTAGGATAAATGATGACGCCATGTCACCAGAGGGCTTGATCACAAAGTAATCATTAAATTCCTTAGTCACTGGGCTGAAAATGTTCCATAAAGCCATTTTCTTTATTGATTTATTAGTTTTGAGGAAGCAACTTTAGATCTTTACAATGCAGCATTCATGAAGTATGCCCAGTTTATTTCTTGCTAGTGGATTTTAAACCTGAGGCTATCGATTCTTCTGGTCCTATTCCCTGCAGAAAACACCTCTTTCTGGAGGCACCTTAGTAATTAACCCTGACCACACTAATTACGTTTCTCTGTCTTTCTAGCAATGTAGAATGTATAAAACTCTTGCAGAGCAGCGGAGCAGATTTCCACAAAAAGGACAAATGTGGGAGGTATGTATTCTGGCTGACCTGCCTCGAAGGCCTAATAAGAGTAGGGCTAGTGCATTGAGAAGTCCTGGTGTTGAGGTGCCCACCATGGGACAACTGGGGTGACTCCATCCCCAGAAGGCAATCCTTCCTTGTAGGGAAACACCAACAAAGCTGACAGGAGCCATGAGTTAAGGTCGTCACAGTTCTGCCTAAAAAATATTGCCTACCTGAATATGTTTTAGAAAAATAGCAGAATAGTTGCACCAAACTCAAAATATGAGCTGGACACTTGGCCCAGTAGTTAAGGGGTGTGCTGCTCTCGCAGAGGACTGGGGTTCAGTTTCTAGCACCTGAGTCTGGTGACTCCTAACTCCCTCTAACTCCAGCTCCAGAGATCCAGTGCTGCCTTCTGGAACACCTCCCTCTCCCGAGACACACACACACACACACACACACACACACACACACACACACACACACACACACACGGCAGACAGACCCATAGAGACATACAGAGAGAGACACACAGAAACACACAGACACACTGAGAGACAGATACACAGACACACACAGACACACACACAGAGAGACATAGACACACAGAATAAAACATTTAAATATAGTCAAAAGACCTACAGCATTTGTTTTCTGTGTTGAGCATTTCATCCTGAGATAAATTTTTAGACACTTGAAATATGAAATGAACATAAGCTACTACTGGGCTATAGAACTTTCTTTGCCCTCATAACCCCTTGTAAGTTAAACTATGTCATGATGCTAGCTGGTACACACACAGACTCAAACTCATACACACACACACACACACACACACACACACACACACACACACACACACACACACACACACACACACACACACACACCCCGAGTCATGTACCAAGTAACATTTCAGTCAATACTTGACCACATGCATGATAATGGTCTCATGTATCTTGAATGTGTATTAGGCTTACCATCTAGTTTGTATTCATACAATGACAAAATCACCGAATGCTACATTTCTTAAATGCAGCCTGCTTTTGAAACATGACTCTATGTATGTATGCACATATATATGACACATGACTGTATGTGTTGCACTTTTCCCCTCTAGCAGTTCCTTCCAGTTCCTTACACCTTGCCCCCTAGCTCTTTGTGGTTTCCTGCCACCCACCTGTGATGACTTCCTACTGATCCTTCCAGACTATGATCAAATGAAACCTTCTTGTCATTCTTATGGCAATGTCCTGCCTCTGTGTTCCCCTAGTACCCCAAATACTCCATGACTGCACAGCACTAGTGATGTCTTTCCCCATCTGACTGTAAGCCTCCTGCAGACGAAGACTAAGTGTTATTTTTCTCTTCTCTGTTCCCTTCCCTTCTCTCCTTCCCTCCTCTCCTCTCCCCTCCCCCTCTTCCCCTCCCCCTCTCTTTCTCTCTCTGTACTGCATATACACAAGCCCTCTGCTACTGAGTTAGATCCATAGACCTTACATTTGCTACTGAGACAGGGTCCTGCTATGTAATCCAAAGTGGCCTTGAACCCACAGGCCTGCTTCAGCCTCCCTGGTGTTGGGTTTATAGGCACGTGTCCTTGCATCTAACTTTCTCCTTATCCTTAATCCCTGTCAGAGCTGTTGATCCCTCATCATTTTTCAGTCCAAATAATGAAAACAAAAGCAATCCAATATGTAAGATATTACAATTTCATAATTATAATTCTTCCTTTTGGACCAAAGAGAAAATCAGCTAGTAAAAGAGCCCTAAGTTATCTACAAAATGAAAAAAAAAAGCTTGAACTAATAAATAGTTCCTGAGCTAAAGTTACTTTATTTTTAGGATTCTATTTGGTTATTATTCCTGGGATATTGGCTAGTCACACCAGAAAAAAAAAAAGCCTGTCAAATAACTGGAAACTAAAAATAAGTAATATAAATTACGTCAGAGTTCTCAGACAAAGAAGCTAGCTTTTGGAAAGGGTGAATGTGGTATGATGGGCAGTAAAGGAGAAATGGACATGAGCGAAGGTGACTGTGACGACCATCCAGAGACCCTCGTCCTTCAGTTTGCACTCATGAGTGGGTACAGGTGAGAGAGATGCTCTGTAGAAGAAATTGAGACAGCTTGGGGAAATCTTCAGTTCCAAGCTGAGAAACGAAGCCTTCGTCAATGAAGGAAGACTGATGGTTTTAGAATGGGACTGTCATGGGTGGGGAAAACTCAACCAGAAACTGGATAGAGTTAAAGATGGTCTGAAAAAAAAAAAAGAAATTATTAGCACACTCTAATTAATGCAATGGTGGATCTCACGTGACATTTTCATTCCTGCGTGTATTTGTGCGTTCCATCGCCCTCTCTTACCCTCCCCCCTAGCCGTCTCTAAGAGTGGTCTTAACGAAGACGACCTGGATGATTCTTCATAGGGCAATCTGGCCGTGGACGAGCAATCACATAGCCCTAACCTCAGGCGGGCACTAGGAATAGGATGAAGGGACGATGCCACTGTGGTTGCCCTTGCCAGAGGCCACCTGTCTCGGCCTGTTTCTCACCTTCCACACACTGAGAGCTGAAGCAAGGCTGGCGTCCGCGATGAGTCTGCTTGCTGGCCTGGGTAAAGAAAAACAGTAATAATGCTAATCGTCACCCACCGTTTGTTTTCCAGGACCCCTTTGCACTACGCAGCTGCAAATTGTCATTTCCACTGTATTAAAGCGTTAGTGACCATGGGAGCCAACATTAATGAAACAGACAACTGGGGACGGACAGCTCTGCACTACGCCGCTGCGTCAGACATGGATAGAAAGTAAAAATAGCTTCGTCTGGGCTTCCTCTCGGGGTAGAGCTGTGAGGGGAGGACTGTTGTGTTTTCTTTCCACCGCCTCCTAGAAACTGCACACGGGGAATCTATCATTCAGAGTGGAGATCATCCCTGCCCTGGGCTTCCCCACTCTGTCTCTAGGTTTGCTTATTACACGCCGTTGCACACTTTCCCCTCTTCTCTGCTCTTGGGTTGAATGCCAAGAAGAGCTGTCAAGCCCAGGCTTTTTAGTTCTTTGGAAATCTATCGGGATTTATTTGACACACACACAATAGTATCCATCATTAGCGCTTAAATGCTTCATGTGCTAATATATGTCATGGGTGAAAAATACCCACTGATGCATAATCCCCATGTGCTTTCAAATGCAGCCTTGGTGTGAAGAGATCAGGCACGACTCTTCCCAACCTGGGCAGCTGCAGAGGAGGAATTTCTTATTCCGAGCATGTTTGGACTGTAGGTAGCTAGGCATGGAAAGCAGATATCACTGAGCCATGGGAAGGGGGTGGGGTCCTACAGTTGAGACATTCATAGGAAGACTTAATTTCATAGGAAGACTTTGGTGAGTTTGAATGACAACCGTTGAATTCTTTGCCACCCCCTGTGGTGCATTATATTCTGGATTATAATGGCTTCTTTTTTTAGAACAATGACACCTAAACCTTTAATTTTAACGTATGAATAAGCTAAGCATATGCTCTTCCATTGGGCTGTACCGCCAGCCCTTTCAAACAGTCAAGATGGTGAGCCAACTAAGAAATACGTCTTATATCATGGTTCAGCTCACGTGTTCACATATATGTTCATACATGAGAAATAAAAAAATCTCACAAACTGTATTTACATTTATCATATGTAACAAATTATGTTTTCTATGTGGGAGCAGGGGATTCAAGAGTTCAAGCTCTTCCTCTGATATGTAGTTTGAGGACAGCCTGGGCTCCATGAGATTCTGTCTCAAAGTACCAACAACTCTATATATGCATGTGTGTATACATACATACACATGGCTTGGGAGGTATCTGTATTGGTGAAATGTTCCCATGTAAACATGAGACCCACATAAGCGTACCCAGGCATCTGGGCTGGAGAGGAGGGTTATTAGTCAAGCGTGCTTGCTGCTTTTTCAGAGGACCCAAGTTCAGTTGGCTCTCAAGCACTGTAATTCTGGCTCTAAGCGATCTAACCCACATGATGGCATCTCACACCTGTGGCCTTTATTCACACAGGCACACAAATAAACATAAATAAAAATAATAAATCTCAAAAAAAAAAAAAAACCAACGCAGGCATGGTGACAGCTTGCTGACCAGCCAGTCCAGCCTATGAGATGAGCAACGCTGTCTCAAAAAACAAGGTGGACAGCTCTTTATGAAAGGGATGCCCAAAGTTGACCTCTGCCCTCCACACATGGAAGTGAACACACAAGCATGCACCCAAACGAACATGCACAGCCACGCTTCAATTTATGTGTAAGACTTTTTCTAATAAGATGTCATACTTGCGATCTCATAGCCATGCAGGGTGTTAATTGAGCTGTGCTGTGCACTGGGGAAAGCTAGGCAGGAGGGAGGGCGAGGGAGCAAATAGACTTCGTGCCTTAAGAGCAAGAAAGGAAGTTCTGAGTGAAGAATCATTCTAGGAGATGAAGGCCAGGGTCCCCTGCAGGCTGTGAGTCGCTGGGCTGGCCAGAAAGTGTGAGGACATGGTAGGGGTGGAGTCTGGGGCGGGCGGGGTGGGGGGGTGTAGGCAGCTTTATTCTGGTCTTCATCACATATATCTAGGGAGAAGCTTTAGGAAAGCTCTCAAGGATTCCTTGGGAGGAAATAGACCTTGAAGAAAAGCAATGTGTGCCCCTTTTAGATTGGGATAAAAAATCACTGAGATAATAATTATGTAAAACCTATCAACAATTTTTTAAATTAAAAAACTAATTGTGATTTTTTTTTCCTATCTCTTCTGCTGAGCAGTAAGATGATCTTAGGAAACGCCCATGACAATACTGAAGAACTTGAAAGAGCCAGGGAAATGAAGGAAAAAGATGCTGCGTTGTAAGTTTCTTTGGAGCCTAAGGATGGGGTGCTATAGTCTTTCGTCCCCCCCAGTTCACCACATGCCTGCCTTCCTGCTAGGGGTCTCATTGGGGATCCTGAGAAAGGGACAGGATATAGGCCTGCCTTTAACACACCCGTCCTACTGTTCTTGTATGTGGAACTTTATAAAATTATAAGCTTGCTTAGACTGCCATTGTGATGGGCCAGCAATGTTAGGTCTTAAATAGCATATTTAATTCTGTCATGTATCATGTGCCGTGGGAACATGTTAAGCCTCCTTTTGGGACCTTAGGTTCTACTTTGATGACCTGGGGATAATTATTTGTCAGAATCTATAAACAAAGGTCCTCAGACCTTAGTGTGAAATCCCCCTCAGACCTTTGACTTATAGGTAACCTCCTGATTCTTGTAAACAGCTACCCCTGAACTAGTTTCACCTCACCTGCCCCAAACTGGCTTCATACATGGACTTCACTGATGCTGTGAGAAGGTCTGGGCATTGACACACATGCACTCCACTATAGTCGAGTCACAAACCGATCAGAGCAGAGATGTGTGGCCAGTGGTGAGCCTGGAGCTTAGCACAGTAGCTATTGAATAAATGAACAAGCAAGTGAGTCAGTTTGTCCACTTTGTGCCTTATCCCCCAGGGGACACAGGGCCCTGAGAGTCCGCAGGCCTGTGGTCCAGAGTGAGTTTACTTGTTCTCAAATTAACAGAGGAATGAGTTTCTGCGCCTGAGTGCTTGCGTTCGCTCTAAGGCCTCTACATTGCCCACTCTGCTCTCCTCGTGCCCCGGCATCTAAAATGTTACAGGCACAGAGGGATAGGGCTGGTGCAGGTTATAGGACATGACTCAGTATTTCTGGGCCGGGACAGACACTTCTGTGAGTAAAACAAAATGACCAAGTTTCACCTTCATACACCTGAATTTAAAAGAATGGTGTTAAAAAAAAAAAAAACAGGGGGTTTTAAATTACCTCAGCGAGCCTGTCTTTCTCCATTGACTTTCAGGCTAACTGTGTGAGAGCCCAGGCTCACTGGTGAGGAAGGGAGCAGAGAGAGTAGAGAACGGGCCCTGAGCTCCTTCCTGCAGAGAGAGGCCATTTCTGTACCTCAAGTGGATGAACTACTAGTGAGCTCTGGGAACAGGAAAGAGAAGCCTCCTCAGCCGCTGAACACTGAATCGTGTTTTCCCTTAGAAAAATACCCAGATTCCCGTGTTTCTGTTGCTGCGGCCATGCAATTGTCATCTAGTTTAGCTGTGTTCTGGACTAAATAAATCCCTGGGAGGAATTCTTAATATTTTCCAAATTATAATTTTTTTCAGTCCATTCAGAGGCTGGGGTTGCGTGTCCATAGACTGCTGTTCCTGCTGAATGACTTATGTCCAGGGTTACGTTCAGTTTACAATGAGTCACGCACAGGATCCTCTCCACGGACATTTTCTTGCACACATAAAAAAAAGTGCTTCCTTTTAAGGCATGAAGGACCAAAGACAGCACGACAGCAGGACTCTAATAGGAGTTTGATTTATTTTGGAGCGTTTTATAGATAAGTTATGGCAAGTGGATTGGGCTTACAACCTTTGTCTTTCTCCAGTTTTGGAGAAATTAAAGGACCAGTTTGTCCTTTTGGTCCCTCTGGCCTTAAACCAAAGAGTAGGTAAACGTAACTTCAAAGTTTATGAATAAACTATAGAAAGCTTCCACGGGAAAATGTTATTTAATGGGGAGGTTTATATTTAGAGTGCTTAAGCCTTGAGAGCCATGTATGGCTGGTGGCTCAGCCTTTTAATCCCAGAGTGGTACAAGGAGGAAGATTACAAGTGCCATGTCAGCTAACGAGCCTGAGGCCTGCCAGGGCCACACGAAACCCTGTTTCAAAAGAGCCAAGTTAACAAGTCTTGATCAGAGTAGGAGACTGAATCAGCACAGACTGTCTCCTGGTGATGGAAGTGGTACCACAGCAACTAGGGAGTGAATGCCTCCTGTAGGACAAAGATCGGGTTTCTGCACATCCCAGGGTGCTGGAGTTCTAGAGCCTTCAGCACAGGTCAGCCAAGCTCCTCCTCCTGCCAAATGCGTCCAGCCTCTTGACATTGCAAACACAATGTTGTCAATGCAGAAAACCCCTCAGAATATTTTAAGTCTGCTCTCATTTGTGTCAGGCCACATTCGTAGTTATCCTTGGCCGCATCTAGACCACGGGCCGCAAGCTGGACCCTCGTGCAGCCCACTTAGTCACCTATGCCAGGAAAGGCTTTTGAAATCAATAATTTTGTCTAGTCTACATTCCTGATGGTGCAGCCTAAGTTTCTTCCCTCAAGTGTAGTCCCTGGGTGAATTCTTCATGCTTTGTGTGTGGTCAGTCATTCTTTTGGTCTTTTTACTATTCCAACTACTCTCGGGCTCTTTTCTCCTTAGCTTATTTTAAACTTCAAATTTTTAACAACCTAATCTTCATCTCCAATAGCGAGGTCAGAATTAGTCCCTGCTCTCGTGGCTCCTCCCAGCGGTGATGACCTGCCCACTCCTTTATTACGTTTGAGATGTGTCAACACAGAGACTGTAGTCTTATTAGCCAGGCATCTTGTTGGCAGGCATGTTCTCCACCTTAGGATAAGACGGGAGGGGAGGGGGGGGGAAGACACCTAATTACCCACCTGTTCTACAGACTTTCCAGAACTGTTATTTTAAGATGAAATCAAGACAGATAAAGTGAGCATGGGCCCTCGCCTACCCCAGCACAGAAAGCTTTATTGTAATAGGCTCTTCTGCGCTCTTGAGTGCTTCGTCAGATGTTCATAATTGAGGGGTTCGCTGTAATTATCCGTTCTGCTACAGCGGTGTTTCTGAGACTGCATCTATGCTTACAGATGTCTAGAGTTTCTGCTTCAAAATGATGCAAACCCATCCCTCCGGGACAAAGAAGGCTACAATAGCATCCATTATGCTGCTGCCTATGGCCACAGACAGTGTCTGGAACTGGTGAGTTGTTCTGTCTGTCCATTTTTTTTTTCCCTAATGCAATACTTTTCCAGAACTCTTCACAGCCACCCTCACTAAAGATTTCTGGGAAGATGTTTTTAGCTATGTGAAAGGTTTGTTAGACCTTACAGGAAGTAGATTTACTTGTTCCTGTCCTCACTGACTGGCAGTGAACTCATCTGCAGTAACTCTGGTAGGAATCTGTGTGTAGACACAGCTTTTGTTTTGAAGATGGTTAGGATGTGTCCAAAGACAAACAAACAAACAAACAAACAAACGCTAAGTAGCTCTTTCCAGAGGAGAACGGAGCACTGCAGTGCTCACTAGCAGTATTGTGTCTAAGTATGCGACTTACCCAAGATTAACCACTTAATTTTCATCTCGAATGTTATCTGGAGTGGAAAGGAAGAAACTGGCAGGGACCAGAAACAGAATTTGTACTGAAAACAAAAACAAAAACAAAAACAAAACAAATCAGACGATTAAGAGATACCAAGGGTAGTGTGTGTGTGTGTGTGTGTGTGTGTGTGTGTGTGTGTGTGTGTGTGTGTTGGGGGCGGTGGTTAAATCTGAATTCTTCTCTTGGTGATAAACATGAGATCCAAAACTCAAATGCCAATTGTTATTTGAAATATGGAGGGGGAGTGAGCTCAGATGTGATGGGGGCCGTGGGCAATAGAGAGAGAGCCCTGTTGTAAAGGGAGGCATGGCTGGTTGGAAGACCAGGAAGGAAAGAATTGCTAGGGAGAGACAGAGAGAGAGAGAGTGAGTGCATGCAAATACACATCCACTCATATGTGACATATTCTCACACATATGTTCAGACTGAGCCCAGAGCCCAGATCACCAGCTTGATCAGCAAGAACTCCACCCATTGAGCCATCTAGCCAGATCTAAAATCTGACTTTTTTTTTTTAAGAGTCCTTGTTTTGAAATCTTCCTGGAGAGGCTGAGGGGAAAGTTCGGTCACAGCTACATCCAGCCTGCAGGTCACAATTGGCTACTTTCTTGACCACCATTCTTGGTTCAGCTCCATCAGGATAAACTTAAATGTCTGTGTGGGCTGATAGCAGGCGCCATTTTTCTCTACTGCTGTGTTATATGCCTGTGTGGCAGTTTGAATGAAAATGGCCCCATAGGCCCATAGGGACTGGAGGCGTTGCCTTGTTGGAATAGGTGTTGGAGGAAATGTGTTCCCGGAGGTGGGCTTTGTGGTAGCCGAAGCTCAAGCCAGACCCAGTGTCTTAACTCTTTCCCTGTTGCCTGCCCATCTGGATACAGACCTCGCAGCTTCTCCTCTGGCACCATGTCTGCCTTTGTGCTGCCATGCTTCCCACCATGATGATAATAGACTGAACCTCTGAACTGTAAGCCAGCCCCAACGAAATGTTTCCTTCTAAAAGTGGCTGTGGTCACGGTGTCTCTTCACAGCAATAGAAACCATAACTGAGACAGCCCAACATTTGGGGGGGGGGGCCGAAGCAAGGGGATCTTAAATTTGAGGCCAGCCTGGACTCATGTTACTCTGTCTAAGAAGTAAAGAAGTTGTGCCAAGTGTGATGGCGCACACCTTTAATCAAGCACTTGGGAGGCAGAGGCAGGTGGCCTCTGTGTTCGAGGCCAGTCTAGTCAATGTAGCAAATACCAGTCCGTCCAGGGCCTACATAGTGAGACACTGTCTCAATCAATCAATTGATTGATCGGTCGACCAATCCATTAATCAGCCCACCCTACTTTCATTTCTTCTTTCCCTACTAGTTATTCCTCTGAAGAAACACCCAGTATCTTCTGTACTTGGTTTACTAAGCCACGAGGCAGGGAGCCAGCAGGCTAAAGTATCAGAGCTCACACAGAGCTAGCTGCGGTGTGTGTATTCCTCACCGTCCTTTACACAGAGCTAGCTGTGGTGTACTCCTCACCGTCCTTTACAAAGAGCTAGCCGCTGTGGCATGCTCCTCACCGTCCTTTGGTTGCTTCCACCTAGGGCCAGTCTTCTTATTGTTCTTCTACTGTGGAGCACAGGGAGCTCCGTATAAAGTTGCCCACTTTGGAAACAAGAACAGTATTTTTCTGGTATCATTTTCCATTGCATGGTTTGGTGATTATACTAGCCTTTACTGTTCTTGCAGAATTCAACATGGTCTTTCTGACGTTCTTGTGAATACTGTAGAGGTCCTTGTTTGACGTTGGGAATAGGTAACTGATTTTGGGTTTAAATTTTGTTTGTTTGTTTGTTTGTTTTCCTCCCCTGGTTCCTCTTCAGTTACTTTGGCTGCATACATAATAAATCACCCAAAAAGTTAGCAGTTGAAAACAGCAGGAGTGGTGTGCCATGCCTCATTGTTTTTGTGAGCTGGGACTTGGGGAATGACTAAGCTGAGTAGTTCTAGGGAAAGGTTTGTGAAGAGGGCATGTGCCAGGCTAAGGACGAAGGGCTGTTCTCTCTGTGGTACTACCTGGGCTAGAGGGTACAGCCTGACAACCTTCTAAAGGCCTGCGTTAGCCCTGCGTGTCCTTGGGGTTTCTACTCCTCCACTCCCCTCTCCTATCTTCCCCTCTATCTCTCTCTCTCCCAGTTATCTCCCTCCTCTTCCCAAGTGGCCCCTCCAACTCTCAGCCCTCCTGCTGCTACCTGCTCAGTCCTGGGGTTACAGCTGTGCCCTGCTATTCTCTGGGCTTCTCCGTTTGTTCTAGTGGAGCTGGGTTTCTCGTGTGGTGACTCAAGATCCACCGACGGGCACGGGAGAGTGGAGGAAGGAGGAAGGCTGTGGGCTGCCTTTGAAAACTACTTCTTGAGGTGGTCGTGAGATACAGAGAGGCAAGGGAAAATGATGAAGTGCTGACTCCGTGGCAGATGTAGAAAGCCAGTGACTCGGGACTCCTGGCCACTAACTGTGGTAGAGGACCCCACGTGGCCAAGGAGCAGCCATGAACCATGCAGGCGAGCAAGCCAATCATGGAGGCATCAACTAGTTTGTCCAACGCCTCTGGTCTTTGGACGAAGGAGGACTAGTCGCTTTTTTTTTTTTTTTGAGTTCTGATTTTAAAGGAGTGGTTATTCAGCAAACTACACACTGCCTTCCATCACAGATTAAAGCTCTGCTTCTCAGGCCAGGTGGCGCTCACTTTTAATCCTAGCACTTGGGAGGGCAAAGGCAGGTGGATCTCTGTGGGTTCGAGGCCAGCCTGATTTACAAAACAGGTCCAGGGCAGCCAAAGCTACACCGAGAAACCCATCTCAAAAGAATAAGAAGAAGAGGCTCCACTTCTCCTCAAGCCTGGTAGGAGCAGGTTAAGATAAGGCAATGCCATCTTTGTCTCTTAACTCCAGCTTTGCAGTTGTGCTTGCCCTGGACCTATAAGCAAGAATGACTTTGTCCTTGGAGCTCATAGATGAAAGGCTCCTTACAAAGGGTGCCCACGTATGGATGTGTACTGTCATCACTGGGAGAGGGCTTACTGGTGTAATTACCCATTATGAGCCTGTCTTTTGAAATCGACTTAAGGCCCAGCTGTCTTTAATTACTTTCCTCCCAGAAAACCATGTGCCATAATTGGATATATGAACTTTTATTGCAAAGTTTGTTGTTGTATTCTCAATAATGCGCCCTGCTCTGTGGAGCTATAATGTCCTCACTCCTGTAGCATAATTATCTGCCAGCACCGCCTCTCTGTCCACGTGATGGGTTGCATGTATTGTTTTGTTTTGTTTTGTTTTTTTCAGGAGTGCCATTTTAAGGCCATTGCTTCTTTTATCAGACAAAAGATTTTTCTGTCCACAAAAAAAAACTTGGCTCTTGGGTTGGATCAACTCTTGCCTTTGTATTTACAGAGATGATCGATCATGGAAATTGGGAATAGTCCGGAGTAGGTAGGGGAGTACTAGTTGGTCTTCATTTGTGTACTCAGTTGAGTCAGACCATGTTATCAATGTAAACTGGCAGAAGCATCAATCACCCTTGTTTGCTTTTAAGGAAGAACCTCCATGAGTCATTTATCACACAAATAGGATTTTCCTGAATGGTTGGTGTCGGATGGAGAGCTTTACGTATTCCCATTTTGGAATGCATCCTAAAATTCCTCTTGGGTACAGTTTGCACTAAGCGAAGTTCCTAAGCAGGCTGTGGACATCCTCACAGCACCCCCCTACCCCCCCCACCCCTGCTCCCAAGCCCAACACCAAATCAAAACAAACAGAGCAGAGAGCAGTCTTGCACCCCTCCCCACTGGATGTGAAGCCGGACTTTTGCAGGGATCTTACCTCCTGCTAGGTCATCCAACAATGAACCAGTTTGGGAGGAGATGGGACCGGACCGGAGGAAGGTTCCTGAAGGAGGGGAGAGAAGAAAGGGTCACCTCTGGGACAAGTGCTAAGTGAAAAGGGAAGGCAGGGTGGCTCTTTTGCATAGAGGAGCATTTCTAATTTTTCCTTCCCCTTTGGGAGCCCAGTGCCATCACAGTCCCTAAAATCCCCATTTTCTTAGGTGTCCTAGATGTTAGGAAAACAAACCAATGAACCAGCACACACAAGGGGTGGATTTCTGCAATTCACTGTCATGTCAAATACCCCTTGTCTCAAACATCCCATCTTACCAGAGAGAGTTTTTGTTTGGTTGGTTTTTGTTTTTGTTTTTTTAAACAAGCTAGCTATGCTGCTACCAGGTTTTTTCCCACAAAAAGCCCCGTTTTATGACACTCTGGATCACTCTGAACAAACTTTCTTCCAGGCGACCATTCCTTCTCTTTTTTTTATAATTCATTTTTATTTTATGTTAACTGGTGTTTTGCCTGCATGTATGTCTGTGTGAGGGTGTCAGAAACCCTGGAGCTGGAGTTGCAGGCAGTTGTGAGCTGACATGTGGGCACCGGGAACTGAACCCAGGTCCTCTGGAAGAACAGTTGGTGATCTTAACCCACTGTGCCATCTGTCTAGTCCCCCCACCCCCACCAGGAGATCATCTTTGAGTTCAGATTCCCAGTCTGTGTGTGCTCTGGCCTGTAAAGGGAACAGAGAGAGTATCAGTGAGTGTTTTCTACTAGACCAGGAGTTGTCTCTTGGGAGCTGCAGTGAGATGAAATGGCAGGTGGCCATTGGGACTAGCTGACTTGTGTACAGTCCGTGACATTTGCTCGCAGCCCCTCCTCTTAGCTAGTTGAACTATTACTGTGTTTATGCATGTCATTAAATATGTATCATTAAATTTTATGCATATGTATAAATGGCTATGACATTTAGCTTGTTATACATTTGCTTGGCATTCATGGTTTGTGGCTCTTGTCTGAGATTAAAAGCTTAACATTTATAAACCATATTTTGTTTTAAATGTATTTTCCTGCAATCAAAATGAAACAGAAATTATATTAGCTGTTTTTACTGTATATTCTCTATTTAAGCTGATTTTGAGCTAGTCCACCACCAAGAAGCTCCTAGAAAGCAATGATTTCCTCTGTCTTGACAGACTAGCCAGGTTCAGAATCCTATCCCACCCACCTGCTTAAGCCAGTGTTCTCAGTGCTTTTGATCAAAGATGTCTGTCTGGAGCTTGTTCGAGAAATCTGCCCACCAATGTGTACAAAGAACTGTGATCAGTCAAGTTCAATTGGGCTCAAACTATCAAAGCACAGCATTGAGGGTTCGTGTCTACTAAAGCACCCTGTGTTAGATGGAATCACGTGTTTGCTTGAGTCCGGGGGTTGGGGGGGTGGGGGGGACTGGAGAGACAGAAATGCAGGAAGCATGCTCCTGTTTGGAATCTGAGTTTCCTCTGGCAAACCTGTTCTCTTTTACAACATTGAGTGTTCGTCCGTGAATATAAAGACTCTTCTGACTTTGTTATTGTCAAAGTTAAAACCTGTCTTCAGTGTAATTACACAAATGGCCTCCACAGACTTAGTATGATGCAGGGGGTTCAGATTCAGTTCAGTCCAGGGTTTCGCTAAAGCTTAATCGCTTGGAATTTGACCTCTACCCCTGGATCTCCTGTGAACTTGAACTTCATCAATAAGATATGTGTGGGGGTGGCAGACAACCCCTGTGTGTATATTCCAGGAGTGCTGCGGCTCTCTGAAGACAGCTAGCTATGTTTTGAGCAACTAAAAACAAAATCATGTTAGATTCTTTTTTTTTCTTCTTTATTAATTTATTCTTGTTACATCTCAGTGGTTATCCCATCCCTTGTATCCTCCCATTCTTCCCTCCCGCCCATTTTCCCCTTATTCCCCTCCCCTGTGACTGTTCCTGAGGGGGATTACCTCCCCCTGTATATGTTCATAGGGTATCAAGTCTCTTCTTGGTAACCTGCTGTCCTTCCTCTGAGTGCCACCAGGTCTCCTCCTCCAGGGGACATGGTCAAAGGTGAGGCACCAGAGTATGTGAGAAAGTAATATCCCACTCTCCACTCAACTGTGGAGAGTGTTCTGTCTATTGGCTAGATCTGGGTAGGGGTTTAAGGTTTACCGCCTGTATTGTCCTTAGAGTCTTATAAACTCCGAGGTGTTTCTGATTTTTATTCTAGATCTGAGCATTGTTAGCGATTGGCTCTGAATAAATACATGCGTCTATATAGAATGGATTTCAGTGTCTAATTAAGCTTCTTGATATTAAGAAAGTGGGGTTTAAAGGAGTTAGTTTATTTAAAAAAAAAAAAAAAAAGGCCTGGACTTGCTTTGTAGACCAGGCTGGCCTTGAACACACAGAGATCTGCCTGCCTCTGCCTTCCAAGTACTGGCATTAAAGGTGTGTTCCACCACGCCCAGCTAATAAGTGACTTTTATGTTAGGAAACAGTCGAAAGGACTAAAGGGAAGGTTGTCTGAAGATAATCCAGTGTATTTGAACCTGAATCCCCAACAAACCTCTACTATAGTTTTTTTCTGTCCCCAGAGTTGAGCTGGTAGGCTTTACATGAGCAGCCTTCTGTGTGACCCCCAGCAACACCAGGGTGACTGGTCCACTATTGAACTCAGTAGGGGAGAAGCACAGCTCTTAGGAGGAGCTCTGTAAGGGGGGGAGGGTTGGGGTGGACACGGGCATTCGGGGAGAGGGCTGAGGTGATCAGGGGCATTCTGATGCCACTCTCAGCCAGTTGCTGTAGAAAATGAGTTCACAGCCGCTGAACCAGAAGTGAGATGCACATTCAGAACAGTAGACTAAACCGTTCAGCAAAGGGTCTGATGACTATAATGAGGCAGAAGATCCTTCTGGTTTCACTATGAATCAGCCTGACCATCTATGAAAGAACCACTCAACAACAGTTACTGAGATAAACAACCGCAGCTTTATCGTCTGAGGAGGGCCCAGAGCCTCCCGCTGTTGCCCCATTTCAAAGCTAAATACTAGTGCTTTGGCTCACTTAGCCAGGTCTGACTTGGGAAAGGCAGGAAGGGTAAGACCATGGAAAGATTTTTTTTTTTAGCTGTACTACAGACCACATCATCCTCACAGTGAGGGGAAAAGGCTGCCTTCTTTTGATCCAAAGGCAAACCAAGAGGCCTCAATGAGGTGGCTTGGATGTCTGATACAGGTTCTATGCACTTTAGTGGGCATGGCAGTCTGGCATATGATAAATATAAAATGGCTTTAACCAGACTTTGCTTGCCAGGATGTCCTATAAAAAGCCCAGTGTGAAGGACCACTCCGCTTTCCACAGTGATGGGAAAACATAGCACATGTTCCCAATGCCCAGATGTGTGTCAGATGCCGCAGCTGGCCTAAGGCTTTCCCGAGTCCTGTTGCCTCGGATCACGGGGAGGCTCAGGGCTCCTAGAACAGAATGGGAGGACAATAAGAGGACAACCTACTCTGACATCCGAAGGAGAAAAACCATGGGCACCTGCTGCATTCGGGCATCATCGCCAAGGGCGCATGCTGGCTGGTAAGACCACTGTCTCTGCTGCCTACGCAGCCTCTTGTTTTCCTCTCACCTTCAACCCTAGAGGAAGCAGACATGGAGAAGACAAGCGGTAGCCGGCTCCGGGCTAGGGACAGAGAAGTCCCGCCTTGACCTCTTCTCCAACTGCAGCCTTTGGTGGGAGAGAAACTCCAATGTTAGGCAGCCTTCAGGGTTTATGCATCTTATACTGGAAGCATCTGATTAATTGCTGGCATGAAGCTGTGTTTGTGACTGAAATGCTCTGAGGGATTTTTATTATTCGTTAGAGATTTTTATCTTGGGTGGCAGGAAAAGGGAGTCTCATAATGGAGATTGAGCTAGTGGGGGTGGGGGGGCGGAAACCAGAACAAAAGCCGAGCTTGCTGGTGACTCAGGGCTTAGTCAGTCACATACGGGCAGCCATTGCTTCAGGGAAGGCTAGCGTTCAGCTCTAAAGAAAAACAAATGACTCTTGACTTGAAATATACATGAATTAAAGTTCGCCTTTATAAGCTAGAATGTCCTAATAATTCCAAGCACTTATTAGGTACTAAACGGCACAGAACAAAAGTAATACAATGATTGAGCTTGATTTAGTGATAAAGTTTAAAGGTTAGTTTTTAAGTGTTTCCAGTGAGTCGCTTGCTTGTTTGGAAGATATTTCAGAAAAGATGACAGGTCGGAGAGAAAAAGAAAAATTTACATTTCTACGGACTGGTCTTTTCTTTAGATGTGACTACTTACAAACATGAAAGCATTTTATTGTAATCTTCTCTTTATTATTTTTATTCTCTGATATCTACAAACCTGTGCTAATATGTAAAACTGATGTAAGACACTTGGCAAATTAAACACACACACACACACACACACACACACACACCTCTGTAATTCTTTCCAGATATATAGTGATCACTAAGGGAGTCAAATAGGCATTACTGATTCTAAGGAGGAAGCTTCTAAAGACCCAGTGATTTAGGAAAAATAAAGATTTCATAAGGATGGTATAGTTTAAGTGTGAATCTGGCTTGTTTTCTTTTTTTCTTTTTTCTCTTTTTTTTTTCTACCCTATCTCCTCTTCCCTTCTCTGTCTTGGTTACTTTTCCATTGCTGTTACAAAACCCCATGACTAAGGCAACTTACAGAAGAAACAGTTTATTGGGGCTTGCAGTTTCAGAGGGTGAGCCCATGACCATCTTGGTAGGGAGCTTGGCGGCAGGCAGGCATGGCACTGCAGCTGTAGCTCAGAGCTCACATCACCCTCAAACAAGAGGCAGAAAAGGCTAATTGGGAACGGCATAAACTCTTGAAACCTTAAAGCCCACCGCCAGTGAAACACCTTCTCCCACCCTGAGGCGCCATGTTTTCTGCGGTGGTGTATCTGAGTACAGTTTGCAGATCAAAAGCTCCTTGGTCATAGATGCCCACAGCAGACCCTGCGCCTATGACTGCTGAGCCATGGCAGGGCAGAGGCTGCGGGTGTATGTGCCAGCGAGCAGAGCTTACACTAAACCATCTCCCACAGGCTCACTGGCTGGTCCTAGTACAGCTGCCCTCCCACCCTGCACACACCTGGCAACTCAGCCTGAGCTGAGGAAGCCTGGCCAGGAGAGGGAGGGAGGATGGTGAGGCGGTGAGTTCAAGGACTTCCCTGTTATGCTGGCCTGAGGCAAAATGTCCACTTACAAGGCCTATGAGCATTTACTTTACTTCCTCGAGGCTCCATGTCTTGCCTAAGCTGTTAAATGGAGCTGACTTTATTTTGAACACTGAGTGGGAAAAAGTAAGTTAATCCTCAAAAGTTAAAAATAGAACTCTCATGTAGTATCAACCCCTTTCCTGGGTGTACATCCAAAGTAAATAAAACCAGCATCTCTTCAGAGATTTGTGTGTTCCTGGAACCATTACTCAGGGTAGCTAAGGTTTGGAAACAACTGTCTCTTGATGGATGAATACATAAAGCTATGTAACATGTATATGCAAGCAGTTATATATAGTTTTATGTATAGCTATATATTATGTATCATATATGTATATAAACTGCATGCAGTGTAATATTATTCTGTTTTTTGAGAGAAGCAAGTTCTGCCACTTCAAAACAATGTGGCTGAATATGGAATACATTGTGCTCTATGAAATAAACCAGGCACAGAAAGGCGAAACAATATTCAAAATCACTTATAGAAGGAATCTAAAAAAAGGTTGGAAAGCACAAAAACAAAGTTTCCAAGAGCCGGAGTCAGGGGATATGGTGGGTCGCAGTGACACTGCAAGATTGGAGCCATGCAGGATCCTGAAGGCCTGTTGGAGAGCCCGATGGCTGTAGTCACTAACGCTGTGGTACAGAGTGGACAGCAAATGTTCTACATGCGTACGCGTGTGCTCATGCGCATACGCACACACACAAGCACACCCATATGCACGCACACAGAGCCATCTGTAAGGTGGTGGAAGTTTAGCAGTTTGTTAGTAGTTTGTGATTATCAGCTCATAATGTATGCGTGATTTAAAATATTACATTATATACCTCTAATACCTATAAATTTTTGTTAGTTTTACTTCAGTAAGGTTGAGCAAACAGAGAACGTAATAAAATTTTCTAGCACAGTGCCTGGTGCATGGGAGATAAAAGTAGCAGCAGTTGCTATTTATTCATTGTCTGTAACATAAAGAGGCCTCAACCCCTGCACACTGTGGCATGCCTAAGAATTGAAAAAATTCTGTATCTGGAATCTTCCTATCCAGCAGTGGGAACCAGCATGCAAATAAATAGTGGTGATATAGTAACTGGGTCCTATAGTAACTGGTTGCTTTATCGGGATTCTGTGTGTGTGTGTGTGTGTGTGTGTGTGTGTGTGTGTGTGTGTGTGTGTGTGTTTTCATTATCTGGGATCAAACAGGAGTTCCAGAAAAGGTACAGGTGAGATGCTGTGGGTGCTTTGTGGTTAATGAAATGCTCGCTGATTCTTGTTAGTAGCATGTTTGCTAAACACATCTCTCTATATTTCTCCGTGTCTCATCATCATTTGTTTGACTGTGGTGTACCCGCATGAAACTGGAAATGAACTGAATAAAGCCGGGTGTGTGTGTGTGGGGGGGGGGGGACAGGTGTGGGGGGGGGGAGTGAGGAGGCCTGAGCCCAGTTGGTTAAATCAACAAGTACTGGATTTAGGAGATATCAGAGGACCCTGGTTAGCCCTGGCTTCTTTGATTTTGGGGAGGTCTGCACTGACTACGAAATGAAGCAGTTGTAAGTGGCACAATACATTGGAGCAAAAAAGAAAATAGATGCTGTATGTGAACTCACACTGCTGATTGCACCACCATCTGGGACCAGCCATTCATAAAAGATTCGATGTGAGGCGAGCACATATCTGAGTCTGTGTGTCAAGTCTCTCCCATCTGCTGTGATTTTGCTTAAGATAATAACAGCTTTCTTACCCACTTACTTGGATCTATGGTGATTCTTTTAATGCCCACTAAGCAGACATAGTCTTTGTGGTCTTCGGCCAGTGTTTTTGAGTCCCAACAAAAGGAGCCTTAATTAGATCAGTAGAAATTTCCCTTAAAGCTGTGTATTTTATGGCCTGGGCCAGACTCCGTAGACCATTTATTGATGTTTACAGAAGAAAATTTATACTGTCATTTAATATTAAGAAATGGTGTCCAAAGGACATTTGTGTTGCTGGGCACAGATTTTGTGGGGATTAAGAGCAAGTAGGCAAGAAGTCTTCCTGAACTGGGATGCTCTTAAATCTCGTATTTTCAGATGTTTTATTTTAAAGTTAATAATTAAAAAAATAATTTTATATTCAAGTCAATTGTCTTCTTTATTTTTGTTCTGCATTTTTAATTATAGTGCCATGCCTCTCAGCTTTGGCATTCCTCTCGTGTGCCTGCTTCTCTGATAAAACACCCATTGCCCAAAGCAAATGAACTGCACCCTGACCTGAGGCAGAAAGTAAATTAACGTAGTACTAATGTTGTTCAGGGTCCCATGGGAATGTCATCTAGATGAAAATTACTGTTGATTAAAAGAGTAACTTTTAAGCTTGAGTGTTGCCCTCAGAAATCACCATGGAAACACAAGGCAGTAGTCTTCTTTCCTCTCAAAACCACAAAGAACTGTACGTGCTCAGTGAGTGGAATCAGTCACATGTAAGCCATGACCCTGAATACTTTAGAGTTGACTGCCTGTCACCCTTTCAAGGTGACGGTCACTTACTGCAATCAAGTGTTCTACAAAGCCCAACTTCAGCTAACCTAGTTCTCCAAGGAGCGCTTGTGTTGATTGACATGGATAGTGGGGAGGGGAGCGAAGACCCTGCTGCCTTTCTTCCCAGATGCTGGCCTGTGCTGGAGGAAACCTCACGTTTAGATGAAGACCCCAAGGAGTGAAGCTCTTACAGACAACGCTCACATTTTATCGTTGGCTTAACAGTGCTCTGGGAGGTGACCACTATATAGTTAAGCCAAATGGCACCGGATCTGTGCTTTTTTTTTTTTCACTGAAAATGCCTATCAGTACCTATCTTATTTTTATGGCATGGATCTCTTTTTTCGTTTCATTTACAGAGCACAAAACAAAGAACGGCGATGTTCCACAGTCCCCTGTAGGGGGGCCAACACCCTGAGTCTCCCAACTCTAGTTAGTAAGTTTTCTCTGCTGACTCTGAGCCAGATTTATGAAATTACGGGAGGACTGTACTGTCATTGTGTGTGGAACGGAGAAGATGGCTATTAGTATGTACAGTAACTGCAATCCAAGAATATTACTGTATGGTACTCAAAAAGGAAGATTTCTGTTCCTTTGTTTTACTTTGAGTAGAAACACCACTGTTACCTAGGGTTGCCTTGATGACTTATGGTCAGTGACACTGTGTTTATTAAGAACGTGCGGTGTATGAAGTATCATCTGAAGTTGGCCCCGCCCCATCTTGATGGATAGTGTGTATTGTGACTTGACAGCAATGCAGGAAAGGAGTGAGTGAGTTACTCTATTGGTAATAGTGGGTTTTGTAACATTCTCTTGTTCAACCATCAGAAATGTTTCTTTTTACTAGGATGAAATAGCACAAAAATTAGATAAAAGAATTACTGTGTGCTTGTATCATTGTGGACAAGGACTGGATATTGCATTTCTTTTAAAAAGATTTTGTATTTTACTTTTGTGTTTGTGTGTATATCCGTGTGTGAGTATGCGCACACAAGTGCAGATGTCTGTGGAGCAGATGTTGGGTCCCCCAGAGCTGGAATTGCATGTGGCTGTGAGCTGTTGGACATGGGTTCTGGAATTGAACTCTTAAGTCCTCTGAAAGAAGTGGGCATCATCTCTTTAGTCCCCAAAAGTTTATCTTTTAAAAATATTTTTCATGCAAAGTAGAGGTAAAAGGTATTTTAGATGAAAACTTCCCAGCAAAAATATTGATTGTCCTAAACAAAATGTCAGCAAATTAACTGTAATATATTGAAAAGATAATACATCATAGCCAAGTGCAGCTATTCTAGGAATGCCAAGTGGATTGTAACATTGAAAAACTAAGCAAGGTAATTTACCATATTAGGAGATGAGGCAGGAAAAAAAAATCAGCAAAAAAGCTTAGTGCAGTTAAAACCCATTAGGTAGAGCTTAATGTCTGCATGTAATGTAAAGAACTCAGCAAACTACAAATACAAAGAAGCTTCATTAATCTGATGAAGGTTGTCAGTAAACCTTCTTTGGTAAGAATACAAAACTTAATAGTGAAGGATTGAAAGTCTTTTTTCCTTCTAATGGTGGGAACAGGACAATTATGCATAGCGTGTCCCATTTTGACCAATGTTGGCATGGAAGTCCCAGCGGGAGCAATAAGTGAAGAGAAAGAAATGAAAGTGTGAGACTTGGGAGAGGGCTCAATAAAGAGTTTGCCAGCACAAGCGTAGGAAACCTGACTTCTAGACCCCATGGAGGAGCCAGGCTGATAGGAGATCTGCTGCAATCCCAGCACTCGGGAGTCAGAGACAGGGAATCCCAGGGAAGCTGGCTGACTAGACCTGCAGAATTCCACGTCCAGCTTCAGTGGAGAGCAATCAAGGGAAGAACATTGGATGTCAACCTCTGGCCGCTCTGTGCATGTGTACCTGCATAAGCATGCTCTCATATACATGTGGACATACATGTACATGTACCACACACATTGAGGCTGTAGTTAGTCATAGGGCACTTGCCCTGTATACATCAAGCCCTAAGTTCAGTTCCTAGTAGTAGGAGAAAGAGGAGGAGAAGGAGGAGGAGGAGGAGGAGGAGGAGGAGGAAAAGTTTAGAGCTAGGAAATCTTTCTAATGATGACTAAAGAAACTTTGCATGTGTGATTAAGTTACAGACATTAAAGTAGGGTAGCCTGAATATGTACAGAGTAAGTGGTCCCATTTTATATCCTACTCAGAACTTGATTCAAGGACGGATAAGTGCATAAGGCCAATACGAACCAAGCCAAGATACTTCTTTATGCAGGCGAAGAGAACAAATAGGGTAACAGTGTAAAAGATGCCATTTACAATTATAGTAGCATTTGCATTAGCATCTAAAATACATAAAATGTTCCTTCTATGAAAACAATAAAAATCATTGGGAAAAAAATGGGAGAAAATGTAAATGCCTTTATCCTATACAAAGCTAATAATTAAAAATTCAACTTCTTTTTTTACCCCAGAAATTATTAAGTGGGGAGAATGAAATTTCAAAAAGAAGCCAGTCATAAGATTATAATTTTCAGTATCATGAAAGTATCAAGTGTTCTGATGAAATTTAATACATTATTAAAATAACTGACTAAGTAAATGCAGAAAGATTTTTATATCTGTAGTGTAAAGGAATTTTAATTCAGAACATGGCTGCTCTGTCAAGAGATCACATCCAAAAACCTAGGTCTGGGTGATCCAATTGGAATGCGGTCATGCTGTGCAGTGGTGGCACATGCCTTTAATCTCAGTAGAAAGAGGCAAGCAGATCTCTGAGTTCAAGGCCAGCCTGGTATATAACAAGTTTCAGGTTAAAAAAAAAAAAAAGCTTAGGTCCAGACATGGTGGACCCATGTCCCAAACTATGAAGGTAAAGTTAGTTTGTAGAAGGAAGAGCCCATGTTTGAAAGTGCTGTCTTAATTGAGTGGCAGAAAAACTGACGAATCAGAAAGATTTGACAGACGGAGGATACGCCCAACTCTCAGGAGAAGAGAGAAAAGAGAAGCTACTTAAGGGAGCAGCACAGAGAATGAGAGAGGAGGTCGAAGCGTCCAGGAGTAGGGCTAGGTTAGCAGACAGGCAGAAAGCCTCCGAGACGGTAATTGCTCCAGGAAAATAAATGTTACTTTTATACTGTAGACTAAAAATCACAGTGCTACAGTAAAACCCTTCAACCTGAGTTATAAGTTCATTAAAATCCTAGTAGAGTTCGTCACACATGTGAATTAAAAGCTGATTTTTTTAAATTTTATATGGAAATGCGAAAGGCAAAGGATGTGTATGACAATCGTAAAAAGCAAACACCTAGAGACTTTGCTTCCAGATGGTCAAAGGCCTGTTCCAGAGTTACAAAACTGAAAATAGGCGGCTTTCATACAAAGCGGATGGAATGAAACATCAGAAGTTAAGGAGTAGGCCTGCACACATGGTGTCTTCACTGGTGAGAAATGTGGCACAAGAGTTTAGTAGGAGAGAAAAGCACCTTTTTACTAAATTTTGCTGGGGGAGAAATGAATATGCTTTTACTGTACACAAAACTCAATCCAAGTAGGCTTGCAGATCCATGTTGGAAAGGTGTGATAAGAGAGGAGTTATGGCAGTGGTTCTCAACCTGTGGCTCGTGACCCATTTGGTAAACCTTATTTCTTCATTATTTCTTCATTACGGACATTATGGTCCGTAACAATAGCAAAATTACAGTTATGAAGTAGCAACAAAATAATTTCATGAGGAGCTGTGTTAAATGGCTGCAGCATTGGGAAGGCTGAGAAGCACTGTGTGAACACACAGGAAGTGTGTGCTCATGTCTCAGAGGGGAAGATGGCTTAAATAGGATACAAAATGTTGAGCTATATTGACTGTAAAGTTCTTGCTAATTAAAAGACACCATTCAAAGACTACAAAGGCACACGTATGAAAAGTCGTGCACCTCTTGGTGCAGAATACATAAACTCTTCAAAACTAACATGGAAAAAAATGGATATCCAGATTGAGAAGTAGACACAAGGTTTGATCAGGCAGTGCCCAAAAGGATATCCATGGATTTAGGAAAAGGTGGTCACCCTTCATAGCTATTCAGAAAGAATGATCTAGAAGTACTGTGGATGTGTTAGTGTTCTTCTACTTCCATCATAAATGGTCACAGATTTCACGGTCCCAACACAATCTATTATCTTCTAGTTCTGTAGGCTAGAAATCCAATATAAGTCTCAGCACAGAGAGACAAGGCTTGGAAGAATGTGGCCTGACTTTTGGTCTGTGAGGGATACTTGGGCAATTCAAGGCCAGCGTAAGACCAGGAATCGACTGGTCCAGATGGCTGCCTGGTTTCCTCAAGCTATTGTGCCTTTGAGCCATCTCTCTCCTATATTCCCCAGACACTGGCCTTCACAGCATCCCTACTGAGGCTCTTCTACAAGTATTGCTTTAATCAGCGTTACTGGATTAGTGCTTTTGAGGAACTTGGTTGGTTGTTAGTGTCTGAGCCTAAATGGTTGCTAGGTTTTTTTTGTTTGTCTTGTTTTGTTGGCAGTGGAGTTGTTTGACGCATGTTAGGTTCAGTTATGGGAGTTAATATCAAAGCAAGACACTTCCATTTTCCCATGACCATACTACTTAGGCATTGTGTGTGTATATTATTTCATACTTTAAAGGAAATATTTGTACTTTGACCCAACATTTGCTGCAACTGAATATAGTATACATTGTATGGAAGCTAGACATCGAGCCTAAACACAACTCTATTTCAGATCCTCTTCATGGCTTGCGCCTTGCCTTTCCGGGGCGCCCTGTATATCTCTCCTCCATGTGTCCTGCTACCTAGTCTCCTCTTCCTCCTTCCCTTCCCCATGGGTACTCTTCCATGAAAACCAGATTGGAGAAGCCCTGACTACGTTTGCTCTTGAGTCATGTATTAGCATCTTGTGGAGCACTGTATCATTTAGCCAGCTACAGAATGCTGGGTAAGATGTACGGTTTATTACTATCTGCGACTATCACCTCTTTTCAGCACACACAGGCATTGCTGATATGTACAAGAAAGCTGTAGACATGGAAGAATGGGCTAGAAGAGATGAGGGAGAAATAATTGCCCCGTTGCAGACTATTTTCTGATTATAAAAACACTATGTGCTTCGTTATAGAACTTTTGAAGACTTTGTAGAGAAAAATATATCTTTTTTTAATCTGTGATTTCTTTTCCCACCTAGAGATAAGCAGCTTCTATATTTTGCTTTATTTTCTCCCCTCTGCGTATGTACATGTGTGTGGGTAGGCATCTGCATGTTAGAGTTTATGTTAGTTATCTCATAGCAAAACAAGAACCTGTTTGTTTTTTTTTTTTAAAGGGCCGAGTTTAGATGATGAAGAGTGAGGCAATTGGGCGTCAATGTAACGTAGACTTCAGCAGGAGGAAATACTTTGTTTGGAGCTCGGCTAGAGGAGACAAATTGGGGCTGTCTGTTTTTAATCTGCTTTGTCAACTGATCCAAGACACCCCCTTTCTCCCCACAGTCCCCCTCTCATCCTCTTTGGCAGACCGAAATACACCCTGGCATGGTTACCAAAACAAACGAATGCTGCTTAAGTCTGCTTGCGATTAATAACTCCCCACAGAGCCTGAGTCTTCTGTAGCCTTGGAATCCTGCCCAATTTTCTCTAAGATAAGTAGATGCGCAGGCCTACAATCCGCATCTGTAATAAGGGGTGAAATGATTAAAATCTGAAATGGCTGCAGGTTTTCGCAGGTGTCACAACATTGATACTTACTGCTTCCCTCCACCCCTCGGCCAAATGTATCCCCAAAGAAGAGACTTACAGTGAATCAAAAAGGCGCAATCTGAGGTTGTTTTCATGGTTTGGTTAACACCTGCCGTCTGCTTCACTCTTCATTCTGTACGCATTCTCTAGCAGAGAAGCTAAACACGGGGAGGTGGATTTCTCGATTGCTTTTCTGCGGGAACGATTGTGCTACCAGTGAACTCACACTCACTAAAATCCTTCACGGGAACACGCTGGAGCTCTTCCATCATGGGGCTTCCATGAGCAGCTTGTCTGAGATCAGATCCTGTCTTGGATCTCTCTTCCGTGGGTGGTAATCCTTCCCAAAGTGGCCAGGGGAATACTTCTTTTTTTTTTTTTTTAATTTATTTATTCTTGTTACATCTCAATGGTTATCCCATCCCTTGTATCCTCCCATTCTTCCCTCCCTCCCATTTTCCCCTTATTCCCCTCTGAGGGGGATTACCTCCCCCTGTATATGCTCATAGGGTATCAAGTCTCTTCTTGGTAACCTGCTGTCCTTCCTCTGAGTGCCACCACGGGGACATGGTCAAATACTTCAAGTCTGCTTTACTTTACTTCCCTAATGGAGGGCCTCCCAGCCTTTGCACTATTAATATCTTGAACCGGAAGATGTAGGGAGGCTGCCATGTGTGTTGCCCTGTGCATTCCAGGATGCTTATTAACGCCCTGCCCCTGCTTACTGGGCATCTTGGCGATTCTTCTCCCTTATGGCCAGGCATTGGGCAGAGGTTCACTGGGAGTGGATGGTAGATTATGCATCCCTGCTCGAGAACAGTATTCACAAGGCAGTAGTAACAGTAAAACAAATAGATCTCGACAGACAATATACAGGTAGAAACCCAGTTAGAACTGTTCGTCTCTTGAACAGATAATGCGGAAGGCTCATGCGGAGAACAGGTGGTTGATTACGTTGTGATTGAGCCAAGCTGGTAGCTCCTACTGGTTGTTGAGTGTGAAAGAGGCTTATGGTTTTGAAATGGGCAAGGCCAGTTGTTCCGGAGGCACAGGGGCATTTACTTCCCCCATGTAGACATGTTGGGGCTCAGCGCTGTCTTGACCCAAGCACAGCCAAAGGATGAGCACAGTTCACATCTACACTCCAAGCATAAAGTCTTTAAAACAACCATCTTGGCATCTAACCAGCAGAAGGGAGCTGCAGTATACTTTAATTAAGTTAAAGTAATTATTGTGGGAGGGCATTTAATCACGGCAAAAGATGCAATGAATTTAGAATGTGGGAAAAGTAGAAAGCTTTAGTATTGGTGTCAAATATCCAGACCAGGAAGCCACAGATTAGGTTGGAAGGAAAAGTGGGACAGTCTCTTGGTGTCTGTAGTCCTGAGAAACCCAAATCCAGAGATGTGCAAATCTCTTACACAAATGGCTTTATATTTGCATATGACCTACATATCATCATCTCTAGGGTATTTATAATACCTGATATGGTATAAGTGCTTCATACATAGTTATATCTTACTACTTAGGGAATACTAATAAAAAAATATATGTTCCATGTAGGCCTTTTCCCCCCTCAATTTTTCTTTTCATTAATTAATTTATTTAATCACTTTACAGCCTAATCACAGCCCCCGCCCTCCCTCCCTCCCAGTCCCACCCTCACACCCCCTCCCTCTCCCCCTATATCTCTCTCTCCTTCTCTGGGTACCAACCCACCCTGGCACATCAAGTCACAGCAGGACTAAGTGCATCCTCTCCCACTGAGGCCAGACAAGGAAGCCCAGCTAGAAGAAGAGGGATCCAAAGACAGGCAACAGATTCAGAGACAGTCCCTACTCTAATTGTTAGGGGACCCACATACAGAACAAGCTGCCCATCTGCTATAAATGTGTAGGGGGCCTAGGTCCAGCCCATGCATGCTCTTTGGTTGGTGGTTCAGTCTCTGTGAGGCCCCCCATGGGCCCAGGTTGGTTGACTCTGTAGTCTTCTCGGGGTGTCCTGGACCCCTCCTGCGGTTCCCTCAATCCTTCCTCCCACTCTTCCACTAGACTACCAGAGCTTAGCCTATTGTTTGGCTGTAGGTCTCTGTATCTGTTTCCATCAGCTGCTGGGTGAAGCCTCTCAGAAGACAGTTATGCTAGTCTCCTGTCTAGAAGCATAGCAGAGTATCATTCATAGTGTCAGTGGTTGGCTCTCTCTCCCATGGGGTGGGTCTCAAGCTGGGCAGTCATTGGTTGGCCACTCCCTCAATCTCTGCTCCGTCTTTATCTCTACACTTCTTGTAGGCAGGGCAGATTTTGGGTCAGAGGTCTTATGGGTGAGTTGGTGTCACCCTCCCCTCCACTGGAAGTCCCACTTGGCTACAGGAGGTGGCCACTGCAGGCTCTATATCCTCTGCTGCTAGGAATCTCAGGTAGGGTCACCCACATAGACTCCAGGAAGCCTCCCCTTCCCAGGGATGCCCCCACCACCAATTTCCATTCTCTCTCTCCAACTCCTCCCCCTGCTCTCCCCACACCTGATGCCCACCCCACTGCCCTTCCCACTGCCTCTTCCACACATTTCCCTCCCTCCATCTACCTCAGATGTCTGTTTTATTTACCCTTCTGAGTGAGAATCAAGCATCCTCCCTTGGTCCCTCCGTGTTACTTAGCTTCTTTGGATCTGTGGATTGTGGAAGTGTTATCCTGGACTTTATAGCTAATAACCACTTATAAGTGAGAACATAATGTGTGTCTTTCTGGGTCTTGGTTACCTCATGCAGGATTTTCTTTTCTTCTTTCCTTTCTCTTTTCTTCCGTCTTTCCTTCCTTCCTTCCTTTCTTCCTTCCTTCCTTCCTTCCTTTCTTCCTATGTGTCTGTCTTTTTTTGTTTTGTTTTTTCGAGACAGGATTTCTCCATGTAGCCTTGGCTGTCCTGGACTCATTTTGTAGACCAGGCTGGCCTCGAACTCACAGAGATCTGCCTCCCTGAGTTCTGGGATCATAGGCGTGCGCCACCACACCCAGCTAGGGTGACTTTTTCTAGTTCAATTCATTTGCCTGCAAATTTCATGATTTCCTTGTTTTTAATAGCTGAGTAGTATTCCACTGTGTAAATGTATCATAGTTTCTTTATTCATTCCTCAATTGAGGGACATCTAGGTTGTGTCTAGATTCTGGCTATTACGGATAAAGCTGCTATGAGCAGTGTTGAGCAAGTGTCCTTGTAGTATGGTGGAGCATCTTTTGGGTATATGCCCAGGACTGTTATAGCTGGGTCTTGAGGTAGAACTATTTCCAATTTTTCTGAGAAACTGTCAGATTGATTTCTACAATGGCTGTGGGTCTTAGTGTCCATAGGAGGATGTCCTGGGACTTCTTGTGGAATCCCAAATCCAGAGATATGCAAATCTCTTACATAAAATAGCTTTACATTTGCTTTGACCTACATATCCTCTCTAGGGTACTTATAATACCTGATACGGTGTAAATGCTTCATGCATAGTTATGTTTTACTACCTAGGGAATAACAACAAAAATGTGTGTTCAGCATGGGTTGGGTTTTTTTTATTGTGTGTCATTTTTTATTCTATTGTTTGTTGAGTATATGCAGTTTGCAGTCTGCAGATATGAAGGGCCTCCTGTTACTGTTCAAATAGAAAAGGCAGCCCTGGATTATTTTTATTTATTTCATTAGAACCATTTCTAGGATCAAGTTCTTAAGGTTGAGAGGCAGAAAACCATCTGTTTGCTCCACAGTGCAGCTTTTTGTCTTGGTGTCCAGTTACGTATGGAGGGACAATGAAGGATTTAAAAAAAAAAAAAAAAGCAATTGGATGTATGAAAACATATCTAATCAGAAAAATGTAAAAATAGAGTAAGTTTTATAATTTCAAGAAATCATATGAATATTCATATAGCTAAAATAAATGTTATAATCAAGGTTCTTGAAAGACTAGCAGAAGCGAGATGGTTCAGTGGGTGAGGCCCTTGCTGCCGAGGCTGATGACCTAAGTTTAATGATTGTTGGGTCCCACCCCACAATCCCAAGTGGGCCCCCACAAATGGGAGCAGTACCACAAGAATCACACACACACACACACACACACACACACACACACACTATAATTTTTTTAACTTAAAGACTAGCAAAATAAACAAACAAAAGGACTAGCAAACCCAGACTTTCCACAAAGCATCTGGAGGTGGGGGGAAGGCCCTTTTCCCTTTGCTGCTGTTGCTGCTGCTTCAGAGGACATTTGTTGTAGACAAGTCACCAGGTCTTCCAGCCGCACCCACCCCACAACATGAAGGACCCTGCAGAAAAGGTTCTAATAAAGAGTTATGCTCAGTAGCTCTGTCTTAACCCACTGCAGTGCCCCTGATAGAGGAGACATTCTTTCTCTCTTAATTTACAGTGTGGCTCTTAGTAAAATGAACAAACCATTTAATTCCCAAGCCCATAATTCTTATCCCAATCTGCTTAGAGTGCAAGAACTATTAGGGCTCAGTTCCAAAATCTGGGTAGGTAGATGCTGTGGTGTTTTGTGTGCAGTAATATTTATGAGATGGTGCCCATTTCGTGGTAGTTTTATAATAGCAATTCTAACAGCTTTATTTTCCAAGCAGAAATAAATGTTTTAAGGAAGTTTAATAGCCTCATGGAGTCAGTTATCCATAGATATCTATAAAATTAAAAGGCTTAATTTTGTTTATGTACATGTATAAACACATGGGTGCGTTTGTGTATGTATGTGTGTGTCCATGTATACACATGTGTATGTACTTGTGTATGTGTACATATGGGTGCATTCGTGTATTATGTATGTGCATGCGTGTATGTACTTGTGTGTACATGTGTGTATTCATGTGTGTATACGCGTGTGTACATGTGTGGGTGGGTGCATATGCTGCATGTATTTATGTTCATGTAGAAGTCAGAGGGCAGTCCTTGTTGTCTTTGTCAGGTGCTGCTCACCAATTTTGAGGCAGAGCCCCCCACTATACTGGAGCTCCCCAGATAGTCTAGGCTAGCCGGCCTTTGAAGGCCAGGGAAGCTGCTGCCCGTGCCTGTCTGCAAAGCATCCTCAGTGCTGAGATACAAGCCCACGGCACAGAGCCTAGACGATTTACTTGGGTTCCGGAGACTGAGCTCGGGTTCTCAGGCTTGCAAAGCAACGGCGTTGTGGACTGAACCATCTCCCCAGTCCCAAGGCCTAAATTTTGACTCTTTTTCTCTCTCACAAGTTGAAAATTGCTTTTGTTAAATTAGTGGGAAGATGAAGTTTTTGTAAAGTTTAAATGTGACTTAGCTCATAGTTTAAGAATGAGCACAGCTAATGCTGGGTGATGGTGGCGCACACCTTTAACTTGCTGCACTCAGGAGGCAGAGGAAGCCAATCTCTGTGAGTTCGAGGCCAGCCTGGTCTACAGAGCGAGTTCCAAGACAGCCAAGGCTACACAGGGAAACCGTGTCTTTAAAAAAAACACACACAGCCGGGCGTGGTGGCACACGCCTTTAATCCCAGCACTCGGGAGGCAGAGGCAGGCGGATCGCTGTGAGTTCGAGGCTAGCCTGATCTACAAAGTGAGTCCAGGACAGGCAAGGCTACACAGAGAGACTCTGTCTCAAAAAACCAAAAATAAATAAATAAATAAATAAATAAAAAATAAAAAAAACACACACAAGTAAATTTTGAAAAGTTATATAAAATAAGATCAATTTTCTAAAATGTACTTGCTACTAGAAAGGAGAATGCAGAGGTACATATACTAGTCTGTCCCAGCAGGAAAGAGCAGCTGGAAACGCCTCAGAGCTGTCTCCGAGGGCCAGAGTGTCCTTGCTCTCTGAGGTTCAGTAACAGCTTCCTTGGAGAGTGGCTGCTTTGATGAGACTCAAAAATATGAGCTCAGAAATGATGGGCCAAGGCCTAGCAAGTGTGTCTGCAGGCGCCACACACTAAATGAGGCTGAACTTCGATTTACATAACTAGAAAGATTCTTTGTACTAATTATAAACCAGAAGCCTTGATGTTCTGCTTCTTGTCATTTATTATCAGGAAAATCACGTGAGTGTTCATATAGGTTAAGCCACATAAACACGTATAGTTCTTGATAGCAACAGTAACAACACCGGGAGAGGATGTTCTAGAACAGCGGCTCTCAGCCTATGGGGTCATGACCCCTTGGGGCTTGAATGACCCTTTTACATGGGTTGCCTAAGACCATTGGAAAACATAGATATTTAAGTTACAATTTATAACAACAGCAAAATTACAGTTATGAAGTAGCAATGAAAATAATTTTACTGTTGTGGGGGGGCGGTCACCACAACATGAAGAACTGTATTAAAGGGCCACAGTGTTAGGAATGTTAGGGACCATTGCTTTAGAAGCTCAGCACTAAGGGAGAAAGATAAATATTGATACAGAGTTGCACTGGCTTACTGAGATTTTATATCGTCACTAAAAGAACATTGAAAAATAGTATTTAATACATGGAAAATATTTACTACATATTAAAAGCAAAATGTTAAGGTATATTATTGTTTGTCCATACTTACCAGTTACCACATTAGTAAATATCCATTAAAATATTAATTGGTTTATGAGGCTGTTCCTACTATGATTTACGGATCATGTTTTTCTCCTTTATGACTCTGTATTTTAAAGATGTGTTTGTAATTCTTTCACTTTTTAAACTTTATGTGTTAACACAAGTGAGCAGCCTTTCTGCGACAGCTCCCATACCTGTCGTTAATCCAAGGAAGATCACCAGGTCCAGACTTCAGACCCTGTCTCACCCCAGTCCTGTGCTGAGGGTGTATAGACGCTGATGTGAAAAGAAACCAGATCCTCTGGGTTGGACTGTGTATCTGACTAGAGAAGAATTTTAAGTCTCCATGGCCAATAGCTGGTCCTGTTAGAAATGGTGTCAGAACAGGTTAGAGCCTGACTCCATCGCTTTTCAGAAAGGCTGTGCACAGTAGTGCACCACCCTAAGAGAGGGCGGCTGTGGATGCCTCCTAAGTCCGTGGATGCTGTCTGCTCCCTCCCTGTGGCCTCAGTGGAAAGGAGGGGGCAACAAGAAGAAGAGATGAAAAAGAGAAAGAAAGGAGGGGGCAGGAGTGGGGAGGGAAGATCAGTTGGGGGTCCACGCTGTGCAACTGTGGGGGCCTCCGGAACCTCTCACGGTTCTTCCGGTATTTTAATAAGATCCACCATCAGTGTTTAATGTTAATAGTTCTGAGTTCATCTTTCCAACCCAGCATCCTCCCTCGGCACAAACGTGGAAGCTCTTTTTCCAAAGCTCTTTATAGTGAGCAAACGCTGAACTTAAGCTACAGTTCGCGTTTTCAAGCTTAGTTCGTGGCTTGTATGCCCTAGCACAGAATTTGTGACCGCAGCTTCTTACAGGCTGATGGAAGGCTCCTTCCTCTGTGCTGCGGGAGAACCAGGTTTGAGCTCAGCCTGCTCTGTGCTGTGCTGTTGGGAATAGAGTACTCACCGGAGCCGGGCCACTTTCCTGTCACAGTCCTAAAGGCTGGCCATCATAAACAAGTGAAGGCCGTGCAGAGGACACTGTTTCTTGACCAGGCTTTAAGACTAGAATATGCAGTGGATGTGTCCCAATGCTAGGCACTCAGGCAACTTCACAGTAATCTGATATTACAAGAGAAATTATGAAAGAAACAAAACAAAATCCTTCGATTATAATAACAAAGAAGTCTCCCATGCTCTTAAAGATTGATTTGTTGTATTTTGTGTGCATGCTCTGAAGGCCAGAAGAGGACACTGGATCCTCTGCAGCTGGAGTCACAGACAGCTGTGAGCCACCATGTGGTTGCTGGGGACTGAACTTGGACCCTCTGGTTCAAGAGGGTCCAGTGCTCTTAAGCTCTGAGTCATCTCTATGGCTCTCAGTATGTAGCTCTGGCTTAAGCATGCATCCTTAAGTAGACCAGCCCAGCCTCTAACTCAGATCTGCCTCTGCCTCCCAAGTCCTGGGATTAAACAGTGTTCCACATTTGTATGTACCTATATCCATCGCCATTTTATTACTTGATGACTAAAATTCCAAGATATAGAGAAAGAAAATATTCTACAAATTATAATTTTTTTTCTTTTAAGATATGCTTTCTTCGGTTTAAACTTCTGATCATAGATATTGTTACTTAAAAAAAAATTAATTCAAACGTGTGTTAGAGTGACTCTTGCCTTGGCACTAGGTTTTATACGTAGGCCTTTCTTATCTGTCAACTCTCTGCTTTATGAATTTGGTGATTAGAAGTAAAAGCCGTGCATGGTGCCTTACTTACCCTATAGTCCCAATATTGGGAATGCTGAGGCAGGAGAATCATAGTGAGTTCCAGCTCAGTCTGCTCTGTGTAGAGTAGACCCTGTCTTTAAACAGACAGACATACAAACAAACAAAAGAAAAGTTTCATTTAGCTGCTTTTTTTCTTAAATTTATCCCTAGTCAATCTATAAATGGAGTCTATGATATGTGAGGGACCTCAGAAGGGAAATCGGGGTCCAGTGAGGGCCCTCGGAGAGGAAATCAGGGTTCAGTGTGGGCCTTCAGAGGGGAAATTGGGGTTCAGTGAGGGCCCTCGGAGGAGAAATCAGGGTTCAGTGAGGGGGAAATCGGGGTTCAGCATCGACTGAACTGTGCTCTTACTGCACAACAGGTAGACGTGGCCCGGTCTCCATCAGTCTTTGTTGTACCTTCCCACCGGAGACTGGAAATGTTTACAGATGGGGATAGATTTTAGTTTTGGGTTTTGGTAATAAAGAGGAGAGGTGAGGGGTGGGTAAATCAGAGGGAATAGGAACTGAGAAAGACTTATAAGCAGTGCTCTTCCATCTCTCCCAGGCTCGTGGCTGCTCCAGAAGAAGCAAGGCCTATCTCCCATTTAGCAGTACATAGGAAGGGAGGGAAGGATTCAGACGGGCTGGTAGAGTGGACTGTCTAACACCTTTGAGGAAACAAGTCCAGGAGGGTTAGCGATGCCAAAACTCAGGCCTGTAAGCTTGTTCCTAGCACTTCCTTCTACTAAGGAAAGACATAATAGTCGGTGCCAGAGTGTGTGGCTAAAGTAAGGCCCACAGTGGAGGAACCAACAAAATTAGTGTTGGGGACATCGTGCAATTTCTTTGGTACATACTCCATCTTTTTAAAGTCTAAAAATATTTTTCTCATCACTGTGCTCAGGAAGCAGTGTCCATGAGTTAATAAAGTGTTATGTTGTGGGCTTGGAAAGAAGGGGCCCTTGAGTCGGCTCAGGCAGCGCACTCTCGCTCTGGGTTGTTAGCAAGCTTCTTTGCTGTTGTTGTTTGACAGTGCTCCACTCTCCGCTGCACTGAAAGGCATGGAGGAGGGAAGGAGAGTCCATTGGTTGGGCTTCAGCCTTAAGTCCTGAAGGCTTCTGGCAGGGCTGAAGCCCCCTGTTTCTGCTCAAGATCTGAGGTAGGAAGGAGGCCAGCAAAAGTGACAGAGTGACACTGAGTTCCCACTCAAATGCACCGAGCCAAACTAACACCAGAAAGCAAAATGAAGTAGATTTAGCCCTAGACACAGGGAGAAAAGTGAGCAAGTGCTTATCACCATGTCTACTTTTGGCTCGGCGACCCCCATCGGGTGTGTCCAGTCTGTAGGACACTTGTGTCCCAGCATAGCTATGAGTGAGGCTCCACACATGTGCAGACGACACCATCACACTGCAGTGTCAAAGGCTGGACATCCCTCATAGATGCTTGAGCCAAGGCTAGAGGATGAGCCCAGAGGTAGACAGTTGTCAAAGGAAGTGGCCTGCAGCGGGGAAGCCACGGAAATCAGAGGAGGAGGAAGGGAGCCTGTGAGAAATGGTCCTAGCCACTAACAGGGCAGAGGTGCTGTACGTTCTGTCTCAGAGCCAGAGAAGAGCTGGCTGAGAATCCAGCAGGACCATCTCCTAAGCTCTTGACTGCACAGCTCCATCTGCTCTGTCCCGTGTCTAGCGAAGGGCAGAGACTCGCCTACTCAAGCTCTTTGAAAGTTCCTGAGAAAATAATTAATTATGGGATGGTGAGAAGGAGGGACTGATACGGGCATCTCCCAAGAATACAAGACTTAATGGGTGCTGTGGAGGTAGCTCAGTGGTTAGGGTGCTTGTTGCTCTTGTACAGGCCCTGGCACTGGTTCAGTTGGCTCATAAGAGGACCAGATGCCCTCTTCTGACCACCAGACACGGCTCACTCATGGCACATCTCTTTAAAAAGAATACAAGACTGCTTAGGGTGTGTGTTAGGGCTGGCAGAGCCTGATGCAGAGCATAGCTCATCTACAAAGAGCGAAGGGGCATCTATTAGCGGCTTTAAAAGCTGTCATTAAGTAGCACAAGAATGAGCAAGATGCAAAGCTCACCCAGGGACCATCTGAGAAACAGAGGAGCTAATGCCGCAGTGGAAGAGGACTACTAGGCTGCACATCAAACTGGTTAATGTCCCAAAGGACAACTAGAGGTAACTTCTGGGTTTTATTTCCTGCCAGTCAGGGACACTTCTGCTAGAAACCAACCTACAAGCTAATAGATAACTTAGAAGAGAAAAAGCCTTTAATTAACATTAGATCATCAAATGAGTGTTTGAGTAGGCCTGTTAATGCTATTGAAAAGACCTGCAATTTTCCTAACCGTCTTATGCACAACTTTTGACATCTGGGGCATATTTCAGCGGTAAGTACATGCCTGGCATATGGGGAACCCTGGGATAGAGCACCAATGTACTTCTTAACAGTGGGACATCTACCAGTTGCCTCTTGATTATCTACCAGGCCCCCTGTTGTTTTGAATCCTAAATTCTTGTTATCAGTGTAATTAGCACTGACTTCTGTTTTTCACCTTCTGCCCTTACACCACACACACACATACACACACACACAGAGTGATATAAACCATACAATGCTATACACTGGTTCCCCGCCTCATCCCATAAAATATTATGACAGTCTTTTTTTTTTTCAACAATACTAATAATGCTTGGTCAACACATAAAAGGATAAATATATTCAGCTATTAGAGGGCCATCATTTAGCCATGGTTACATAATTCAGTTTATACTGTGACTCCTGAATAGCTTTGAGCATCAGTCTTTCTTAGGATGCAGGTGGGTCAAAGTACCTGAACATTTTCAGAGCAGGGTAGTCTGGACACCGTGCAGTTGCCTCTTGCAGTGGCTTTTATCTTCACCGTGGGTCTCATTAGCCTTTCTTTACACATACTACAGGCTCTTACGCCTTTTAATTGGCAAGGAAATCAACAGGAACTGAACACACACTGGAGGGAGGAGATAGGCAGAGCCACCGAAATCAGCTCCCAAGAAGAAATGGAAACTTAATCTAGCCAAGCTTCCAGTGGCACCCGCCTTAATTTGTGTTATCGCACACACGAAGAGAGTTAATGGCTTCTTATTTATGGAATTCAGGATAGGAGGAGCGAGGGGACAAAGAAATGAAAGTGCACTGGACTCATACCTTTAGAGAATTACCGAGTTTCTGTGAGTAATCCTTAACAATTTCAGGCAGCATGGGCTTTTGTAATGGCCCTGAGGCCTATGAGCAGTCATGAGGACATGGTCCCTGCTGCTCTGGATGGGGCAGCATGGGGAAGACCTTTCCTTGGGGATGGGACGAGCATCTGCAGTTAGCAGAGAGGCCAGGTGCCCATGGATGTCACCACAGCCGGCCTTGCCATATCACATCTGCTACTGAAAGGCCTCCGGGATCCCCTGAAAGCTAGCCATGTCCCCGGAAAGTGAAAGGAAATCTTGAAGGAAAGGTGGTAATGATGCCATGGGGTGGTCTGAGGTCAGCTGACTCCGTCTCTTTCATGAATGGATCTGTTCTCTACACGTACGTATGCACGCACATTTGTGCGTGTACACACACACACACACACACATGCACATGCACATGCTTGCACACACACACACACATGCACACACACATGCTTGCACACACACACACACACACACACACACGCACACGCACATGCTTGCACACACACACACACATGCATGCGCACCTAGCTGAGGAGCTTAGGCATGTTCCTCATTTGCCCTGGTAGCATTTCATTCCTAAGAATAAGCAAGCATGATGTAAAATAGAATTTCTGACAGAGGTGCCAGCCTCCCAGGAGCCTGTCCTGTTTCCAACCCTTAATAGACTGAACAAGTCCTTACTGCTAAAGGATCAAAAAAAAATTTCATCTCCAAACCTCCTGTTGTCTTGGTGCCTGCAGACATGCCTGGGTGATGATTTTCTAGGTCTTTCTACCCGCCTATTCATGGGTAGTAGCTATGACGTCAGAGTCGAACTAGAAATGACCAAAGCTGGAAATACCTCACAGACCCACTAGCTAGACTTACCTGTTTTTATAGTCTGAGCCACACTCACTGTCTGTTTTCTTAAGTAGAACATTTTAGAAAAACTAGTTCAGCTCAGCCTGAGGCCCTTGGGACCCTTCAATTTTTCACTGCTGTGTTTTCAAGTGGAGATAATTTATACTATTTCTAAAGCTTAGGTTTCCAGATCAAGTGCAATATTTATGTGTTCTTCACTGAATCCAATGAGATTGTCATTTCACTGGCCTCCCAGCCAGTCAGCTTACCACCGAGTTCACATTTGGCCTTTATTTTGTTATCACAGATGCATTTTGTAAAAGAGTGTTCAAACTCTGCTTGTCCCATTTGCTGCCTTTACATCTAAGATGTAAAGCTGCTCTTTGAGTGAGCCTTGTAGTCCTGTGGAAATGCCTCTAGGTTCAGAATAAGCATCCTGGAAACCATGTAAGCCCAAATACAGCAGTCTGTCTTCTCAGGATGAACAAAATGCTGAAAGCGTGGCATGGAGTCACTTTGTAGTCCCAGCCCGCAGAGCCCAGGAGCAGCCTGGGAACCACAGGAAGCCTGTCTCAGCCACAGCAACAACTAAATCTGTCCAGCCTTCTAGCCGCCTCCCATTCCTGTAACCAAGCTACAATCAAGATGGCGGGAAAGTCTGTTGGCTTCTCCTGCCTCCCTCCTCTCCACTCGCACTCAGCCCCAACTCTTGACATGCCAGTGGGAGCTGGAAGTGGCTGTAATACCAAATCTTCTGAGTTCCTGGACCCAAAGAAGAGCCCGGGCAAACTGATGTTGCCTCAAAGAGGCAAAAGAACAATAAGCCAGCTCAAACCGTGTTGTTCTTTATGTAGAAACTTGATAGTGGGTTGGTCAGTTGGGAAAAGAATGAGGCCCAGGATTTTAGGGGTGATGAAAGATGAGATGGAGTGGTTCACATGAAGGCTTTATTAAGGCAGTCCTCGGGATGAGTGCAAATTTCACTGTGTCCCTAGAAGTCTTCAGTGGTGAATTGGATATGTACACATTGGGTTTATGACATTCAATATGGATGCAGTCCATTACGAATACACGGACTGTGCAATTTTTGATAAGCATGTTAATTGAAAGTATAGTTAAGGTACAGTTACACTGATATCTTTTCTATCAGATATATAAGATCACACCTACCAATTTGTAACTGTATGATCTCTATGTTCAATGCTTCTTGCGATACTGCTGCTTTGGCACGTGTTCCTACCTACGCGAGATTTCGGAAGAGCCATTCCCTCCTCCCCCTCCTCCCTCCTCCCTCCTCCTCCCCCTCCTCCCCCTCCTCCCTCCTCCTCCCCCTCCTCCCCCTCCTCCCCCTCCTCCCCCTCCTCCCTCCTCCCTCCTCCTTCCCCTCCTCCCCCTCCTCCCCCTCCTCCCTCCTCCCTCCTCCTCCCCCTCCTCCCCCTCCTCCCCCTCCTCCCTCCTCCCTCCTCCTCCCTCCTCCCTCCTCCCTCCTCCCTCCCCTCCTCCCCCTCCTCCCTCCTCCTCCCTCCCCTCCTCCCCCTCCTCCCTCCTCCCTCCCTCCTCCTCCTTCCTCCCCTCCCCCCCTCCTCCCTCCTCCCTCCCTCCTCCTCCTCCCTCCCCTCCCCCCCTCCTCCCTCCTCCCTCCTCCTCCCTCCTCCTCCCTCCCCTCCTCCCCCTCCCCCTCCTCCTCCCTCCCCTCCTCCCCCTCCCCCTCCTCCCTCCTCCTCCCATCCTCACCCCCCTCCTCCTCCCATACTCCTCCTTCTCCCCCATACTCCCCTTCTCCCCTTCCTCTCTCTCCTCCTCCTCTCCTCACCTTCCTCCCCCCTCTTCTCCTCTTTTTCCTCCTCTTCTTCCTCCCCTCCCCCCCCATAGCTCCTGCCATTCAGGCCTTAGATGAGATACTACTTTCTCCGGCTGTAGTTTTATATCAAGTACCTCTCTGGGCTCCGCTGGGTCTTTGTGCGAGCCCCATCCCACTGCTTTCCTTACCGCTTTAATTACCGGTTAACATCTCTGGGCCGCCCCGATAGCCTCCGAGTTCTATTATGTCAGCAATCACATCCGCTCACTGCACAAATTGAATTCTGGTGCTTCCTCCAGCAAATATTTGCTGAGTGAGGGAACTAAGGCCTCACGTGCTGGTAGAATGACCAAACTGTGTCTGTGGGGGAAAAAAAATCTTACTCCAAAATAAACATCATGGGAACATACCTAATCTGTGTCTATTCGAGGCATATTGTCTTCTTGCCCTCCTCCGTCATGTTTGTAAAAGTGAGGGGAAGTGGTTCTGTGTTCCCTTGGTTACAGGTTCACTCTGGGACAGGATTTGGAGCTGGTACACACCGTCAATTCCAGGAAGTCTTGCAGGTGATAATGCTGCAAAACAAAGAGCAGATGTTTACTGTCCCCATCGGGCAGCAAAAGCTCCTTTTATTTCAGTCATGTAAGAGAGATGGGTTTTTTAATCAGTGCCTTTGAAGTTAAAATTAAATTCGTTTTCATTATTTTAACATATCCTAAATTTAAAATCTAGGTTCTATTCTCATATTAATTAGGAACAAACACGAACTATCTCATACTTCCAATGTAGATATTTACAATGTATTATCTGTAAGTTTGAAGTCTTGTGTTTTGATCTGTTAACTTCTACACTTGTTAATCTACTAAGGTCTCTTAATGATAACATTTTGTCCCATATGCATAGACTCTGAAAAAAGCATTCTATAACCACCCAAAGATCTATGGGCATCATCCTTTTGATTAATGGAAGCCTAAGAATTTGTTTTAGTCATCTTACTGATTTAAAAGTCATGTTCTAGTTTGACTCTTTTGTGATAAAACACTGACCGAAGCCAACTTGGAGGAGGAAAGGGTTTATTTCAGTTTGCACTTTACAGTCTATCATTGATGAACGTCAAGGCAGGAACTCGAAGGCAGGAGCAGAAGCAGAGACCGTGGAGGAACTCGGCTTCCTGGCTTGCTTCCCTGTCCCACTCAGCTAGCTTTCTTACAGAGCCCAGGCTCACCTGCCTAGGGATGGTGCTGCCCACAGTGGGCTGGGGCCTCCGGTGTCAATTAGCAACCCTTCAGAAATAAATGCCCCACAGGATGTGTCCAATGGAGGCTCATTTGAGGCTTCCTCTTCCCATGTACATCTGGGTTTGTGTCAAACTGACAAAACTAACTGGCATGATGACAGTATATACTCACTGTGAAGGGGGAAAAAAAGGCTAGAAACAGGAAGAGGAAGTTAAATGTTTGAAATTCTATTTGTAGGTTGTCGTGTTGAACATCTTAGACTGTGCATTTTATGGCGTTTTCTGAATATATTCTGTTTATTTGGCTTTTGTTTTATTATTATTATTATTATTATTATTATTATTATTATTATTATTATTATTTTGGTTTTTCAAGACAGGGTGTCTCTATGTAGCCCTGGCTGTCCTGGACTCACTTTGTAAACCAGGCTGGCCTCGAACTCACAGCGATCCGCCTGCCTCTGCCTCCCGAGTGCTGGGATTAAAGGCATGCGCCACCACGCCCAGCTTGGCTTTTGTTTTAAAGTGAAAATAGTGTCATTTGCACTGGTGGCTTTGGAATGTGTGTTTCACTTGACAAGTTTGAGGAGTTTCAAGGACAGAAGCCGGTGATACTCTTAGGAAACTTTGCCTTTCAGGACTTAACTACTATAATTTTGCCTTTATCACTAGCTTTAAGAAAACCTCTGTTGCCAGATGTGGTGGCACACAGAGTCTGTAAATCAAGCACCTGAGAGACGGAAGCAGCTAGATTTGTGAGTTCCAGCCCAGCCAGGACTATATAATGAGACATTGCCCCACTCCCCCCAGAAAAGAGTTAAAAATGGGGAGACTTCTGTAAAAAAAATCTGTGCAGGCTTCATTTGCAGAACATAAAAACATGCTACCTAGCTGAAGAATAAAAGCTATAATTTTAATGGGCACTACAAGATAATTAGAATGTTTAGGAAAGTGAGTCCAGGCTGGGCCTCCAAGAATCACCCTGAACAAATGCATTGTGCTGGCGAGTGGCCGCTTCTTCCCCATAATCCCAGAGAGAGTGGATCTAAAGGCGGCCATTGCAAGTGACTGTCTCAAAGACACACATTCTCGCTGATGTGCCGGGACGCTTCTGCGTCTAGAGCCATCCAGATTTTGGACTGGATCTACCCGTCCCCAAAGTAGACACTGGCATCATCCGTCACCTCTTCCTTCTCCCCCTGCATGAGAAGCTGAGAGAAAAGCAGACAGCTCTACAGCCACATTACCCATCAGAGTGACGGGCTTACCCTGTCTGTCTCTGCCTTTAAAACTTCAACTAGGCCAGGTATAGTGGCTCACGCCTTTAATCCCAGCACTTGGGAGGCAGAGGCAGGTGGATCGCTGTGAGTTCGAGGCCAGCTTGTTCTACAAAGCAACTCCAGGACAGCTAAGGATACACAGAGAAACCCTGTCCCGAAAACCTTAACAAAACAAAACAAAAAAAACCCTTCAACTAGTGCATTTCATTGCCTGAATATAAATCCTGTCAGGAGCCTTTGCTGTAGGGCATCTAGAAAATATCATTTTGAGTTGTCTAACCTCTGCCACATAGGGCAGCCCACGCCCACCCACCAGGACCCTGGAGTGGACACTGCTGACCACTGTGCTCACCCTACATCTAGCCAGGCTCTGAATGTTGGCTTGGTGCGTCCTTTGTATGTGTCCGTATATGAAGACGAATTTAGTATCCAGAAACTATGATTCCTGAGTGACTCTTGCTTTTGCTTTTGTTTTGTTTGTTTTTTTGTTTTGTTTTGTTTTGTCTCCACAGCTTTTGGAAAGAACCAATGCTGGTTTTGAAGACTCAGATTGCGGCGCTCCCAAGAGTCCACTCCACTTAGCGGTAAGTGAGCTGTTCTTGGCAGCTTCCCCTGCTAGTCTCGCAGAGAACCAGTTCCAGAAACTTAACCAGATCTTCAGGTGCAGGCCAGGAAGGCAGAGATCCGTTCCAATTTAAAAGGCGGAGGGTCGAAAGCATGGGCTTCCAAGAGAGACGGCCTCACCTCGGAGGTCTGGCTTCCCCTGCTGGTGGCTTAGATACAGTCACCTACCTTGTCCTCGGTGTCCTCATCTGTAGAATGGGAGCAAGACGAGGCCTGCATGAAGTAACAGTTTTAAACACAACTTTGTGAGAGTGAAAGGAGCAGGTTTAGAGAGGGTCGTTCCTCCTGGATTTGCCATCGGGCCTCAGAAGGGTCTCTGGCTCCGGTTCTCACGCGATTCCTCTTCACTTCCCAGCAATCCGAACTCTTCCTGGGGTTCCACCACTCCCACAAACCCAGTCTCAGATTAGCGGCTGTTGGAAAGAGCCCTGCTGCCTGGTAGCCACAGCCAGCTGGCCTGCCCTAGTGCCGCTGAAGGCCACCTCAGTCGAGGTCCAAGGTCCGGTGGCCTCAGTAGAGGTCATGTTTAGACGTACCTTTGTTTAGTAAATACAATGGAACAGGCCTAGGTGTGTCCAGGGCCAGCCACACGGTGAGGAGCCCCCACCTCAGACACTTGTCTCACCACAGACTTGCCAGCACACCTGCAGAAGCTCTGACACACCCACCAACACATGGACCACACACACAAACATACTGCCTCCACTACACACATCAACATACGGCATCTGTGCACATACACCTTGAATGCTGTGAAGTCAGCCAGCCATTCATGCTTGAGGCTTAGATGGAAGAGGGTGGACAGTGGGTGTCCTTGGACAAAGCCTCATAGCAGTTGGCTCTTAGACCAGGCTGCTCTTTAGAATCCCTGTGCAGCTGGGCCTGAGCAAGGCTCCCCAGAGCCAGGTATGCACAGATGCAGCTAGCTCCAGCTGCCCTTAGCAAGGCCACACACGTGTGGGTATTTTGAACAAAATCCGCTCTGCCCAGTCAGCATGGGGCTGATTTCATCGTCACTGAGAAGAGCGTTTCTAGGCTTCCAAAATTTCTATTATCCTTATTGGTTTTTCCAAAATGTGATTTGTTTTGTACTTACCACGGCCAGGTGTGCTCCTGAGCTCTCTGGGTCTCCACTCACATGGAAAAGGGTGGTGACACCATGGCAAAGAACAAGCTTTGGTAGGTGCTGCAGCTGGCAGGGGCCAGAGATGATACAGAGAGGTGGCCCTCACTGCCACTCCTCTCTTCGGCAGCTCAGCTGAACGTGGTTTTGTGGGGTTTTTTCCCCCCACTGTAAGTTAAAGGCATCAAGTTAGTTAAAGGCTCTAAAGGACCCTTCTGAGTTTGTCAGCTTGTTTGTTAGCTGTGTGATGTCCAGGTGCCTGATGTCTGTGTCTCAGTCTCCCTGCCCATCAGAAGAAAGGAGCTGACGGCAAGGCCTCATCCAGGGCCGTTGGCTTGAGCTAACCAATAAAGCAATTAGGAGAGCATGTGATGACATATGTGTGTCAAAAGCCAGCTTCCCCCTCCATCTTCTTAACACACGTCTTCTCCGTGTGACACGTGCTGGCTGAGAATACTGCCAAGCCCTCTTCCAGGGGAAAGATGTACAGGAAAGGAGCCGGGGCCTCTGTCCTTGTAGCGTTTCCCGTGCTGGGGAGACCTTAGGCGAGCAGTAGCATGGCAGATGGTGATTAGTGCTGCAAGAGAGGAAACGGAATCCATGGGATGGAGTATCGAGGCGGCAGACAGTGCCATTCTACAGAGCATACATAGAATGTCACATGCTCACGGTGGGCCTGAGAGCTAGTCACATTGCTATCTGACAGAAGACAGTTCTGGGCACCAGTGTGAAGTCCTTGGGTAAGAGAATGCCTGGCGCGTCCACCAAACAGCGATGTAGCTACAATGGAGGGAACAAGAGTGTTGCGGGGGAGTGGGGGGAGGGGAGCAAGGAGCCGGGGGGGGGGGGGGGGGGGAGCAGCTGCCACAACATCTCACAGGGGCCTCATGGTCCGTGGTAAGAACTCTGACTTTTACTCTGAGCAGGTAGAAACCACGTGTCCAGATTTGAGGAGATAAAGGAGATGCTGTAACTTCTCTCTCAAAGATCACAAACTTACAACAGAAGCCAAAGCTGGAAACGAGAGTGACCCTGATCACAGTGAAGGACCTGTTCTAGAATTTTCTCACGCTTCCCTCTATATCCGCAGTTCTCAGCCTGTGAATCTTGACATGGGGGGGGTGGTGTGTGTGGCCCATATCAGATATCCTCCTGTATGTCAGATATTTATACTATGATTCATAACAGCAATTGTACAGTTATGAAGTAACAGTGAAATAATTTTGTTTGGGGGGGGGTCACCACAACACAAAGAACTGTGTTAAGGGTCCCAGCATTAGGAAGGTGAGAACCAGTCACTGCTCTACATGCTCTCACTGAAAAGTGTTTTCTTCAAGACACCTATAAGTAGGCTCATCACCCTCTGCAGGGGCTCCTGGCTAAAAGCCAAGGCATGCTGTTCTCAGACGAAAGCATCCTCCTCGCAGGGATGTGGAAGCAGATGCCCCTAAACCTCCACCCACAAAGAGACCCGACCCGCTTTGAGCTATTTCCCGCCTGAGTGATTTGAGCCTCCAGGGTTATCAGCCTGGATAAATTCATATTCATTTCACCCACTTGTTAATTGCGTTAAGAAATGAGGTTATGCAGATGCGAGGCTCCAGCTGTGGAGGTTTCCACATGGCCCCGTGGTGTCCCTGAAATGGGCTGGCCTCCCAAGTCCATGCCCCTTGGTCACCCATAGTCCTCATCATAAGAGGCTTAAGCGAATTAGTCACAGTTGGTACATTTAAGTTGCCTACTGAGATCTTTCTTGAAATAATTTAAATTAATAATTTAAATATTTTTAGGTTTGATACTCCCAATGACATCTTTTTTCTTTTTTTTTTTAAAATTAATTAATTAATTAATTTACTTTCAGTTTCTCTGTGTAGCCTTGGCTGTCCTGGACTCACTTTGTAGGCCAGGCTGGTCTCAAACTCACAGAGCTCTGCCTGCCTCTGCCTCTTCAAGTGCTGGGATTACGGGCATGTGCCACTGTGCCCGGCTCTTCCCAATGACATCTTAGTGCAGTGAAATTTACCCCTAACCAAGAATCTATTTGCAATAGTTGCCTGCTGGCAAGGGGGAAATCTGTTCTCTTCAGTGGCGACCCAGAAGGTATTATCAACCCCGCTCTAGCACGGGCCCCATGCCCAGGAGTTGATGGCCAGTACAAAGTGAACACCAAGGTGGTGGTTGTTTGTTTCGTAGGCTTTTTGTTTTGGCATTTTTAAAAGTCTTGTTGGATTTTTGTTTGTTTTTATTTTCACTTTTGAGGGAAAACAAGAAAATGAAGTGTGTGGGTAGGGGAGGTAGGAGGAGGGAGTTAGGGCAGTAGAAAAACATGTTCAAAATATATTGTATGAAAAAAACATTAAGGGGGGGGGGGGGAAAGAGCTGCAAGCAAATGCAAGAAACAGGAGAGTGGAATTCTTCCTGTAGGTAAATCTGGCTTTTGAATCATTCTGAGCATTTTTACATGCCTAGTCCACACAACCACCCAGGCTGGAATTGAAAAGCTGCAGTAATTAGCAAGGGTCCATCCACTGCATTTTATACCAAGCTGGTTTAACTTGAGAACAGCAAGCAGATTTTTTTTAATTCTGAGGATTAAAGAGGGAAGTGCAGGGGGTAAGTGCCTTCATTACAGCTGTTGTTCTAGAAAGGCTTCCAGCTTCCTGCCTGGTGTTTCTCCTTTCTTCTGTGTGTCTTCTCTCATTAAGCCTAACTATGCTGGCCATTGTCCTCTGTGTATCACCATGTACTGCAAGTTTTCCTAGGCTAAGTTAAGTGAACAGAAATTAACACATTGACTATCCTTGTCACAATGGAGACGGGGGATGGGGGGCAGCATTTGAAAATAGTATCTAGAACCTGTGGCCGTCTGCCGGGCACTTTCTCCTTCAGCGTCTTGCCATGAGCTTACCCAGCATCTACCATATACCAGTACACTGTAAAATGGGAGGCCGTGGGTTGAAATGTCAGTCCTCAAACAAGCACCAGATTCATGTAGAGGCTAAAATCTACTGGTGTAATTTACACCTCCTGTGGATATTCCTGTTACTACAGCTCTTACCTTAAGATTAGATGCTCCTGAGTTGACTTAAAAATCACCTGTGGCAGGCTAGACAGGTGGCTCAGAGGTTAAAGAGCACTGGCTGCTCTTCCAGAGGTCGTGGGTTCAATTCCCGGTAACCACATGGTGGCTCACAACCATCTGAAATGGAATCTGAATCACTCTTCTGGTGTGCATGATGAGAGAGCACTCATATCATAAAATAAATCTTTTTTTAAAAATCACCTGTGGCCTGATTTGGTAATGGCTAAACTTGGGAGAGGATATATGAAATTCATTTGACTATTTTCTCCTGTTTGTTGATATTTTAAATTCCCTATGATAAGAGGCCAAGACGTGCATCTTACCGCGGCATCGTGTTTCCATGTTTTCTCTCCAGAGGGCTTCTGGGTCAGCCGCCTTCCAATCAAGGCTGCAGAGCCGTAGCATAGCTAGGTAGCTCTGCCCCTCTGCGTCCTCGTTAGTAAGATGGGGATGACAAGAGCGGCTACACCACAGGCCGGTGTGAGCGCACAGCCTTCCCGTCCTGCGCAGTCACAGCTATGACACTCGGGAACTGTTCTCCCGTCCACAGAGAGGCAGCAGTGTGTCGTCAGGGCACAGCGGTCTAGGCATGTGTCCCCAGACTGCACCTTCTTGCTCTATAGCGATGTTCAAGATATTTCACATCTACAGGAGGAAGTGAATAGCATTTGCTATTCAGCCCTATTATGTTACAGGCAAACACTAAAACGTTTAGTCTTCAAGTCAATGAAGTGGGGTTATGAAGTGTGCAATTATCACACCCCAGATTCTGAGTTCAGAGTCCAACTCTGGAACTACCTCAGGACGTTTTAACCTGGGAAAAAGATGTTTGCAGTAGGTACGGGGCCATGTCTACAATCCCACACACAAGAGGCTGGGGGCAGGAGGAATGAGGGTTTGAAGCCAGCCTAGGCTGCATAGCAAGATCCCGTCCCCCCTCCCCCAAAGGGATATTTATAGACCATAAAGGAGATGTGAACGCGCTTGGCACAGTGCCCAGTACACAGGAAGTCCTCAGAGACTGACTGATGTTCAGTGGTAACAAGTGCTTTGAAGACAACGAAGTGAGCGGGCAGAAGAGTGGAGGGAACATTTCCACATGTGCTAGGAGGCTTCCCTGGTAAGGTGCCATCTGCGTACCAGGACAGTCATGAGGCTGTCTGGATGAAGTACTTTCCAGGTGAGGAACAGAAAGTGCAGGTGCAATGGCCAGAAAAGAAAATCCATGCACGGGGTTGGGGATTTAGCTCAGTGGTAGAGCACTTGCCTAGCAAGCGCAAGGCCCTGGGTTCGGTCCTCAGCTCTGGGGGAAAAAAAATCCATGCACTTAACTATAGAGGGCACTGTGGCTACCCCAGAGCTCTGGACATGCAAAAGATGCACGCAGGGGATGGCCAGAGCTGAGGGTCTGATCAATCATGGCAGCTTTTGGATTTTGCTACCGTCAAGGCTGAGTTTTGTAGCAAGGCGTAGCATCCGGTTTGGCTGTAGAAAGGTTTTTTCACCCAGTGATGGTGTCCATGACAGATCACCAAGGGACAGGGACAGAGGGGGCACTTTTGCTGGAATTCTGGGTTGGGGTCTGAGAGTAACGTTGTCGCTTGCAGATGGGGAGGCTGCAGGCAGAGCAGGTTTGGGGAAAGAAATCCAGAATCAGTGTGCAATGCTGTTAGATATTCAAGTGCATACACCAAGGTGGACGGTGAGTGTTGGACCTGCACGTTTGTAAAGGGAGAAGTTGGGACAGGGGTATAAACAGGGATTCGTTACCATGTAATTTATATGGCATCTTAACTAAAGGATATAAGTTTCGTATGTACAAATTATCGTAATCACTAACAAAGATAATGAAAACAAAAAAAATGTATCTTAATTTCTCAGTACTCTTAATACTTATGGAGTCTTTTCTTTTCCTTCTTTCTTTCTTTTTGCTGTTGTTGTTGCTGTTATTGTGTTCAAGACAAGGGTTTCCTCAGCTGTCCTGGACTTGCTTTGTAAACCAGGCTGGCCTCGAACTCACAGAGAGTGGGCTGCCTTTGTCTCTCTGAGTACTAGGATTAAAGGTGTGTACCACCATGCCTGGCTTTAATGGATTCTTTTAAATTTAGTTTTTATTATTGTTGTTAACCTGTACTCTGGGAAAAATTATTTAAATTATTTTTAGGAAGGTAAGGTAAAATAAGATCATAGGCTTAATACCCCTTAGTTCTAGAAATTACCATTATTATTAGTTTTTTGGTATACTTCTGAATTTTTCCTGTGACTATAGAGTTACATATAAATATAAAAATGTGCACATACATTTTCTTTTTATATAAATGAGGCCATGCTAAATATATTGCCTGCAACTTAGTTTCTAAAAACCTTTTTTTAAAAAAATACTTTCATATTACCCTCTACAAGTATCATAGCAACCTCCACCAGAGTGTCCAAGATTGATTTTCTGCCACTCCCCCCACAATTTTAATGATATTGGGCATGCCCAAACTCTTCACTAATTGCCCAGGTAGTCATAAAATAGCACTATAAATTTTTTTCATACAAAATTTTGTATGTCTATTGGCATTTTACGTTTCTCTTTTTTTCTCTGTGAGCTGGCCTTTCAAGTCTTTTACAGACTTTCCTAGTTTTCATTGGTTATTTTTATATTAAGAAAAGAATCCTTCATGCTAACTCTTCTGCAAATACATGGTGCCTTGAGGAGCAGTACAGTGGGAAAAATGCAAGAGACAAAAGAGAGAGGTCTTTGCCGTCTGAAGGCGCCTGGGGCAGACTTTTCCTGTTTCTTTCTTGTCTCTCAGACTTGCTTCCCTATAGATAGCCTTACCCCTTTCTCTCTTTTATTTCCAAGATCTTTTGCTTATGTATTGTGGGGGTGGGAGTAACTTTTTTTTCCCCTTACAGATTAAATTAAAAGTCTCAGACTTCTATCCTTTTAAACACTACACAGCCTAGGACCTCATAATAGATCTGAGCCTGCCCATGTCCTATTTGTCCCTAATTGTTTCCGTGGTTTCATTATGATCAACAGAAGAAGTAAGGAGGAGGGAAAAGCCTTCGGTGCACATCAGATCTTGTGCAAATCCAGTGCAGTTTATCTCTTTCCATCTCTGCGGCAGCCCCAGGAGGCAGCAGTTATTGCTCTCGTCATATAGATGAGGAAACAAAACTCTAAATACAATTAAGAAACTCACCTACAGTTAGTACTCAGTCACGTGACGGGCTGTGAGCGGCGGTTTGCTCGCCTGGGTTGAATTACAGAGCCCTTAATGTTTCCAGTAATCCCCCCCCCCCACAACCCCAGCTTTATTAACAGAAAAGATTCATGAAAATGTTCGCGTGTTGCCCATTGGTTTGTTTAGGACTCCCCTGAGAGATGAGTGTATAATCCACAGCCATTTGTCTATATGGCTGGTAGGCCTAATAAACACATACTGATGGCTGTGGTGCCTTCGAGCACATTAATTGACAAGGAAGGAAAAAACAGTGGGATTCACAAGCAACTGGAGGTTCATGAGCCAATGCTTTACAGTAACGTCACTTTTCCAGTGTCAGGTCCCATCCCAAGCGCTGTGCCAGTCGGCTCTTCGGAGGAGCCCGAGGCTCAGCCCCTCAGGTGGATTGTTGCAGGATCTGAGGAAAGTGAAGGTACAATCTCTGGCTTTCTTGGTTGCAGGCCTACAATGGGCACCACCAAGCCTTGGAGGTCCTTCTCCAGTCGTTAGTGGACCTGGACATCAGGGACGAGAAGGGCCGGACGGCTCTGTACCTGGCCGCTTTCAAGGGGCACACCGAGTGTGTGGAAGCCCTTGTGAACCAGGGCGCGTCCATCTTTGTAAAAGACAATGTCACCAAAAGAACTCCGCTTCATGCCTCAGGTAGGTCTCGTCAAAGGTCTTGCTTGCTTAGTCCTGAGTTTTGCAACTCGTGTATAGGGTTGAATAAAAGGGTAAAACAGGTGAGGTGCTCAGCAGGTAAAGGTGCCTGCCACCAGGCCTGGTGACTCGAGTTCAGTCCCTGGGACCCACATGACCTGAGGTGCGGGGGTGGGGGTCTCTTTTGCAGTGTGTCCTCTGTCATTCAAATGCATACGGCATATGACACCCCAGTAAGCAAGCAAACATGAATATGGTTTTTGGCTTTTTTTTTTTTTAAAGATTTTAAGATCTATAGCTGGGGCTACAGCTCAGTGAGAGAGCATGTGTTTAGTATGCATGAGGCTCTGGGTTCATCTTCTCTCATCCTGATTTTTAACATCTTCGTTTTATTTCTACACCATATACACCTGCACGCTTCCAAGATAGCTTTGATCTAATTTCTCCTTATACATAATTGACACTCTCTGGCCAGCCGCTGGCCTTCCCAAAGAAAAAACTTAGAGCCTTTGGCCAAACGCCCCCACAAAACTTGTGAGTGAAGGGCAACTTACAGTGCGCTCTTTAGAGTCAGCCCAGTCCACTGTTTTGTATAAGAACCAGCAGACAATGAGTTAACGGGTAAATCCGTCTAATAATCTACTCAGCTTCCGCTTTGACCCTCGATGCATCCAATATCAAAACAGAGACCATTAACAAGTACACGTGCACGTCAGTCAGCGGGCAACGTGACTCTTCTGGAGCGTCTCCACAGTACACCTGAAGGGACGCTTACAGATGCGCACGGATGTGAAGGCAATATGGAAGACTGTCTGGCCCAAACTAAAGCATTTGGCTCAGGCGATTCCAGAGTGTTAGCCACTGAGAAAGGGTGGACTATGGCGTCTCTTAAAGAGAGGGGGGAAAAAGTTGAGTGTGGTCTTATTGAGGAAGTGAAGGAATGAGGCCATGTTTCCACAAGATCTGTATGATGCTCATTACTTGAAAGGCTTCTAGGAATGCTACACAGGCGGATATATTTCTGTTGGAGCTGGTGAGAGAGCTTAGTGGGTAAAAGTTATTACCGCCAAGCCTAACGGCCTGCATTTGATCACTGGGTCCCACGTGGCAGAAGAGAGAACCAGCTCCTGCAAGTTGTCCTTGGGCCTCTACATGCATCCCTTGACAATCGCACAAAAAAATGACTACAAATGTGATTAAATTTTAAAAAAAAATAAAGAAGTACATTTCTCTCTACATCCTGTAACCTCCAAGCCATGGAACACACACAGTACAGACACAGAGAGTCTACCTGCTGCCTAACTGTCTCGAAACAATTATTGCTGGGAGAAGGCAGTGATGGCCGCTGTGGCACAGTATAAATTTTTGTTTCCTACCAGTATTTTTGCTTCTTAGGCATTCCTTGGTATAATTGTCGAAATCAATTTTGCTCACTTTAAAGATTGGCTATTGCCTGTTATTAAGCTAGGCAACTTGCTTTGTTTCTATGTAGTTTTTAACAATTGCAAAGGGCTTGGTTTGGTTGTGGAAGGCTGCCCTTAAAACAGGTGACTGATGAAGGACCACCCTCACCCATTTGCCACTGTGAGGTAGGTGTGGGCCAAGGGTGCCCCCTAGTGGTCAAGTGGACCTACGCTGGATTTTCCTCACACAATTCATTGACCGAACAAGACAGGCTGTCATTTGACTGTTCTCCACAAAATGTCTGCTTTGCAGAAGCTTCGGCCTGTCATTCAACCATCTGCTTAGCCAGATTTTTTTTTTCCCAGTTCACCTGAGAGGCCGGTTCCTTTGTTTGAGACTGTGAGGAGGGTCAGGCGGAATGATCACTGGAGGATTAGCACAGATAGATACAGTGACAGTTGTGGTCTCTGAGCCTGTGAAAAATGCCTGTCACGCTGTCACTCATGGCGCGAGAGGCTGAGCCAGCCTCAGAGAGCTGCAGCTGGCAAAGCACAGCTAAAGATACTAACGTCTTTTTTGCTAGAAGGCAACTTGGGGGGATACCGTGTGTGGGAACCCAGCGAGAGCTGAGGTTGCTACTCGAAGGGGAACTTACATTTTCCCAAGGACTGTGAGCTCAGCTTACACAGCTACAGTGAAAAACAAAAGCTCCACTGTAGATGATTTTGCTCTGCGGCACGCTGGGTGAGCATTATGAACTGAAATTGTTTTTTTTTTTTCTTTTGTTTAGCCAAAAGTGTAACATCCTTGCAATGATTCTGAGCACTAAAGCATATTAAATTGATACAGAAAGAAAAGCCAAGTTCTGTTGATTCTACTCCTTGATCCCATCACTGAGGGGATTTAGCTGTCAGTCCTGTGCCAATCTTTTTTAAGGCATATATTAAACTTTGTGCAAATTTCAACAGGGTAACAGGATTGTGTATAATTCTTAACACTAACAACAGCGGTGACAATAAAATGTTACCTGGAACTCCAATTCATAATGCATATATTGAATATATATGTACACACACACACACACACACACACACACACACACACACACATAGTGCTATGGCTTACAATATGTGGACATTGCTCCTGTTGTTCATTTGAATGGTGTCAATAAATATGAACTAATTCTAATATGTGTTATTCCAGAAAACATTCTTTCATGACTGTGAATCAATAAACATGGCCGTAAAACAGCTCTGAGAGGACCCTTTGTCAACCCAACATAGTTGCATCCATCCCCTTCTCTCTTGCCCCATCCAGAGTGAGGAGGGTCTTGTGTGGTGTGCTTATTGTTCAGAGAGTGAGCCACGCCTGGGCTATGAAGGGTATTCATCTTCGTCATATTCTCGAGTGATTTCCTTGATAGCTGTATGGCTTCTTAGAGGTTCTCTTTGATGCCTTAGAAGAGAGTTTTACTGTCCCATGAGAGATGCTTCCCAGGACCCCTCACACTCACATCGGCACCGGCACCGCTGCCTTCTAAAGGAGCATGTTGAGTTACTCACGAGTGTACGTCCTGGACCCCTCCCCAGCTGTGTGAGGTGCACATGGCACTGGGGTTGCACTGTACTTCCTGCCCTCTGCTGGGTAGCTAGGGCAAGTAAGGGCCAGCAGCCCTAACTAGGGACCTGAAGACCCCTGGGTCCTCACCCAGCAGGGGGAAAAGGCTCAGCAGCCACAGGCACTTGCTGGAGCATCCTTAAGACTGCAGCGGCAAGGCTGCCCTTTGAGGATCAGCGACAGGCAGAGCTCCAGTGTCCATGGGGAGGCGGCACCTGGGCTGCACTTTGCTGTTCTCCATCCCCCACCCCTCTTTCCCTCTCTTCTTTATTCCTCCTGGTCCCGCTCCCCTCTCCTCTTTAAAAAGATCTGGAGATGGGCTAGACACAGGATAGGTATAAGGAAGTGGAGTGCCACTCAGCGGGACTGATGTGTGGGGACACTTCCCAAGGGGATAAGAAAGAACACAAAACTTGGGAAAACGTCCCTTAACTCTGGGAACAGAAAGAGGAAGGTAAAGATCAAAGTATGCAGAGAAAAAGAGACGGGGAGGCAGGGTGTCACTGATTCACGCCACCTGGGCCACCTTGCACTGGAAACCAGGGCTGTGTGTTAGCCCCAGCGGGAAGTTACTGCCTTGAAGTCTCCATAACATTTCACTTTGGAGAGCGACGCCCGCAGCGTTGTGTTGCTAAAAGAATGCCCATCGTTTTCTTTTTCAGTTATTAACGGTCACACGCTGTGTTTGAGGCTGCTACTGGAAATAGCAGACAACCCAGAAGTGGTTGACATGAAAGATGCCAAGGGACAGTAAGTGCTTCATGTTGACCTTCTGCCGTGTGTCAGCCGACAGAGCTGACTGATTGGTTTGTTGAGCAGTAGGAAGGGCTGACGGCTGAATTGTAGGATGGGAGTTCATCTCTGTGAAACTCCTGCATGAGGAGCCTTGAACAATGAGGCGTCACCACCAGCACACGTGCTTAGTGAAGCACTCAGTATGTGTATCTCTTAATGACAGCGAGCACCTTTTTTGTTTGTTTGTTTGTTTGTTTGTTTCCTGGACTTAATATTTCCTGTTTCTACCTATCTTTGACTTCAAAAGCTATCACGCTCCCACTTTTTAATAATGGCAAAAAGGCAAACCTCAAGAGTTTGTCTTTTGTGAAAAAAAAAAATACACTTCAGATTTTATCTTCTCCTGAGTTTGTTTTCAGTTTCTATCTGGTGGCCTATTCTTCACCCAGGCTTTTCTTACAAACAGGAAGTGCAGACAGAAAAGGCTCTAGTTATGTCCCTAGGTGCATGAACTTGGTGACAGTCAGAGCAGGGCCCCGGGCTTTCTTCCTCACTAGTCAGACTTACCTTCAAAGCCAGGAAGCTCTACCCATGCAGGCAAGTCTTGAGCAGAGACCAGCAGAGATTGCTATGAAAGGAGAGCTGCCGTGACAGAGGCGGGAGGCTCTTCTGCATGCGCACATGCCCCAGCGAGCACACACTGATTGCCACACGGTTTTGAAAACAGTAGAATGAATGTGAGATGAGACCCTCCCTGCCCTGTTCCTGTGTGTTATGCCGCCATTCCGTGTGGCCCTTGAGGACAAATGGGTCTCTTGTTATACATGAACTAGAACATAGAAAATACTGGGCAATTATTAAGAATACAGAGAGAACTCTCCTCTCACTGGAAGTAAATTTTTTTAAATCTCCTTTTATTTTAAATGCATATGGGCTTTATTTATAATAAGCTACATACAGAAAGAACGGTTATGAAGCAAGCAGGAAAGCCATATATAAAAGTTACATTCAAATCTTGAGCTTATTTGCCTTTGGCAACCTTGAAGAAAATACTGTCTATCCTGTCTAGGTGAGTCTAAAGTTTTGTGCCTAAATCATTCTCTGTCATATCTTCTATTTATCAACTTAAAAAAAAAAAACCTTCTAGACCTTAAAACATTTTCTTAAATCCTAAACAACTTAAGCCTAACCGTGAAGCTACAACATCGAGTCTTCAACCCCATCAGAGACTTGAGAGGGAATAAAATTATTACTTAAGTAAGAAGTGCAGGCAAGCAGCTTCCAAAACTAAGATGACAGAGACGGTTTACGGCCCGGCCAGTCACCCACCCTCTCCACGTATCTGGCAGACATAATTGGGAAGCGGGAAGTATGAAGGGCTTGCTTACCCCGACATGCCTGCTTTTCTCTCTCCCTAGGACCCCACTGATGCTTGCAGTAGCATACGGACACATCGACGCTGTTTCATTGTTACTTGAAAAGGAAGCGAATGTAGATGCCGTTGACATTGTGGGATGCACGGCTTTACATAGAGGGGTATGTACATCTTTTCTCAGCCTCAGCCAGGTGCCTTTTTCAGTGAGCTTGCTTTGTTTTTCCCTATGTGAGGTTTTAGGGGCGGGGGGGAAGATTTGCTTCATAATATAGTCAGTTAGCTTCACAGTCAAAACGAAATTACAGAATCTTACACAATGATATGATAACAAAAGCTACAATTAGGTCCTCGCCCAGAAGAGTTTGTGTCAGACTGTGAAAATAGACACATGAATACCTACCGTTGGAGGGACCGCTCTCCTTTCTGATTACAAAACGCATAGCACAGAAGATTTGCAAAATGCACACACATACACACACACACACACACACACACACACACACACACACACACACACACGCACAGAGAAAGAGAGAGAGAGAGAGAGAAATGTGCACACACTATAGTCTTTTTTCCTCTTAATATGTATAAAGGACCATTCTCCATGCTATTAAAGACTTTTCTGCATAGCATTTCTAATGTGCCCTTGTGTGTAGGTACCAAGATGAATTCAGTTATCACCTGATTTTGAGCAGCCATACTATTTCCGTTGCTCTTTGTGAAAATTGAGGGTGGTGTATGCCTCCTGTGGCCGAGTCTTTTGTGCACATCTGCTGATTTTTTTTTTTTAAACAAAAATAAGCTAAATGGACAAAGGTTTAAAAAAAAAATCCTTTTTTTTTTCAGTAGACCATTTACTGTACCTTTGCTGTTTACATACACAAACACTTGCCACAGTGTTTGTGACCCCCACAGTGTCCAGCAGAAACATGCATGTTAGCTTAAGATCGACAGGCTCTGCTGCCGCAGCGCCACCTAAGCGTGGAAGAGGCTGTGCTTTCCAGCCTTGTGTACGGACACTGTGTGACACTGCCAGAATACACCCCTGTCCCCGCTGCAGCATGTGATTGTGTTGTCGCCTGTGAGGCCACTGCTTCTCCGCCCATTCCCAGGTGAATAAAGTGAGTCAGAGAGAGGACGAGGACAGCCAGGGTTTTTAATATAATCCTCCTTGATGCTGAAGCGGGTGTTTTCTAATGCATTATACACCTTCTGAGGTTATATTTGGATGGATTGTTCCAAAATGCTTCTCCGGGGCTTCTCTGTAGGGACTTTGCTAGGGTTGCTGTGCTTCCTGCTGCCCAACAGCAGAGCTGTCAGCTCCTCTTAGGCCAGGGCTGCCAGCCTCAATGGTGTTATCCCTAGCCAACTGAGGTCTGTTTTACGTTTCAATTGCCACGCACCAGATTATGACGGGACACGAGGAATGTGTGCAAATGCTGCTGGAGCAAGAAGCGTCAATCCTCTGTAAAGATGCCAGAGGGAGGACACCCTTGCACTACGCAGCAGCGCGGGGCCACGCCACATGGCTGAGCGAGCTGCTCCAGGTTGCTCTCTCTGAAGAGGACTGCTGCCTCAGAGACAACCAGGGCTACACACCATTGCACTGGGCTTGCTACAACGGTGAGTTGCCTGTCCTCTGAGTGACTGCACTGGGCTTTCTGACCTCGCCCCCCCTGTGACCTCAGTGGAGGTGAGGACATTGCTGTGCCCTGTGGTTTCCAGTGTCTGTGTACTCCAGGCATGTGCCTGGCCTCCCCCCAACCCCACCCCCCGAACCCCTGTGGCTGCCATGACGACTTGCTGAGTAAAAGTTTACTTCCCTCTTTCTGTGACTTGTAGCTCCTCGTCAGTATCACCAATGCACTTAGCAATTGTAATATGACTTCCTGATCTGTATCAGATAACCAGGAATCACATGAAGTATTAAAACAAAAAGGTAGAAACAGAACAACCTGTACAGTATAGTTCCTGTCACAAGGAAACACTAGTGGAAGCATAGTTTATATCTTGGTGTTTCTTTTTTCTTTTAAGACAGCCTTTCTCTGTGTAGCCTTTGCTGTCCTGGACTCACTTTGTAGACCAGGCTGGCCTTGAACTCACAGTGATCTGCCTGCTTCTGCCTCCCGAGTGCTGGGATTAAAGGCATGTGCCACCACACCCAGCTTGGTGTTTTTTCTTTTTACTTTTTTTTTTTTTTTTTTTTTTTGGTGTTTCTTATTTTAATATTCATATCCCACATTTACTTTGATGCATTTTCTACTTGGAATATTTAATTTTTTATTTTCAGTTATTTGGAGAAAAGGAGTGCTAATTGTACCAATTTGTAAATATTGAAAGGGGCTGAGGGTAAGGCTTGAGGAGTGCTTGCCTAGCACGCATAGAGCCTTTGGTTCGCTTCCCAGCACTGCATCAAAACACTTAGGTCTGGTAACAAAGCTTTAGCCCCAGCACGTAGCAGGTAGAGGCGGCAGAATGAGAAATTCAAAGCCACCTCCATCCATCTGGCAGCTTCAAGGTCAGTCTGAGCTACATGAAACTCTGTCACAAAACTAAAGAAAGCAAGCTAACATTTTTTATTTCCAAACCCACTTTTCTGATATGATTTTGTATGTATATCTCATAATTTTTCCTCTGAGATTATAAACTTAAAAATATACACCTACTTCAAGTGGAATTATATGACAAGTCTCATCCATAGCTTGCTTCCTGTTAGTGTTTCCTTAAAATCATACTACAGGCTATCTTTAGACACTGTATGTGTCAATAAATAGTCTTAATAGTGATATACTAATAGCCAGCACACACGTACGCACACAGGCACACAGACTCATTCATACTCCTCAGAACTTAGTGTTTATTCGGCTAGATCCCATTTTGAGGGACATTGAGTTTAACTTCGGGGTTTCTTTCCTGTCACAAGCACTGTGGCAGTAAGTGTGTTCATACTATAACATGAAAAACTCATTATATCCAGAAGTGAATTTTTTAAATAAAAAGCATGTCTTTACGTAAGGAATAATATTTTACACAGAACCCTGCCATAATATGATAAAAGTATTTTTCCTACAACTTTGTCAGCCCAGAGTGTTCTAGTTCTTTTTATTTTTGGCAACTCCCAGAGTAAAAGCATGTTTGTTTTTTTTTTAAGTTGGAAGTAGGTTATTTTTATTTGCAAGTGGAACTTCAGAGCAGGAATATTTGAATAGAAATTTGCCAGCTTTAGAATGAGAATACTGATAGTTCTCAGTTCATTCATGCAGTTTTTTGTGTTTTTAAAAATATCTTTTATTAATTTATTCAAGCTACATCTCAATGGTTATCCCATCCCTTTTATCCTCCCATTCCTCCCTCCCTCCCATTTTCCCCTTACTCCCCTCCCCTATGACTGTGACTGAGAGGGACCTCCTCCCCCTGTATATGCTCATAGGGTATCATGTCTCTTCTTGGTAGCCTGCTATCCTTCCTCTGAGTGCCACCAGGTCTCCCCATCCAGGGGATGTGGTCAAATATAGGGCACCAGAGTTTGTGTGAAAGTCATACCCCACTCTCCACTCAGCCGTGAAGAATGTCCTGTCCATTGGCTAGATCTGGGTAGGGGTTCAAAATTTACTGCCTGTATTGTTCTTGGCTGGTGCCACAGTTTGAGCAGGAACCCTGGGCCCAGATCTGCCCATCATAATGTTCTTCTTGTAGGTTTCTAGGACCCTCTGGATTCTTCTATTTCCCCATTCTCCCATGCTTCTCTCACCTAGACTCCCAATAGGATGTCCTCCCCTCTGTCGCACTTTTTTTTTTTTTTTTATGTTTGTGCCTCCCAACCTGATGCCATATTTATTGGCTACTGTTTTCATCCATGCTTGCTTTCTCTGGCTGAGCGGCTTACGTGTTCTCGTGCATCTGTAAGCCTGGTGCCTTAGCCGTGTGAGTCTTCTGCTCTGTGTATTGGGGTGTTTTGGTTCCTTGTCTTGCGTGCCCTTTCCCATCCAGCCACTTTGGGGTTGGATCTGTTTTATGGTGTCTCCGTAGCCAGCCTTCGTAAGAAACTCTCACACCCTCGCGCTGAGGTGACGGATCTCTTCTATAACCATTCCTTACTTTACTTCTGTGGCTCTGCACTTGCATTCAGTTCCATTAGGTATTTTAATTTAGAAATTGTGATGATTACTTCTGGGAAGGGTTTCTGTGCTTTAATTACATGACTTAAACCTGTGTGTGTTTTCATTAGTCTTTTCCTTTGTTGGTTCTACCTTAATTTTAAGGTGGTTTTTTTCCCCCTCTTCTACCATTGGTCAACTGTAAGTGTTGTTTGTTTGTTTGTTTGTTTAACCTAAAATAAATTTTTATAAACCTACAACTTGTGAGCTCTCTCTGGCAAGGGAGAATTAACAACAGGAAAGGACGGGTTCTGAAGAGGGCTGAACATGAGGGCAGACACAAGCCCGTCCGAGACCACATCCTCTCCCTGGTGCTGGGGCTGACTTTCTACTGATGAGCCTTTCCGGGGTGCAAGCACAGGAGAGCAGACATTACCAAGCACCCACGCTTCCGGGATTGTGAAGCAGCCCCCTCCAGATCTGAGGTCCACGCTACCACAGTGCCCTTCGCTGGGCGGTGTGAAATGTTGAAGGAGTGTGTCACTCTCCCGTTCCCTGCACAGGCTCAGTCTCACGCTGAGAAATGGACCATGCAGGCTAAGATGTCCATGGTCATGGAGTGATGGAGGCAAACAGAGAGCTAAGTGATACCACTTACTTGCTAGGGTGTCGTGTGCTTTATATGCCCTTCTAAAAGCCCATCACACATCTCTTTAGTTACAAGAAAGGCTTTGTTTGTACTTTACTATTTCAAGCTACCCACATGGGAGCTTTGACTAAATTATCCCTGAGGTCCATCAAGAAGAGGTTATTAGTTAGTGATCTGTGATGAAGCCAACTAGCTGTGCTTTCCTGCCCTAGAATTGTACAGCATGTCCCAACGCATGCTGAGTCCTTTACAAAGGCCCATCATCTTGTGGCATGGGCCAACTGTGACTATGTGTAGGAAGCTGAGGTTTAAAGAGCTGCACATAAGTTGTCTCAGGTCATGTACAAATAAAATGGGCCATGCTGGCTGGTTTTATGTCAGCCTAACACAAACGGAGTCGTTTCAGAAGAGAGGCCCTCAATGAAGAAAGTGCCTTCAGCCAATTGGGCAAGCCTATGGTAGCTGTGGGAGGGCCTAACTCACCACGGGGGCAGTGACACCCCTGGGCTGGTCATCCTGGGCACTACAAGAAAGCGGGGCTGAGCAAGCCATGAGGAACAAGCCAGGAAGCAGCATTCTCCAGGGCCTCTCCTGCTGTTTCTGTCCTGGCTTCCCTGGGCAAGCTATAAGATGAAGTTAACCCTCTCTTCCCCAAGATGCTTTCAGTCATGGTGCTTTACCATGGCATTAGAAACCCTAGTTAAGACAATGGCAGCCAGGGTTTTAAAGTCTCTTGTCATTGCTGTTCACCATAATGCCTCATGTTTACTCATGAACTTAAAAAAAAAAAAATACTCACTGGGTGCCTACTGTGGCCAGAGGCCACTGAAAACATGGCCATGGGAGTTTATGTCCAGAGCCTGTTCTGTTGTTTTCTACGTGCCCCCTTCACTTGGGTACATAATGCTAAGGTAAGCTATTTGTGTGCGTGGAAGTGAACATGGGGAGACCGAGACATGCTGAGGGTGACCAGAATCTATCCTGCTTGCAAATGAGGTGGCTTCTTTATCTCCCTCCACCAGGCCATGTGGCCTGCACTGCTTGATTTGTTCATTATATCTCAGAACACCTGTGAGCATAGTTAATAACATTTTTAGCATTTTGTTAATTTTATTCCACAGAGAACAAGCATTCAGCCAGTTCAGGAAAATTCATAGGCTAGAACTCAACACTTAATGGGAAATTGAAAACAAAAATCAAAACCAGAAGACTATGTTGAGCAAAATCTCTTTCTTGGGAGCTCTAATTTGTTTTTTGCTTTTTTTTTTTTTAATTCTTTGCAGGTAATGAAAACTGCATAGAAGTACTTTTGGAGCAAAAATGTTTTCGAAAATTTATTGGTAATCCCTTCACTCCACTGCACTGTGCAATGTAAGTAGAAATTCTGGAAAGCAATGGTGCTGCTTCTGTTCCTTTAGCTGTGTGTAGAAAAAAAGTACCTTTTGTGAATGGAAAAAGCACTTAGTTTGCAGATAAGATTAATATAGTCTACTCTGCTGCTAAAGACAAACAGGTCCGCTAGTAATGCATGGGTTCTCATGTCAATGATTTCCCAGAAGCCACAGCTCCAAGGTGGCTCACATGTACATGGGGAAACTGAAGGTGGTGGCCTGGGAGGCATGGTTCATAGATGTGAAGAAAGCTTCTGTGGTAGCCCCCATTGCCTGGCAAACTCTGAAGAATAAGGCAAGGTTGATACTAATAATATCAATAGCTGGTTAGACATTTTCTACCAGAAAAACTTTTCATATAATTCCTCATCCTTGTCTTGTGTCTCTTCCCCACCCTCCTTCTCCTCCTCCTCCTCTTTCTTCTCCTCTTCCTCCTCTTCCTCCTCTTCCTCCTCTTCCTCTTCTTCTTCCTCCTCCTTTTCAAATTTAATTGTTATTGCTAATCCACAGAGAGAAATGTTATTCAGAGACTACAGTGACCTTAAGTCAGAGTTCTGAGTCAACCTGGGGTGCAGGACTTAAAAGTCCTTTCTCTTCAGGTCATTTTTTGAGCTTCCACAGGAAGCTACCAAGCTGGGTCATTTGACTGGAAAGGAACTAGAGACATGAGATCAGGTCAGTAAAGAAAGCATAGATGAGAACGAACCAAGATGGCTTTAGGGGCTGGAGGATGGATCTGTGATTAAGCGTACTTGCTGCCCTTGCAGGAGACCCACATGTGGCTCCCAGCACCCAGATGGTGGCTAACAGCCATCTGTAGCAGTCTCACAGGATCTAGTGCCCTCTTCTGTTATCCTTGGGCACTAGGTACACATGCAGTGCTTGTACATACATGCAGGGAAAAACACTGATACACATAAAATAAAAATGAACAAATCTTTAAAATACCAACCAAGGTGATTTCACGTGTGAGGATCCGTGTCTTCTCCGTTTTGATGTCTGGCCATCACCTATATGGGACCTTGTGTGAGTGGTATTCCAGGAGCTCTTACAAATGCAGAGGTCCTTAACGGAAGCAGTGGGAGGTTTCAGACTACACTACTATAGTATGCCACTAATATTAAAATCAGATTTTAAAATATATATCAACTTGTTAAACATGGACTGCATATAAAGGTGAGGTGCGAAGGAATAAATAATTTTAATGAGTTTTTTTTAATACTAAAATCTACTTTCATTTTAGAATAAATGGTCATGAGAACTGTGCATCATTGCTACTGGGGGCCATAGATTCCAGCATCGTCACTTGTAGGGATGACAAAGGCAGGTGAGTGATGCAAAGGCGTCATGTTTATGGGCTTGAGTCTCTGCCTTTGTTGTAGGATAGAAAACCATTTGCTTTTATTATTATATACACTTACTTTTGATAGTGCTAAGAATTGAATCCAGGGCCTTAGACAAACCAAAAACACCTCTAAGCTATATCTCCAGACCTTAGTGTTTAGAGACAGAGTCTTGCTCTGTAGCTCAGGCTGGCCTTGAACTAGTTACGAAGCCCAGGCTAGCCTTAAACTCATAATCTCCATGACTCCTGAGTGCTAGAATCATGGACATGGACAGTGCGTGACCAAAAGAAAAGCTTTTTTTTTTAATTGAGGAAGTAATGCATAATGTGTTTTTAAATCAAATATTATAAAGGATGTAGACTTTTAGAAATTGTCCTTCTTGGTCCAGAATCTCAAGCCTCTGCCTCATGGAAAGCAAGAAAGCACCAATTCACACACTGTTCTTCCCAGCATTTGCATTCGCTTAAACCTTTTTTATACACATCTACAAAATAGACATTGAATATACATAAGGAGTATTTCTTTGCAAGTGGACTTCATAGAACCATGTTCTGCTTTTAGTATATATACCCTGGAGATCTTACCATACCAAATATAAAGATTTGCCTTGCCTTTTGAAGCTGCGTATTATTTCACTGAATGAATGCATAGCATATTGCTTAGCCTGACTTCTTTAGAATATTCATGCTGCTTTCACTGTTCTGCTATTTTAAGAAGTGGTACAGTGAACACTCATGGCCGAGTGTAGGCGGGACATGGAGTCCTAGGAATGAGTTACTTCATCAAGGCTAATGCTTTTTCCATTTGGTGACTAATGTCGGGCTGCCCTCCCCAGGAGCCCTGCCATCTGCATTAGATAATGGAGGCTTTTAAGGCTTCTACTTAACCAACCAATTACCTACAAATGAACCCTTAATGCTGAAAGCATGTGTCTCATAGGTGAGAGAGAACTCAAAATGTAAAGGCCAGAAAGATGCTGATTTCTGTATCAGGGTCATTGCATAAGCCTTCCCGCCAAAATCTAAGGGGTACATCATGTAGGTGATACCTCAGTAACCATCTTGAGGGATTCTTAGAAAGGATTTGGTCATTAGCTCTGTCAGCCCCAAAGCTTTAAATCTTTAGAAAAACACCTTACAAGTGGTCCTTGGTCATCTCTGCAGACCCAGCTTAAAGGCAATTAAACTCATATATGTTTGAAACCTTCAGGACAACCCTGCACGCGGCAGCCTTTGGTGATCATGCGGAGTGCGTGCAGCTGCTTCTGAGGCACAATGCTCAGGTGAATGCTGTGGACAATTCAGGGAAGACAGCGCTGATGATGGCTGCGGAGAACGGGCAGGCCAGTGCTGTAGGTGCGTACTTAGGCTGTGGGCTTTGCACTCCATGCCAGCCTAAAACTTGGCACAGCATCAAGCAGTGGAGCCAGCACAGTTCTAGCATGGACGTCTGAAAGGGGCCAGTCTTACTGAAGTCACCCATGTGCTCGGTCATCTGTAGCTCTTTGTAGCCGTGTCGCTGGAGGGCTGCCTCAAAATAAGCTAACACTCGAGTGAAAATTTGTCAGCATTTAGAAACAAAATACAAGAGCAGAGTCATCTTGTCTGGAAATTGATGACCCTGTGCTTGGGTTTCAGCTGAAGGCTGAGCAGTGGTGAAATAGTGGAAGTCTGCAGATGGTTGGAACTAGCCCACCCAGCTCCCAGTTTGGATGGAGCAAATATGGCAATAAGCCACATTCCTTCTTTGCAACCATTAAATATAGCTGTGAGCTGTGTTAACTCGTGTTACTGTGTGGCCTCACTGGGACACGTGGTTGCAGGGTAGCAGTCTAAGTAACTCTCTCATGGCTTTGTCTACAGATATTTTAGTGAACTGCGCCCAGGCTGACCTGTCTGTGAAGGATAAGGACTTGAATACTCCCTTACACCTGGCTATCAGGAAAGTATGTTGTGGGTTCCAAACACTGAGGCTTACTGTTGCAGTCATAATGACGCCACAGGCCCTCTGCCCTTCTGGGACTTACGTACCATGGGTTTTAGTTAGATGGCCATTTCTCAGGATTCTGGCAACTGTCCACGAAAGTGAAGGGGGAAAACTAGAGGGCGGGGCTCTGGGTTGGTAGATATGCCCTCCTCATCAGAGTGAGTCACGGAGACATGGCTCATGCACTTACCACTTGCAACCTTACCACATCCCACCTGTCTCGATGCTGCCACTGTATCTATTTCCCTGGTTGTGGTATCGAGTCTTGGTACCACACAATAGGCTAAGGCATCAGCTATATATGGCTTCTACACTCCAAACGCTTTCCATTGACTTTCATTTGAAGACACTGTGATTTTTTTTTTAAAGCCCGAAGTCATGGAACTATAAAGCAATATCCACATGCGTTGTCACTTTTTTCACGCATGTATCAAAAATGCAAAAAGTGTACATTTTTTTCTTCCATAAAAGATACATACAAATGCCTGTGTGTGTGAATTTTTTTTTTTATAAAGTGCATCATATAATAATGCCAGTCGACACCAGTGGTATCAGAAATCTCAGCCATTCTTCATGTTTTGGGGGATTTTTGTTGTTATTGTTTGGTTGTTTGGGTTTTGGTTTTGTTTGTTTGTTTGTTTTTTTAAGACACGGTTTCTCTGTGTAGCCCTGGCTGTCCTAAAACTCACTCTGTAGACCAGGCTGCCCTCGAACTCAGAAATCCACCTGCCTCTGCCTCGCAAGTGCTGGGATTTAAAGCATGTGCCACCACCGCCCAGCTTCAGCCATTCCTGTCGTTGTCTTGTCAGAGCATTGTTCATGCTCTGAGAAGAACATGGAAACAGCAGAAGTGCTCAGAATCTGGAAGGTTATGTCAAAGCACAGTGTGTTAGTGGAGGGAACTACGTGCTTTTCAGACGTATTTATGGAAAGGAATCACTTGAGACTGTCACATTCTCAAATTCAAATATACAGATTCTAGCCAGGTTTGGCGATGTGTACCTCTAATCCCAGCACTCTAGAGGTGGAGGTGGGAGAGTCAAGGGTTCAAAGCTAGCCTGGACGGCATAATAAAAGCCTATTTCAAAAAACCAAAAATTTCATGTTTTTTATTAAGTCTAATTTGACATAGGATTTTCTTTCTCTCTTTTTTTTTTTTAGACAGAATTTTACTGTCTGTGTGTGTCAACCTTTCTAACACTGAGATGATTCTGATGACAGTGGTCTTAATAATTGATATTTTAATTATCAAACATCTATTGTTATAAGATCTGAAGATATCTCTATTGGTTAAGAGATGCGCGCGCGCACACGCACACGCACGCGCACACACACACACACACACACACACCGGAAACAGGGTTTCTCCAGAGTATGAAGCAGCAATGAAGACAGGTGATACAGATCTTGGGTGTCATGGTAACTCCAGGAGAGATGGATCACTGGAGTGGTAATTGAAGGCTCGGAGGAGGAGGAACATGGAGTATGTTTTAAAAGCCATGCTTGAAGGACTTAAAGGATGCTGCTGGCTCTGCCCTCCATCCCATCTGCTTTCACTCTCTGGACATTAATTATAAAAATTATCTTGGAAATACTCACATCACGTATGAACATTTTAGGTTAGCCACATGTTAAACAAGTGCTAATAGGCCCTGTGTAGAAACTTATGGGTATTGTGGGCCCATTTACTTTTTAGAAAAGGAATGATTTAAAAAATAGCCCTGAGTGTTTTCAGGCAGAGCAAGCTGGCACTTGAAAGTACAATCAAGTAAGCACTCAGGAAGTTTTCCATGTCTGTCTCATGTTTCTTGCTCTTTGTTTTTAGGGCCATGAGAAATGTGCCTTGTTAATACTTGACAAGATACAAGATGAGAGCCTTATTAACGCGAAAAACAGTGCCCTGCAGACGTGAGTGTGACAACTGTAGCTTGACTTGATCCCAGAGTCGCAGGATGTTATCTTGATTTGTTCTTTGGGAGCTTCTTACATGTTTGAAATGAAATGTGTCCATCTCCATCACCATTTTCCTCCTCCAACTCCTCCAAGATCCCCTTAGCATGTGCCTTCCCAACTGCATGCTTTTTTTTTTTTCTTCTTTCAATTAATACATTAAGTCTGATGTTGTGCATGTTTGTGGGTCATCCTCTGGAGCACCGGAGGCCTACCAGTGGCTATATCTGCCAAAAAGAACGACTCTCCCCGCACCCGCTGGTAACCCCAACTACCCACTACAAATAGCTCCTCAGTAAGGGGTGGGGCCTAGCCTAGAGATCGTCTATGCTATCCATGCTGAGATTTTTGCCTGGACTGATCTTGTGCCGGTCTCACGCACAGCTTACTGTGACTTGCTGCGTGCGATGGCTGGGTCACGTCCAAAAGACAGCTCTCCTCCGCATCACCTGGCTTTTACGTTTCTAACTGCCTTCCCCTGAGATGTTTCCTGAGCCTTGGTCTGTGGGTGAGGGGGTGATAAAGATGTCTCCTTTGGGGTGGGGCCAGAGCCATGGCATTTATCCAGTGCGTATAAGCACCTGTCACATACTAGTCCAGCTCTGAGGAGCGGAAAGTGATGGGTGCTGGCCTGCCTTCACCTTCATGAAGTTCATTTGCTCATACCTGCAACGTTAACTAGAGATACACGATTTTAGGTAGAACTCTGTTTGGATGTAGCTCATGGGGTTTGTAAGCTCTTCTACTTGTGTTTTTCTGCTTCATTATAAATTTAGTGAGCTCTCCGAAAGATCTTCTGGGCTTATGAACTGACACATATTTGGGGAAACTGTTTGTATTATGTATTAGCATTATGGAGTCTGACTGGGAAGCGTCAGGTTTATAAATCTAGTTCCCAGAATACATCTGAACAGTTTCTAAGCTATTTGTAGTAATTATATTTTAATGTAATTCAGTGTAACCCTCGGTGTGAAGGTTCGAAAAGCTGCTTCGTTTTCCATTTGGGGAAATTGCTTATGCATTTGTTTTTAAAGGCAAAGAATATTAGGGTTTATTTATTTATTTATTTATTTATTTAAGATTGGTAAAGGATTCAGCACAGATAAAACCCAGTGAGATATCTGTGAACATGTAATAATAAAAAGATCTAAAGGTATTAATACCACTCATCTGGATGCACCGTGTAAAACGGGGAATCAAGGTAGCCAGTCAAGGGCCTTTTACAGAACACAGCAGAGTTTCAACTATCACCAACGCTGTTTAAGATGTAGATTATAACACTTGCAGTGAGATCTGGGCCAAACACATAAGAATAGCTGGATCAATAATACCTAGAAAAGATATGGTCAACATGTCTCTTTGTAACAGCAAAAAATAACCATGTACTATTTGTAGATTCTTAAGTACATCTTCCTTTTAGTGACATGAGTTAACCAAAATGTCACATTTTTCCCCCCCACTGGTAGTTTTCCTTTATATCAGATGCCCAAAAGAATTGTAAAGCAGAGAGACTAGTTCTTTGCTCATGGTTCTGTGCATTTCAGTTCATGACTCTTTGGCCCCTTTACTTTGTAGGAGGCAGCACATTTTGACAAGGAACCCATAACTATTCTCTCGTGGGACAAAAAGGAAAGTAGAAAGGACTAGGGCCTTACAGTGCCTTCGAAGGCACGCTCCACAGACCTGAACGTTCTCACTGGGCCCCATGCTTACAGGACCCACCAACCCCCCACCCCTCCACCAGGCTTAGAATGCAGACCTTTAGAAGGCCCCAGCTATACCCCTCACACAGACACGCTATCATGGCTGACGGTCAGTGTTGTCTTTCAGACCCCTGCACATTGCCGCCCGCAATGGCTTGAAGGTGGTAGTTGAGGAGTTGCTGGCCAAAGGAGCCTGCGTGCTTGCTGTAGATGAAAATGGTAAGTAGGAAAAATGAAATGTCACTGCAGGTTGTGTTGGTTGAAGCCAGAGGACAACGAGAGAGATAGTAGTTGCTTAAGATCCAGGATCAGGTTTCTTTCCCTTGTGTAAGAAATCGGGCGTGGGGAATATGTCCTGTCTGTCTCTCTGTACAATACGTCTACCTTAGCCCGCCATTGCTGTCTATGCTGCATGTAGCATCACCAGCTGAGCATATTTCAGCCAAAAACTTTCAGGCATACCAAAAAGAACCTTTCAGCTTGGCCTTGGGAAATTCAACTGCATACACCAAGGCGTGAGAGGTACACACGTCATTGGTTGTATACTCCAGGGCTCAGTGACGACGTATCTTTGCATTTTAGTTCATTCTGAGATCAAAAGGTTTTTTTTGGTTTTTTGTTTTGTTTTGTTTTTGTTTTTGTTTTTGTTTTGTAAAGTATGTATCAGGACTCACATCTTTCATATGGAAAGCTGGCAAACATGAATAAAACATTTTAACTAAGGTCTAGGCTAGACGTTTCTCTTGCCCTTTATGGCTTGCCTTCCCTAAATGAGCTACTTTTATCAGAAGCCTTCTTCTCTACTTCCTACAACATTATAAAAACTAACGAGTGCTACTATCCTACTAAAGGACCATTGTTCCCACAATGCCTCTCAACCTCGGGAAGCAAAGGAGGAAATTCAGGATATTTACAATCCAAGTCATTTTTGCAATGTGATATCCAGTTAAAATATTCTGGTATGTTGAACCTACTCAATTAACTGCTTATTACAGACGAAGGGATTAGCAGCTCATGCCTAGTGCTAAGACGTTAGCAGCCATGCCGGTGTCTTGGCCGACTCTTTAGATCTGTTCTGGCAGCCCCATGTATCCTAGCATGTGCCCTCCTCTCTCCCCAGCATGGCTCACCCAGGAAGTGCAGCGAGTCCTTTTAACTCTACCGCCTTTGTTTCCCCACCTTATCTTCGACCAGCACTACTCACCTTAAGCTTAGCATGAAGAAGCCCACTGATTTTTCTCCAAAATGGAGATTCTAGAATAAACGGGTGTCACCGTGCTCTTGGGTCTGCTCAGTCTGTGTCTATGGATGCCTTTCTCAGAGTTTAGCTGCGCCCGCTGATGGGGGACATTTGGAGAGTATTCTGTTTCACACTGCCCTAATAATTCCTTCACTGGTCACTGCCATTCCAGAAGTGGAATGTTAAGGCACCTGACACTTTTTGTTTTCACTCTGTAAAGATGAATAATCTCTTCGGGGCCGACAGAGCTGAGAGGGCCCATGTGTCCAGGGCCAGGACACAACAACCAACTTTGATCAGAGCAGTGCCTCCCCTGACTGAGGATGCTCCCTGCTCATTGTGCAAGGGGATCTTTAGCCCGCGGGAGAAAAGTTCGATGAGGATACCAAGTACATCTCAAGAACAGTGTGCACTCCTTATCATGTGTTGGGGTCCAGAGCCTCAGGTCTGAGTGATAGAGTCACACCATCTAATTATGGCAAAACAGCCATGTGTCCCACATCTGTGATAGTTCAGATTTGTGCCTTCAGTGATAGTTCAGATTTGTGGCTTCAGTTGGTGAGGTGACATTTTTAAGGTCTATTAACATTCTTTTAAATAGTCATAAAGTATTAACTATTCATAACCACTCCCATGTCTGACCTTTTCAAATGGTTTTGATTTTCCTTTTTTAGAAGAGTAAGTTGCTGTGTGCTTTATATGAAGTATATATACAGTCACACACATACACACACACACGCGCGCGCACGCGCTTGTCATAGAAAGTGTCTACTCTCAGGATAAGAGTCCCCTGCAGGGTCTGTGGCTCATGGTGCGCTCTCTCTGGAAACTCCCTCTTGGATGTCCCATCGCTAGTTTCTGTGGCTTGTGTCCCCAGCCTCCCTTCCTTGCCATGTGTTTCAGTTCTGACAAAGGCTGGGATCTGCCTAACATGGGATACTATTGTGCTTTCTGTAGACATGTGAGCTCCAAAGAAAGCCAGAACCTCCATGAAATGTCGCATTCTCCCTGTCCCACTCCAGTCTCACCCCCAGCATGACTTGTGAGAAGTAACTCCTCTTCTCTGGCATGAAATCTAACTCGACATGCATCTCCACTCGTGAGGGACAGGAGATGCACTGTGGATGGTGCACAGCTCTGGACCTCTAGGACTAACCACTGCCTTGTCTGCATTTACGCCCAGGTCATACCCCGGCCCTGGCTTGCGCTCCTAACAAAGACGTGGCTGACTGCCTGGCCCTCCTTCTGGCTACCATGATGCCTTTTTCTCCTTCCAGTACAATGACGGCTGTCAACTTCGTTTGTTTTAGGAAAGACAATTTGAGCAGAGCGACCCTCTCCAGTCTGGGCAGTAGGGCTAGTCTGTGCAGTAACAACGTGGGCTCCGAGGATGGGTGCAATGAAAATGATTCTGATTCGGAAACATTCTAACTGCGGACCGTAGAGGCATTTCCTCCATCACCTGTGTTTCAGGAAGGGATGCAAGCTTGAATTCCGGGTCTATGTTGTGTCCAAGTATTTGAGGCCAAGCTTCCAGAGCCAGTAGAAATGTAGTCAGTCTAAGCAAAAGAGGGCAACTAGCCTGTAGGCAGAAGCACACGAGGTGGGCCCGGGTTTTGTTTTGCTTTGTTCTCTTTAGGTCTCTTTTGGTACTTCTATGAAAGCCTACCTCTCATTTTAAGTAAGACAACATTTTTAAGTATTTAACTCTTTGTCTCTGTGGAGGATGCAACAGAGAGATGAATGTCCAGTCTAAAGATTTCTTTTTTTCCCACATACTCATCAGTGAGTTCTGTGAGGTCTGTCAGTGTGACCTTCATGACCCCTGGGAGGGGAGGGAAGAGGAAATGCCTGGGCCCTCTTCTCACTCTGATGTTTACTTCCTCATTAGAAGCCAAAGGTCAAGGTTCATCTTCAGACATAATGCCTATAATCAATCTCTTCCGGGCGTCCACCTGACCCCGCCTCCTCTCCTCCGGAGGAAGCATGTAAATACGCAGAACTTCTTCCCAGGATCTTGGTGAAAGTTGCCAGATGAATGTGAACATTGATCATGGTTTTTGTTGTTTTTGTTGTTGTTAAACAAAAATGAAACAGCGCCCAGGGCTCTCCATAGGAAACATGTGAGGAATTTTTTTTTCCAATGGAGTAATAGATCCCAAATTTATCCAATAACATTTCAGGTGAAATTGTATCGTGCCAAAACTTGAAACAATATGCAAGTCACATAGGAAATTACTGCTTATTGAATTTGCTCTTAAATGAGGATGCTAACTTTGGGTGGGGGGGCGGCTGTCAGAATGGCTGGCATTGTCCTTCAGTGGTAGAATAGCAGAAGAGCCACTCAGCCAAGCTCGGGCCACAGGAGTGACCATGCACCTGTAAAAAGGGAACCAAGAAAATGAAAGCAGAAAGCAGAACTGGTTGGTGTGGAAGTGCAAGCCAATCGCCAGTTGCTTAGTAATTAAATCAGAATTGTGAATACTGTGTCTGCTCCCTCTGCCAAAGCTTCTAGGTCGAACGGACCCCGTTCTCCACCACCTGGAACGGCTATACGAAAAGAAGAATGAGACTTTCAGAATTATGCACACACAGGCACACACGTGTGTCTATTTATATATGTACTTCATCAACCAGCTATCCGTGAGGACCAAAATGCTTCTGCCTAAACTGGGAGATTTTTTTAAACATTTTTTTCTTTCTAAATACAAATGAGAACTGTAGTAACTTTTCTATGGGGTTAAAAATGTAATCTTTTTTTGCATACCGGTCTTTATTGTATTTTATATTTCTAATGACACAGATTTCTAGTTGATGGCTTGACATTTGTAACTGATGATGTGTTGACCACAGGTTTTTGTTTTCTGTTTTGTTTTCAAACTAGAGAATACGTCTGTGTACTTTGTTGTAAATGTGTTTGTATTTATTTGAAATGAAACAAATGCTGAGAAAATATCCACTGTTTAGGTTTCTCTCTCCCCCTCCCCCTTCATTGTAGTTGCTATGTACCTTATTTAAAATAACAAAGTAGATGGGAAAACACCCTTGACCCTGGGCTAGCCAATAGCTCCGGGGTTAAGTCCAGCATCACCCACTACTACCAGCTGACCCTTGGATTTGCCCACTGCTTGGCTCTGCTCTGTAGCCAATCAGAGCCCTTCTGAGAGATAAGACCTCATGTAGCAGATCATATATACAATGGTAGCCCAAAGAAAGTCCCAGAGACCACAGAAATGACACCACAATCGTCACATGGTCCTGACAACTTAATGGAAAATGATGCCAAGTATGGGCACTATGCCAAGAAAAGGAATTTAAAAAACAAGCACACACGAGCCTGGGCGCTATATTCCACTTGCCGAAGATTCAGGAAAGAGAGCTGCCGCAGCGGGCATACCTTTCAATGTTTCATAGCTGGTTCCCTCTTTCCCTTTGACGTTTATATTTTATAGTATTATAAAATCAGTGTCCTATCGCATCTGGGTCAGACCTAGATAACGTAGTCTTCTGTCTTCATCACGCTGAGAGAGACTTTGCCCTGATTCTTTTAATATCCTTGATATAATTAAAACTCACATTGGTTCTTCACAAATCAAAACTTGTTGGGTGGTTTTTATAAAACTGATAATGATTTCATAAAAAAAAAAAAAAACAACTTTTTTTTTTTACACCAGCAACATTTTGTCTTTACATTCTTGGTGTAGTGAGTCCCCCATCTGTTGTTGCTGTTGAGAGCAGGTGGATCTTTCACAAGGAGATAGACTGTCCACAAGCAGCAGTGACCTTATCTTTAGGGAGCCCTGAAGGCTAAGGGAGCTCTCGAGTTGCAGTGTGGAGTGCTCGAAGTGAGTGGATGTCTTGCTGGGTCGTCATTTAAAGCAGGAAATGAAATACCTGCATTGCCAGTGACTTGGCAGAGAGCAAGGACGTCACTTCAGCAAAGCCGTGACACCTAGCAGGAGCCATTGTGTTCATGGAGCTGTGCTGGCCTTCCCTGGCTCTTTCTGATAGAGGAAGGTCAAAGGAACACAAGGCAGTCAAGCTTACCAAGGAGCCATTCTTCTCAGTCAGTCTGTTTCTCTGTCTCCCTCCCCTTCTCTGGCTCTGTTTGTCCCCACTCTTCCAAGAAGACCAATTTTTTTTGTTTGTTTGTTTTTCGAGACAGGGTTTCTCTGTGTAGCCTTGGCTGTCCTGGACTCACTTTGTAGACCAGGCTGGCCTCGAACTCACAGCGATCTGCCTGCCTCTGCCTCCCGAGTGCTGGGATTAAAGGCGTGCACCACCACCGCCTGGCTGACCAATTTTTTTTTCAAAGAAAGAACTTTTAGAAACTGTAACTTCTTTGTATTGTAGTTGTCTCATAAATGTTTGCAACATCTCTTTCTAAGGGGAAAATGTGTTTGGTAGTCTCAGCTGCTCAATGCTTTACCTAAATGCATTGTCCTTGGATTGTATATCAACCACAGCCACAAGGACCATGTTTGATTGCACTTACCCTATTCACTGGTGTCTGCCCGTCTCTGGTAAATTCATTACTATCTCCAAATTGCCTAAAGTCCTAGTAAATAATAGCTCAGGGGATTTCTATTCATCACTACTAAAAGGGCACCATGGTATGCTTTGGTACTTTGGGCAGTAACCAGCCGTTTGACTTGTTGTCACTTTGGAACCAGGATGCCCGATGGAGCTGCTGCACCAGTTACGGTTCATGCTAGAGAGCAGCTTTGTCTGTGTGTCTGCGCTGGTTGTGTGGACCCCATCCCTTTGTGGTCTTGTAACATGACGTCAGAGTGCCTTTTTATATTTGTATATCCTGGAAATGTTCTGTGAAATGTTTTGTATTTTCTCACTTGAGTGTTTTTGGAGCAATAGAACCCTAGTGAGTTCTTCATTCTTTGAATGTACCAAGCGTCTCCTTTCCCGTTTCTCCCTTTCTCTGCTTTGAAATGAAAACGCTCAAGTTTCCTATAGGAATTGTGTTTGGCTTTGCAGTGCTCAAATGCTTTTTTTTCTTACAGAACTGTAAACCATAGGTCAGTATTATAGGGGAACAGTGTTTTAAGATAGTGACAATCTGAGCGTGCGTGTAAAACGTAGTTCTGTGGGTTTCCTACGCCAGTGATCTGAAGATCCAACGCAAGTATCTTGTGTTTAGTAGTTTCGTCTACGGACTATGCTCAGCATGTGCAATATATCCTTGCAAAGCTCGGTGACACACATCTTGTGCCAGTGTTATATTTTGTATAACATATTTGTAACAGCATAAACTATTACGTAATGACTTCAGTGGGATTTTTGTCTGTACTTAAAGATGTAGTTCAGAGTTGAGTGACTCTGGTAAATGTCCTGAGTGTGGAAATGAAGAACATGGCTTTCGGTTCAGTGAAGGACTTTGGACCGGTCTGAATCTTCCCAAGCACAGTTTAATACTTTTGCAACTACTGAATGCTGTAATAATGCAATGAAGTACTTACCTGTAATATACGATGGACATGCATTCAGATGGTTATTTTTACAAATAAAAACGGTACAAATACTGTTGCAATTTGTGTCGTCTTTCATTTTTCAGATGCATGCTTTTTCCAAATTATGCTCATTTAAATATCCCCCCCCACACACACACTCCAAATCAAATTCATTCTGAAAACAATCAAAATCAAGAAAGCAACTTCCAGATTTTCTATGTGTGTTCAAATTATTGGAGAAAAATTCATTTATTTATGCCCCCAACATTTTTCATTAAGAGGCTCAGCTGAGTTATAACCAAGTCGTGTGATAAGCTAGAAGCCAAAAAGTCATGCAGCCGTGCAGGCATGGCCACCAAGTGACACAGTAGCTATGGCTGAGCTTGAAGTTGCTGTAAGCTTCGTTGTGGTGAGGAGGACCTGTAATAAGTCTGTCAGACAGGAGGAAATCATGCAAGTCCTCACACTGTCGAAGTGTGTTGTCTGCATGGCTGTCACCACTCCAGTGTGGCTTGATGGAAGCGGAAGAAGTCTACCTCCACATCGTCCTTAAAGGAGTAGAATTTGCATCTCCATGTGTCCTAAGTTTCTCCCCAGGATTATTAGCTTCAAGGACAGTCCCTGGAAAAGCTGAGGAACAAGCCTTAACGATGACGTCTCCAGATAATGAGAAGAAGGCTTGGGACGTATGGCTTCTCCAAGTTCCTGAAATCATAGTGTCACAGAAAATGGCATCTCAGTTCTTTTGTTTGTTTGTTTTTGTTCTTGTTGTTTTGGTTTGGGGTTTTTTTGTTTGTTTTGTTTTGTTTTTGTTTTTGTTTTTGTTTGAGACAAGGTTTCTCTGTGTAACCTTCGCTGTCCTGGACTAGCTTTGTAAGACCAGGCTGGCCTCAAACTCCCAGAGATCTGCCTGCCTCTGCATTCTCGAGTGCTGGGATTACAGGCGTGCGCCGCTGTGCCCAGCCGTCATCCCAGTTCTTAAAGACTAGCTCTGTTACCAGTTTTTTCATGAGGAAACTGAATTCCAGAGACGTTCTACATCCTGCTCGGAGTCTCAGACTGATGATAGGCTCAGGACCCAGGCTTCCAGCTGCTGTCTTCTCGGCCTTTCTGCGTAGTGCGTAGCTTTTCTAACAAAGATGGTCTGGAAAGTTTTGCACTCAACCTTGCCTCCTTCTTTGTCTAAATATACAGGTCTGTATTTTCCTTAAGTACTGTAAGTCATGAACCATCCCATAAGCGGGTGCTTGCTCTGTCAATCGAGAGCAAACTGAATATAGTAGTCATGTGTAGCTATGTAACAAACTCGCCCAAACTTCAGTGGCTTAGCAACAAAAATCCCTCCTTCTGTTTTCTGCGAATCTGTCCTGGTTTTCTTGGGTCTTCTACAGAGTTTCCCATGTAACCCAGGGTTGACCGACTTCTAAGCTATGTGTACGGTGATTGTCAGGATTCTTCATGGCTTCTTGGGATGAAGGCCTTGATTTCCTCATGCCTCATGGCAGCCTTTGCTGAGTGGACCATTCCAAAGTGAAGCTCACAATGTAATATCTTCCCCTCAGGGGAGTAGGCAACCTGAGAAAAATCTAGAGCGAGAAAGAACAAAACGTAACTCCGGTTTTTCTAACTGGGTCTTAGAGGTGATCTCATACCATTTCCTTCTTATTCCATTGAAATAGGTCACTGGATCCTGTCTGTACCCAAGGGCACAGGATGACTAAAGGTATGAGGGCAGGGGGCAGAAATCACTAGGAGGTTCTTGTCACACCATTCTATCACAGTGTCCGCGGAAAGTATGGCACTGTCGTACAATACCTTTTCCATCCAAGCATGGCTGTGGCAAGACATGTTTACTTGGCTTCATAAACTCCTTTCAAGAATAACATGGGTGCTAGAGAGATGGGTCAGAGGTTAAGGGCACTTACTGCTCTTCCAGAGGTCCTGAGTTCAATTCCCAGCAACCACATGGTGGCTCACAACCATCTATAATGTGATATAATGCCTCTTCTGGCCTGCAGGTGTACATGCAGGCAAAGCACTGATTACATAATAATAATAAAGTAATAAATCATTAAAAAAAATAACATGGAGATCTCTAATTTTACTTGCATCCTCATGAGCAAACAAGAGGAATAATGGCCCTTCCTGCAGTATAATTATCATGTGGGGGTCTCTCTTTGTCTTCAAATTGTTTATCACATGATCCGTCTCTGATTCCATTCAATAGGGTTAGATTTGTATACATCCACCCTTCACTTAGCATGCTTAACATGTTCCAGAATTAGCTTAAAAGACTCAAAAGCTTTTGGCTTAGAAGGCTATTAGAAGGGCATAAAGCCTTGGGGGCTAAACATGCTCTATGGATTGCCTCTTAGGCACAGTTCACTCAGAAGGCACGTTGGCTGGGCCATCCATTCATTCCCAAACTCCCAAGAAGTAGTTGGGAGTTTGTGGTTGGCCCAGTGGCTAGGGATGAAGATCGCAGGGGCTGCTAACACGATTTGCTATTTGGAGGCTCGAGGACACCAAACTTGTCACCTAGTTAGTTCAGTAAGCATCAGCTCAACATCCCACCCACAATGCCGCTGGCCCCTTACTCCTTGGCTCGTCTACTCACTCTCCTTTTGTTTCTCAATCATTGCTTCATGAACTCGATGCCTGTGAAATCAGTCATATTTCCTCATCTCCCCCCAAGAAATTGTATAAACAGGTCCTGGTATGTGTTCTACCATAGGGAGAGTTCTTGCTAAAGGGTAATCACTCCCGGGAGAGATTGCATGCAGGTCAGTGTACAGGAGGAAAGCATCATGAATTCTAGGTGAGTAGTTAGCTACTCATAGTAAGCGCACTGCTGTGTGCACACATCCATATTCCTTGTCTTAAGCAAGGGTGATTATATCTACATTTCAGGTGAGGAAACTTCCACTTACACAGATGGGAGCACATGGCCCAGTGCCATCTTGTGAGGTCTGGAAACAACACTGTGAGCTCTTGACACTGGTGGACACTGTGTCTTATCTTTAAGTGACATTTGAGGTATACTGAAATTCAGGGAGAAAGTTACAGTTTTCAAAAGCAAAAAGATGCAAGTATTTAAAGCACAAAAAAGTAGGCCTGTGTTTACATTCACTGGAAACAGTGTTGCCGGTGGCCTTAGTCTACAGGGTGTTTCTAGGTCTTGCTATCTTGTTCAAAGAACTAGAGTGCACACAAATTTCAAAGTAGCAATGGATGTTATTCAGAAAGAAAATGCAAGTCCAGAATAGATGCATTTCCAGCCAACAAGAAGCTGTGAGCGAAATTTACTCGTGAGCCCTGGGTTACTGTTCGGGGCAATCTTGTGTGGGTCCAACCAGGAGAGGAGTTGGCTGCTTCGGGCAAGGCATGGGTGATTTCATTGACAGGCTTACATGAGTCTTTGATTACTGTGGATGCCCTTTCCCACAATGCATCTGATTTTAGTTTTACATACACCCATAGGAATAATATTGTAAATAAGAATTCCAAAAAAAATAAAAAGAATCCCCTAAGAGTTTATTCAAAGGAAGCAATTTGCCTTTCTGCCCATGCACTCCAAATCAGTTGAGGCTGTCTGGCCTATTCTCCTTAGTTACAGGATATGTTTAGGATGTTTTTAGAGAAGATCTGCATTGTTTGGAACAAGGTACATGTGCAGATTGACGCAGGTTGGAGGTCTTGGCTGGTTGAAAGCTTTGTCAGGAAAGGAGGATGTGTATAGTTTGAGCCAAGTGGCGCCCTGTATTGTTAAGTTGTCCCTGTGCTGGCCTGCCTCTGAAGTATCTGAAAGTCTGAGAAGCTTTGATTACTCCTGGTTCTTTTTATTTTCTTATTCATACTTTCCCTTCCTTTTAAAAGACAGATTCTCACTGTGTAGCCCAGGCTTTTTCTCGCCATCCTCCTGCCTCAGCCTCCTGAGTGTTGGCATTTTGGGTCGCACCACCATGCCTGGCATAAATGCTGGTCTTTCCTATCTTTTGGCTTCCTAAGGATGGCAAACACTGAAGTTCAGTTCTTAACAAGAAGAAGCTGCGAACTGGAAATATCAGGCAGGAAAGATTGTCATTAGAGAAGTGCAGGTTTATCTACCTGTGAGCTACTTCAGGAAGGTCAGTGTAGACAGGACAGGGGCTCTTCCCTGGGTTTGGCAAAATAGAATCATTAGCGACTTTTGTAAGAACACATATGTCAGAGTGGTGTAGACAGCCATGCAAAAATAATGGTGTGAGGAGGGAAAAAAGATGGAAGAAGGCAAAAGGGAAAAGTCATAAGAAAGGGTGTGGAGGCTGGGAATATAGCAATGGTGGTGAAGGAAGGACCTACAAGAGACCAGAAAGGGGTTTTGGAAGGACCCCCCTCCTTCCAAATAGGTTTGGAAATAACTGTGGAGTAGGCTTCAGTGCACTTAAGATTTAGAGCATGGATTTTAAACATACCACCATCCTTATGGACCTTCTCACCAGATGCTGGCATTACAGATACAACTTGAAAGTAGAGTCCAGCCAGAGGTAGAGCTTTGTAGGGTGAGCACAGCCGGAGGAAAGGCGGTGGAGCTGATGTGCCTGGAAAGGCCACGGGTATTCTAAAGCAGGCCATGGGCACGCTGAACCCCGAGGGAGCTGATGCAGAGGTTTTAACAGACGGCACAGCCAGTGGGTGGAAGGTGGAGAGATGGAAGAGTTGTTGAGTTGTAATGCTAACTGGTGAGCTGGCTTTGGATTCTCAAGGGTAAGGCTCACACGGTCTGCGGTTCCCATAGTGACAAAGCCCAGTGCACTAACCATGGGAGTGAGGGGTTGAGGGTGATTAAGGAAATGCATTGGAGGGGTGAGCCAAATCCCGGAGGACTCGAGGGGTTGACAAGATGGCTCAGTTGGTGCCTGCTAGGCAAGCAGGAGGACCCGAGTTCAGATCCCCAAGCAGCCACATAAGGGCAGGTGTGGTCGTGTACATCATAGTCCTAGAGACAGGAGGATTCCTCAGAGCTCTCTGCGTATCCACTCTAGTCAATTGGTGAGCTCTGGTCTCTGATCTCAGGGAGAGATCCTGACTCAAAAAAAAAAAAAATAAGGTGGACACCTACAAAAGAGGACACCTGACACTGACCGCTGGCCTCTAAATACACAGTAACACATGTGCTTGTGCACCTGTACATATATGACACACACAAACATATGTACACTATCCACATGTAGACACAAAAAACGTTTAATTATGAAAAACAATTTTTAAAACCCCAGAGAGGGACCATGTGACAAATGGCTCAAGAGCCATTTTACAGGCAATTTGAGCAAAATTGATGATAGAATCAGGCTACTCTGAAGCTTTTACGTTCAGGTGTTTTACTACCAGGGCGCGCACACTCAATGTCTGACTTACTGTCAGGTTGAAGACTGGTTTTAGAATTAAGCTGAAGCTTTTAAAGGGAAAGGGGTCATAGTTCCGCCGACAAGAAAGATGAGCTCTTGACTACGGCGCAACGGAGGGTTTTAAGATCGTATGGTTTAACCTTGACGTGTTTTTTCAGGCTCCTCGGAAAGCATGACAGATGGCTAAGAGCCGTAGAATGAACAGAAGGAGTGGGCAGACCTGACTGACACCTCAGAGATAATAGTGAAGGACTGACTCCTTCCCAGGGGCCTCCGCAGAGAACAAAGGGCTAACATGGCTGGAACTCAGGGCTGCTTCTTAATTGAAACTAAACATGACATCACATTTCCTTTAAGTTCTAACTGAAAAATAACGTGGCCTCTAATTCCATTGAGATTGCTCCTTCTTTCTTTCTTTCTTTTTCCAGAAATTGTTTTACTTCCAATGCCATGTTTCTATTTTATGTCCATTTTGGGGCTGAGATGTATTCCTGGCATATTGTATTATGATTTAAAATCTGTAAGGATGCTGCCACAGGGACCACTGCCTATTAATCCGTTGATTCTCTGCTGAACATCGTTCACAAGAGGCTGCTCCTATGCATGTAAATTTTGATGCGGCTGCTGGGCACATTTTGTTTTGGCAGCAGTGCTAAAACCGCAGATAAAGGGCCCCCAGTTGGTGCCTTCTGGGAGCTTTGTGATGTCACAGCTGACACTAGAAATTAGATTGAGAAAACCAATTAATTTCCCACAATGTATTTCAGATATTAAAAAAGAAAAGCCTTTGAAGAACACTAACAATAGCTCCTAGAGATAAGAGCGAATCTTCTAGTATGTAGTAAGGATCTACCCTCATCATCCGTGCCGCCAGTCTCGCAGTTTGAGTGTGAGGTGGATGGTACAGTGCAGGGGACATGCTCGCTGAGATGACTCTTGTGATTAAAACTTTTGTGCCACAAATTAAAAAAAAAAATGACCTTATGAAACTGCTCAGGCTGACATTGAGATCGAGTGAATAATAAACAGTCAACGCGCCCTGAGGTTCCGTGAGCCACGTTGTGTGCTTTAGATACTTACAAGAGCTGTAGGGAGGCAGGGACACCATTATTGTCCCTGGGAAGATATGGCTGACTGGTGACAATTTTTGGCTTCAAACAGATTCCAAATAGATTCCAAAACTCTATAATCTTGGCTCTGCTGTATGTGGAAGAAAACAAATGCCTTGATCCCCTCCCTCCCTTTGTAGCCTTTTTGTTCTGAAATTAACGTTATTGTATGGCCTTGCCCTTATGTCAGGATAACAGATCAGGAATACAGCCCAAAAGTTGATGTGTTAAAGGCTTTGCCACATCCTATGGTAGAACCCTTAGGAGGTGTAGCATAGAGGGTACTCATTGAGGGTATGCCCATGAAGGGGACTATTGGGGGATGCGGCTAGCCCTTCCCTTTTCACTTTTCCATCCTGGCCATGTGCAGCTTCACTTCCTCACACGTACTCATCAAGATGTGATACCTGCCCAAGCAAAGTGACCAACCAATCTTTGACTAAATTCTTTCAAGTACTGAGCCAAAAGAAACCTTCTTTTCTTTATAAGTTGATCATCTCAACTCTTGTAGTAATGAAAAGCTGACGCACAAATGGTCTACAATGCTGGGTGTGGTGGTGCACGTCTTTAATCTCAGCACTTGGGAGGCAGAGGCAGGTGGATCACTGTGAGTTTGAAACCAGCCTGGTCTACAAAGTGAGCCCAGGACAGCCAAGGCTACACAGAAAAACCCTGTCTTGAAAAACTAAAAACAAACAAATTAACAGAAGGTCTACAATAGTGAGTTAAAAAAAAAAACTATGACCCATGAGCCCAAACCAGTATCCACTTTAAAAAGAATGCCAGTGTTCGGGCCAACAAAGAGGGTCCATGCATAAAGGTACTTGGCCATCAAGAAGGAGAAAACCAACCCCCAAAAGTTGTACTCTGACCTCCACACGTGTGTGCCAAGACACATGGATACACACACACACATACACATTACAACTATTTTTTAAAGGATACCAGCTTTTTGAGATATGATTGATAAAGCTGATCTCTTTAGAGTATGCAATTCGTTGGTCTTTAGTGATTTTTAAAAGTTGCACAACCATCACCACTAACTTCAGAAAAGTTCTGCTATCTTAAAAATAAGCCCGATGCCTACTGCCAGTTTTTCTCTGGTTTTCCTCTTTTCATTCTCTGGTACCCGCTAGTCACTTTCTGTCTACATGCATTTGCCTATTCTGGGTCTTAAAAAGAAAATGGAATAATAGAGTCACACGTCAGTACTTGATTCCCTTTTAAGGTCATACACACACACAACAGTCACACAGTGGTTGTGTAGGCACACCTAACACAGTGTTCATCCATTCTTCAGTTGGTAGACATTTGAGTTACTTCTGTTTTTGTGTTATGAATGTCGGCAGATTTTTGTGTGGGTGGATGCTTTAATTTTCTTGTAGGGTTTTTTTTTTTTTTGTGGCTATATTCACAAGAGATATTAGCCTGTACTTTTCTTGTGAGGTCTGTTTCTGTCTCCGGTATGAAGGTCTGGTTTCACCAGTTAAGTTTAGACATTTCTAGGCTGTGGAGGAACGTAGCCTCTGTCTTCAAACTGCAGTCCTGGATGTACTAACATATTCTTTCTACCTGAGCCTTCCCTTTCACTGAGAATCTTGCATACGGGGTCCTCTCTACCTCGAACCATACTCTATTCCCTAAGCACCCTGGGCTATCTCTCAGGGGTGTTTGCAGTAGTGGCACAGGCTAGCCTGAACAGGATGAGCCTGGACTGCAGAGAGAAACCACGTAGGCCATATAAGTGGATTCGGAACCCTGGAGTTTAGAATTCTAGCATCTTGCCAGGCATGGTGACACATGCCTGTAATGCCAGCACTCGGGGAGGCAGAGGCAGGTAGATCTCTGAGTTCCAGGCCAGCCTGGTCTACAGCGTGACAGCCAGGACTGTTACAGAAAGAAACCCTGCCTCAAAAAAAAAAAAAAAAAAAAAAAAAAAAAAAAAGCAAAACCAAACAAACAACAAAGAATTCTAGCTTCTTGGATATTAAAGTTGTTCTAAAGGAGGAAAACTTGGGGTAACTGAGCACCTCCTCTTTGGCCCATTGGCTGTGTGTCTTGTGGGAAAAGTTATATATAGAGAATCCAAGGCAGTTGTCTTCAGCAGTGGGACGTAGGTGTGCCATTACTGCTAGCCAGCGCATTCTTCTGGCTTATATAGCTTCACTGTTATTTCTTCAGAAAAGGAGATATGCACGCCAAAGCGTTTGTAACTTTTTTGTGACAGCAAAAATTAGGGAAATTTTTAATGTAATTTTTGAATATTCTTACTAAGAAAAACATATAACTGTTAAATATAATAAATGTGGTCGAATATTAAGGAGTATTAAGGATGTCTTTAGAAAGCAAGCTTCAGTAAAATATTTGTTGTTACAAACTTTAAAAAAAAAATCCACAAGTGGGGAGCGGGAATGATTTTCTTCAGTGGCATAGTTACTGTTATGTCACCAGTGTTTTAATAAAAAGCTCTTTCATACAAGCAATTGTAATTAAATTCAGTGGGTCACCAAACAAACAAAATTAACATGAAAATAGGAAGAGGGCTTAGCAGAAAGAAAAAAATGCCTCAGTGACAGTAGGAGGGGGATAAGTCAGAGTAATGGAGGTGAAAATGACCAGAACTTACTACATAATGTCTGAAATTGTTGAAGAATAATATGTTTTTTAAAATGAAATTTAAAATAATAAATTGAAAAAATAAAAGTTAAAACCCACATACGTACTTACAGATACTTGTTTCTCAGATGATCGTAGACAAATATGAAGAAATTCATATATTTAAGGAAGAACGTATAAGGGATGGTGAAGCCGTAGTTAAATGGGAAAATAACATAATGCTAAGCGGGACTATAAAATGTAGCATATGAGTTTGTCTTTCTATCAGGAGATAGGTTAAAAAATAGACCGTGCCTGTGGACAAGGACCAGAATGTAACGGAGTAACTAAAATATTGATTTAATCAATTGACAGAGTTGTGGGCAAAATTTGCTGTGGAATTTTGGTGCCGATTGTTTCGCAGAAAAGGTTTTTAAAAGAAAGGAGATTGCAATGCACTGGAAGATGAATCAGTCCTCTTTCCTGCTGGGAACCCAGTCTGCTCTGTAGTCAAAAGACAAACGAAGAACACTTGGAGATGCTCCAGGAAGAGCCGCAGGAATCCTGAGTATGAGGAACATATCCTTTTATGAAAAATAGGATGAAGTGTGCTTAAGAAGCTTAAGGTTTTCTTTCCAATGCGAAAGACAGGCTGAGCAGTAGCTCATCATTCCCTGCCCGGCTTGGCATTTTGTAACGCTTAGCCTGCATCTTTTAGTCAAGAGAATAATTAGCAGGAATCCACAGCCCTGTGCTACAGAGTGGGCGTACAGGAGAGGCCCACGAATCACCGTGTTAAAGGCTCGCGGCAGCTTCAGCTTCCCTCCCTAGGAAGAATTCCCAGACAGACAAAGGAGATGTGCCCGTCCCCGCCCGAGCAAGCAAATAGAATTCGCCATGAAATGACAAATTTAGGAGGGAGGAAATTGTCTGAAAAATATGTAGTAGATGCAGAGTGACTATACAGTTGGCCTAAATGGAGACTTTTAGAGTGAAGTGGTCACGTGGCTCTGGGGTTGGACTAGGGAATTATCAGAGCCTTTCTGTGCTGTCTGCATGGTTATCGTCATCAGTCTGTCATTCTACAAAATACATGGCACCCTCTGCTTTATGAAAAACCTGTTGTCTCTACCATCTTTGTTATTACTAAATTTACCCCATGTCCGCAAGCTGTAAACCAGATCACCTGCCCTTTTGGACCAGTTCCTGTTGTGCATCCTAGATGCCTTTTGAACTCACTATCCAATTTTCCTTGTGTGATTCTCTTCTATGCCCTACCATAGGTTTTCTGTATCACCCTAAGAGTCCTCTTTGGACTGCAGGTTTGCTTGTTTCAACACTGTTTCAAAACTGTTGCCCCAAACTACATTTTTAAAACTCAGGTTCCTCAATCTGAGGAAGCATCTACCATCGCTCCGACTTCCTTTGCTGTCACTGTGCCACTCATCCGCCTAAACCATGATGGTATGGAGGGACCGTGCCCTCCTTGTTCATGAACTCACACCTTTTGAAGTGCCCATCCTTTATTCGGGGAAACTGCCTCAACCACTTCATGATGGCTGAGCTCAGTTTTTTTTCACCTGTAGCTCAAGAGTCACCTCTTCTTGAACTTTTACCCAAAAGTAGAAGGCACAAGTGAGTGTGTCTTCGCTTGAGTGTTCGGTGTGCCTTGCATCCCACACTAGCAGTTTTGATTGTAGCTTTTGTGCTTAATGTGACTTTATGAGAGATGGAAGCGACAGATTCGATTGTCCCCCTTTATGTACCCCCATCATACTGAGGGGTGGTTTCAACTGGCCTAATTCTGAATCTCCTGGGGTGGAAGAAATGAGGAGTGATTTAAAACTAGAATAGAAAGGGTGAAGAAAAAGACAAGGACCCAGTGAAGGCAGCTAAAGGCATGGACAAATGAAGAGTGCAGACAGCAGGAGCGTTGCCACCAAGGTCAGTGAAAATTTGAAAGGATTAGCACAAAGGGCCCTGTGGGAAATCAGAGTCTCTAAATACACTGGGTTAAATCGAGAGCCTCTTAATAGTCTTTGAAAAACACAAATACTGGAATATAATTTTAATTACTGCTGGTAAATTACGTTGTTTTCCACATGAGACTAAGTTGTACGGTCTTAGGTTTTGCCTACAGAACAAACGTTTCTTAGCTCCTTGTCCACCCACTGCTCATATTTCTGTTATGACTCTAGTTTGAATGTGGATAGTGGACTGACTCAAAGGTACAGGAATATAGTGCACGGTAACTTAACAAATGCATGGGTGGCCTATATATAAATGTGTGTAGTAGAAACTTTGTTCCCAGGGCAGCACTATTGGGAGGTTCGGTTGCAGATTACCTTGGGTCATGAAGAGTAGGGCCTCCACTGATGGTGGGATTCTCCACAGTCACCTTTCTGTTTCCTGAAGTTAACTGAGCCACATCCTTCTACCATAATGTGCCACCCTCACCAGAAACCCAAAGGAATGGGTTAGCTAATATTGAACTGTAACTCCAGAATCATGAACCAAAATGAGCTTGTAATAAGTTGTTTTATTTTGATTTGGTTTGGGTTTGGTTTTGGTTTTTTGAGACAGGGTTTCTCTGTGTATCCCTGGCTGTCCTAGACTTGCTTTGTAGACCAGGCTGGCCTCGAACTCACAGTGATCCATCTGCTTCTGCCTCCCGAGTGCTGGGATTAAAGGCGTGTGCCACTACGCCCGGCGAGCTTGTAATAAGTTAATTGCTCATAGGGTATTATATTATAGTAATACAGAGATGACTAGTACAAATATTCAATATAGTGCATGGTAACTTAACAAATGCATGGGTGGCCTATATAGAAACGTGTGTATCTGCTCCCTTCCAGAAACATGACCTGGGTTTCAAAATAAGCATCAACAAACATTTTTAGATGGTGGTACTTTGCTGAATGCCAAGTGCTAGTGGTCCTCGAAGACATGCCAGCCGATGAGAAGACTGTCCACACTTGAGGATAAGCAGAGGGGCCCGCGTGAAAGCTCCAGACGGAAGGGCAATGATCAAAGGAGTAAGACTGTGATGGTAGCCAAGGATAACGCTAAAGAGGTGTCAAGAAAAAGAGAGGCAAAGGCTTAGGAGTAAAATGAGGCAAGAGCCGAGATGATGATGTCCGTGTCCAGATTGCCACGCAAGTGAGAAATGTAGAGGGAAGCACACACATTGTGTCTTCTGCTGCATCAGATGCCGCTGCTTAAAAACATTGGGTACCACTCCCACCAGGAAAGCAGGTAGGATCACTACAGATCTTCATCTCTCCCTCTATTCCTCCAATACCTTAGTCTCATCCCCAGCTCTGCATCAGAACACCTGCAGCAGCTTCCCCCACCACCTCCACCCTCATTTCCAGTGGACTACATAGTAATCACCCTCCTAACCACTCTCCCCTGACTTATTGATTTACCCTGCTCCCCAACTCCAGCAGGGGCTCCCTGTGAACTCACAGGCCACTGTGGCCAGGAAGCACGTAGTCCAGCTTCATACTCCCGGTCTTCCCTAGCTCCGGAACAGCACACCTGCTGCAGCACCCCCTTACCTTTCAGCACCCATCTCCAGTGGATCACACAGATCTTCCCCTCCCAAATTCCTTCTCCCCACACCCACGGCTTTCTCTCTGTCTCCAGCTCCAGCACGTTCTCCCTGAGAACCCACAGGTCCACACGTGGGCTAACTGCAGATCTTCATCTTGCCCTCCATTCTTCCAATGCAATTTTCCCAGCTCTTTAGCACACCTTCTGCCGTGGCCTCTCACTCTCTGCGCCCATGCCTAGGGACTAAGCAAAAAGATCCTGGTGGAACACCCTGCTTCTCTCTCTCTCTTGTGAAACCCCTTCAACACCCCCCAGCCCTTACTCATTCCTAAGTCTCAGTTTCCGGTACCCAGAAACACCATTTACCTGGAACGCACAATGCGCACACCTATTAGGATCCCAGAAGATTTTCCTACAGGTAACACATAGATACAACACTCTCTGGGAACCAGAGGGGAAATGGAAACCATTGAGCAAAACATCCACCAAACAAAGACAAGACCAGATAGCAGCACCTAGAATTACAGTCTCCCAAGCCCCAGATGCCTCGACACCAATGTCAAAATAACAGCCAGGGCACTATGTCTCCACTAGAACCCAGCAACCCTACCATGGCTGAAGTAAGATACCTTAAAAACAGCTTTTAAAGACAATAGAGGTCTGTAAAGATGAAACAAATAACTCCTTTACAGAAATCTATGAAAACACGAACAATAGAAAGAAATGAATAAAATCTTTGAAGGCCTGAAAGAGGAAACTGAATCAATAAGGAAACCCCACACTGAAGAAAACTTAGAAATGAAAAATGTAGGAACTTGAAACAGTGACCACAGAGACAAACTTCATGTACAGAATACAAGAAATGGAAGAGAGAATCTCAGGCACCCAAGACACAATTGAAGAAATAAATACATCAGACAGAGAAAATGTTAAATCTAAAAGACTCTAGGCACAAATCATCCAGAAAATCTAGAGTACTATGATAAGATTAAGAACTATAGAAATAGAGAAAAAGAAAACAAGATCAAAGGCACAGAAAATATTTTCAACAAAATCATAGGAGGAAATTTCCCTAACCCAAAGGTGATGCCTATTACAGTGCAAGAAGCATACAGAATATTGAATAGACTGGGCAAGAAAAGAAAGTCTCCTTAGCACATAATAATCAAACACTAAATGTACAGAACATAGAAAGACTGTTAAAGGGGAAAAAAACCATGTATAAAAGTAAATCTATTAGAATTACACCTGACTTCGTAATAGGGATTCTAAAAGCCAGAAGGGCCTGGACAAATGTGCTACAGACTCTAAGAGACCACAGATGCCAGCCCAGACTACTATACCCAGCAAAACTTTCAGCACCATAGATGGAGAAAATAAAGCCAAATTTAAACCATATTTACAAATGTAAACAATATTTACAAATCTGGTCCTACAGAAGGTGCTAGAAGGAAAACTCAAACCTAAGGAGGTTAGCTACATTCAGGAAAACACAGGGAATAAATAATCCCAGACCAGCTAAGTCAAAAGAAGGGAGGCACGCGCACACACACGCACTCACGCATGCACGCACGCTCACACACACATGCACGTGCGCACACACACAGATGCATGCATGCATGCAAACAGAAACAGCAATAACAACAAAACAAGAATTAGCAACCACTGGTCACTGATATCTCTCAACATCAATAGTCTCGATCCCCAATAAAAGGCATATGTAAACAGAATGGATCTGAAAACAGAATCCATTCTTCTTCTGCATTAAAAAAACCACATCTCAGCATCAAGAATAGACATCACTTCAAGGTAAAGGGTTAGAAAAAGATATGCCAAGCAAATAGACCTCAGAAACAAGCTGCTGTAGCCACTTTAATATCTGAAAAAATAGACTTTAAGCCAAAACCGTGCTTATCAAAGGAAAAGCTCACCAAGAAGACATTTCAGTTCTTAACATCTATGCCCCAAATACAAGGATACCCATGTATTTTTTTTAAGTGCTATTACAGTTTAAATTACATATAGACCTTCACACACTGATAATGGGAGACTTTGATACACCACTGTCACCAACAGCAGGAACTAAACACAGAAACTATAAATCAGGTATTTACAGAACAGTTCACCGAAACACAAAACAATATAACTTCTGAGCACCTCATGAAACACTCTCCAAAATTAACCACACGCTCAGAAACAAAAGAAGTCTCAACAGATACAGGGAAATTTAAATAACTTTCTGAATCGTATCAGACAAACACAGATTAAAACTGCATATCAGTGACAACAGAGACAACAGAAAGCTTACAGATTCATGCAAGCCTAACAACTCACTGCTGAATGAAAAATAGCTCAAGACAGAAAGAAAGAGAGGGAGAAAACGATCTAGAACTCAATGAAAATAGACAATGAAAAATACACAACAAACTCAAACTTATGGGATACAGTGAAAGTGGTTCTAAGAGGCAAGATCATAGCACTATGTGCCTACATTAAAAACAAAACAAAACAAAAAACTGGAGAGCTCTCATAACAACTTAATAGCATATCTGAAAGCTTTGGAACAAAAAGAAGAAATCATACCCAAAAAGACTAAATGGCAATAAATGATCAAACTTAGGGATGAAATAAATAAAAAACAAAAATAATACAAAAAGAATCCAATGAAATAAAGAGTTGGTTCTTTGAGAACATCAATAAGGTTGACAAACCCTTATCCAAATGAACAAAAAGACATAGAAAATCCAAATTAACAAAATCAGAAAAGAAAAGGGAGACATAACAACAGACACCAAGGAAATCATAAGACATAGTTTAAAATGTCTACTTTACCAAATTGGAAAATCTAAAGGAAATGTATAATTTTCTCTTTACATACCACTTACCAAACTTAAATCAAGATGAGGTACACAATTTAAACAGACCTATAACTCCTTGTGAAGTAGAAGCAGTCATTACAATTCTTCCCCATCATCGACCCAAAGAGCCCACAGGTAGATGGTTTTAACATAGAAATCTATCAGCGTTTTAAATAAGAGTTAATGCCAATATTCCTTAAATTATTCCTCAAGATAGAAACAGAAGGAACATTGCCCAATTTATATCATGAGGTCACAGTTACCCTCATACTCAAACCACACAAAGATCCAACAAAGAGAATTACAGATCAATTTCTTCCTCATGAACATAAATGAAAAAAAATACTAGATAAAATACTTGCAAACTGTATTGAAAACAGATCTAAAAGATCATCCACCATGACCAAGTAAGTTTCATCTCAGAGATGCAGGGATGGTTTAACATATGTAAATCAATAAATGCAATCTACCATATACAGAAACTAAGAGAAAAGATATGACCATGGTCCCTAGATGCAGAAAAGGCTTTTGACAAAAATCTCATACTCACATGATAAAAGTCCTGGAGAGATGGAGATACAGGGACATATCTCAACATAGCAAAGGCAGTTGACAGCAATCCCATAACCATCCTCAACTTAAATGGAAACTCAAAACAATCTCACTAAAATTAGGGACAAGACAAGGTTGTTCACTCTTTCCATGCCTATTCAATATAGTACTGGAAGTCTTAGCTAGAGCGATAAGGCAACTGAAGAAGAACAAGGGAGTACAAATTATAAAGGAAGAAGTCAAAGAATCTTTACTTGCAGATGATATAACAGCACTCATAAGTGACCCTAAAAATGTCACCAGGCACCTCTCACAGCTAATAAACATTTCCAGCAAAGTAGCCGGATAAAAATTAACTCCAAAAATTATTGTCCCTCCCATATACAAATGACAGGCTGAAAAAAAACAAAAGACAAAAAAAAAAAAACAAAAAAAAACAGTGAAACAATACTTTCCCAAAAGCCTCAAATAATATAAAATATCTTGGGTAACTCTAACCAAACAAGTGAAAGACTTGTAAGACTTGTATGATAAAATTTTCAAGTCTTGGGCTGGAGAGATGGCTCAGTGGTTAAGACAGCTGCCTGCTCTTCCAAATGCCCTGAGTTCAATTCCCAGCAACCACATGAGATCTGGTGCCCTCTTCTGGCCTACATGTGTACATGCAGGCAGAACACTACATAATAAAACAAAATTTCAAGTCTTTAAAGAAGGAAATTGAAGAAGATATAAGAAGATGGAAAGATCTCCCATGTGCATAGGTCAGTGGGATAAACATAGGAATAAAGAAGAAGAAGAAGAAGAAGAAGAAGAAGAAGAAGAAGAAGAAGAAGAAGAAGAAGAAGAAGAAGACCGTTCTACCACACACACACAAAATCTACAGATTCAGTGCAATCCCTACCAAAATCCCCAACACAATTCTTCATATACATTGAAAAGACAATTTTCAACTTTATATAGAAAAACAAAAGACCTAGGATAGCTTAAACAATCCTAAGCAATAAAAGAACTGCAGAAGATCTTGCCACTCCTGATCTCATTGTAGTAAAAAGCTATAGTAATAGAAACAGCATAATATTGGCACAAAGAACAGACATGTTGATCAATGGACTCAAACTGAAGACCCAGACATAAACTTTCACATATGTGGGCACCTTATTTTCGATACAGAAGCCAGAAATACACACTTGAAAAAAGATAGCATCTTTTCAACAAATGATGTTGGCCAAATTGCAGGGTTCCATGTAGAAGAATGCAAGTAGATTCATACTTATCACCCTGCACAAAACTCAACTCCAGGTGGATCAAATAACTCAACATAAACCAGATACACTTAACCCAATAGAAGAGAAAGTGGGAAAGAGCCTTGAACACATGGGCACAGGAAAAGGCTTTCTGAACAGAACGTCAATAACTCAGGCACTAAGATCAACATTAATTAATGGGACCTCATGAAACCGAATAGCTTTTGTAAGGCAAAGAACTGTTTATTGGACAAAGTGGCAGTCTACAGAATGGAAGGGTTTTTTTCCCCAACTTCACATCTCATAGATGGGTAATATCAAAAATAGATAAAGAACTGAAAAACAAAAACAAAACCTTGATATAAAAAAAGAAATAATCCAATTAAAAATATGGTACAGATCTAAACAGAGACTTCTCAATAGAAGAATCTCAAGTGACTGAGAAACATTTAAAGAAATGTTCAACATCTTTAGCCATCGGCAAATGCAAATCAAAAGTGCTTTGAGATTTCATTTTATACCCATCAGAATGGCTACGATCAGAATTAAAAATGACAGCTCATGCTGGTGAGGATGTGGAGCGAGGGGAACACTCTTCCGTTGTGGCTGGGAGTGCAAGCTTGTTCAGCGACCATGGAAATCAGTATGGAAGTCCCTCAGAAAGATAGGGAGTGATCTACCTCATGATCCAGCAATACCATCTTGAGCATATGCCAAAAAGACACTCCATCCTACTATAAGGACACTTACTTAACCACGTTCATTGCTTCTGTACTTACAATAGCCAGAAATAGAAAGCAATCTACATATCCCTCAGCAGAAGAATGGATAAAGAAAATATGATATGTTTTTACAATGGAGTATTACTCAGCATGATGACATCATGAAATTTTCAGGCAAGTGGATACAACTAGATAAAAATCATCTTGAGTGAGGTATCCCAGACCCAGACCCAGACCCAGGCCCAGACCCAGACCCAGACCAACAAATACAGTATGTATTCACTTATATGTGGATAGTAACTGTTAAGCTACAATCCATAGGACCACAGAGGGTTTAAAGTAAGGGACTAGAGCAGTAATTCTCAGCCTTCCTAATGCTGTGACCCTTTAATATAGTTTACTATGTTGTGGTGACCCCAAATCATAAAATTATTTTCATTGCTAACTCATAACTGAGTTTTTAAAAATATTTACTTATTTATTTATTATGTATACAGTGTTCTGCCTACATGTACACCTACACACCAGAAGAGGGCACCAGATCTTGTTATAGATGGCTGAGAGCCACCATGTGGTTGCTGGGAATTGAACTCAAGACCTTTGGAAGAGCAGCCAGTGCTCTTAACCGCTGAGCCATCTCTCCAGCCCCCTCATAACTGACTTTTGCTATTGTTAGGAATCATGATGTAAATATCTGTGTTTTCTGATGGTCTTAGGGGTTGTGATCCAGAGGTTGAGAATCACTGGACTTTAGGGAACAGAAAGATCTCACTGGGAAAGGGAAAGAGAACAGGTAGATATGATTGAAAGCCGGCTGAGGGCTGGAATGGGACGATCAAGTGCAGAAGGGGAGTGGAGAAGGGGTTGTTGGAGGGAATACAAGTGAGGCAGCTAAAGTTAAGGAGTATTTGGTGGGCAGTATGAAAATCTAATACAATAGAAACTTCCTAAAATATATACATATATAAAACTGACAGAATCCCAACTGGCCATCTGTTGTCACCAAACGAAGCTTTCAGTGCCAGGACTGGGTTACATCTAATTGAGTTGTTGGCTAAAGGGGCCCCATGAAACTCCCAGAACAACCCAGGCTGTTGCCAAGACTACCGGTTGCTGTCCCCAAACTGATAGCAAGCCCCCATTGCTGAGGACAGTTCCTACACAACTCATTGAACATGGAGTTTTTGAGCTGGTGCCCACATAGAACTTTTACCCCCTAAGTTCCATTGTCTTTGGTACAGGAAGCTGCTCTGCACACTATCAAAAGAGAAATATAAACACCAAGCCAGCCACAATCCCTTTATCTACAATGGTGTCCTGTCTGCAAAGCATACTAGGGCAATGTTTGCGGCACAAAGCTTGTGGGAGTAACCAACCAATAACTGACTTGACTTGAGGCCCACTCCATGAGATAAAATCCCATACCTCACACTGCTTGGGTGAACAAGGACCTGAGACTAGACGGCCCAGGGACCAGGGTAAAACTAATAATAGTGGGGAAAAAAAAAAGAATGAAAGAAAGAAAGAAAAAAAGAAAAGAAAAGTAAGAAAGAAATAAAGAAAGAAAAGAAAAAAAGAAAACTTGTAGTGACTCAGTGACTCCTAATGAAAATTTTGCTATACTCATAGATCAGTGCCTTGGTCAGCCACCATCAGGAAAACTTTCTTGCAGCAGATAGGAACAAATGTAGAGACCCACAGGCAAGCACCATACAGAGAATCTCACCTTGGAATACTTGGCCCTCAATGGGGTGTTTTCATCAAATTTCCCCTCAGAGCTCTTTATGAAGATGAGGCAGAAAGAGTGTGAGCCAGAGGGGACGGAGGACACCAAGAAAGCAAGTCATCTAACTCACATGATCACGACTCACCTGAACTCACAGAAACGGAAGCAGCAAACCCAGGGGCTACACAGGTTGGCACCAGGCCCTTTGCATGTTTATCATGGCTCCCAGGTTGATGTTTTAATGGGACGCCTGATTGTGTGAGTGAGTGGGTCTCTGATTTTTGTGCCTTCTCTTAGGCTCTTTTCCATCTTTTGGTTAGTCTTGTCCAAATTTGATGTGATAGTTTTTGTTTTATTTTGTTACATTTTGAAAAAAGGGAATGAATAAATGAATGAAAACTTAGCCCCTGGGGGAAAGGTTTACAACTGAATGTCATTTATACCTGCTGGGAGAAGGAAATCAGTTTTCTCCAGTGAAGGGGAAGTGGGTATGTCAATCACTCCAGGACAGGCCTCATGTTCCAGGGTAGTTGACCAAAATATAATGGACTCCAATCTTTGTATGGGTCCTTTCATTTGGCTACAGTTTTGTGGAGTTTGTTTGTTTGTTTGTTTTTTGAGGGGGAGTACTGTTGTTTTGTTCTTTCAGGGGTATTTGTTCTTTTACTAGGTTTTAATTTTTATTATTTGTTTAAAGATTGTATTTATTTACTTTATGTAAATGAGTGTTTTGTCTGCATGTATGCTTGCAGGCCAGAAGAGGGCATCAGATCTCAGTGTAGATGGTTGTGAGCCACCATGTCGTTGCTGGGAACTGAACTCAAGACCCCAGGAAGAGCAGACAGTGCTCTTAACCACCGAGCCATCTCTCCAGCGCCAGGTTTTTATTTTTTTGAGAAAGAACTCAAAGTTAGGTGGCTAGGGAGGGGGAGAGGATCTGTAAGGACTCAGGGGAGGGGAGAAATATGATCAGAATATATTTAAATTTAAAACTTGCTTTAAGTAATACAAACTGGTAATTCTTAAAAAAAAATACTCCTCCCACCACATGGCAGGGCAGTTCAGAGTTTCCAAGGCAAATGTTACCAGGTAAAACTGCTAGTGGCTTAGCACAAACCATACCCTCTCACAGGCAAAATATGATTCAGGGAAAACTATCTTGGAGCCAATACAATAGCTCATACTGACAACATCAACCCCAAGGTGGGAAAAGCAAAAGGGTTGCTGCAGGTAAGAAGCCAGCCTGGCAAAGCGGGTAAGACCCTGGCACAGAAACAACACCACCAAACAAACAAATCCTGTGTGAGAAGTTACACACACAAGCTCCCTGTATACTTCTGCCAGTGGAATGTGGGATCCGTTCTGGGAACCTATCTCTATAGGGTCCGTAAGGAAATCCAGCATTCTCCATTACGTGACCTTTGTGATCTTCTGTAAAGGATTTTCCTTATGGAACACATCATTTGAACCACTGTCGCACTGATCCGGAAAACAACATGAAGCTATGAAAATCCTATCTCATAGTCTTGATTTTAGCACTTCTATTTATTGAAAATAATTTATTTTCCAATACAGATCATTCAAGATTGGCTTTTGTCGCTACTGCGTGGAAGTGAGTCCTGTTCTGTTTACTGTATAAAATTCTTTGTGGAGTTTTTTTTTTTTTAATGTATTCATTCACAATTTCCTATTATCCTCTAATCCTAACCCTAAACTTTCTCCCTCCCACCAAACTGTCTTCCCAAGCCCTCTTCCTACTTTCATGTATTTTAGTTCATTTCACTTTATGCTCTGAGGCCCACTGCATTTAGTTGGGGCTGCCTAAAACGAACATGGATGGGAGATTTACACTTGAATGAGAGCCACGTCGCGGTGGCTACCATTGGGAAATATGACTGCTCTTCCCTTAGCAGCCACTAGTGGCCGACACACCCTCCCCAGTTGTGTATGATGGAGTGTGGACGGGTACAGGTAGCCGCTGCCGCTGTCGCTGTGGGTTCAGTCTTGTCAATTCCAGAAGCCAGCATCTGCCGCACTCCAGCGCTTACATTTTTTTCAGCCCTCCCTTCTGCCTGTCCTCCCTGAGCCTTGGAGGGGATGACGAAATAGATGTTGACATAGTGCTGAGCCCTCAACAGTCACTTCTCAGCATGTTGCGCCTCGTCGGCGAACTTTTTAAAAAAGAGTTTGTTTAAACTGTTTTAAATGGGGCTCTAATTCCACGTTTCTAAACATTTTCCTTACTTGAGCACACGCCATCCCACATTTTGAGAAACAAACATAATTGCACATGTTCTTTTTCTCTTCACTGCTGTTTTCTTTTTAAATAATTTACTTAATCGCTTTACAGCCTGATTGCAGCACCACCCCCTACCCGCACATCCCGTCCCTACAATTCCTCCTCCCCTTCTTCTTCGAGGCTCCCATGGGTACCAACCCACCCTGGCACATCAAGTCACAGCAGGGCTAAGTGCATCCTCTCCCACTGAGGCCAGACAAGGCAGCCCAGCTAGGAGAAGAGGGATCCAAAGGCCGACAACAGAGCCAGAGACAGCCCCCACTTGTTAGGGGACCCCCATGAAGACCAAGCAGTGAATCTGCTATAAATGTGTAGGGGCCTAGGTGTAGCCCTTGCATGCTCTTTGGTTGGTGGTTCAGTCTCTGTGGGCCCCCCTAGGCCCAGGTTAGTTGATTTTGTAGGTCTTCTTATGTCCTAGATCCTTCTTGCCTACGGCTCCCTCAATCCTTCCTTCCTCTCTTCCACAAAGACTCCCCAAGCTCCACCTACTGTTTGACTATGGATCTCTGCATCCATTTCCATCTGTCTGGCTACACAAGAGGAACAGCAAATGGCTCTAGAACTTATGGAATGTGGCCCGCCGGCTAGCAGAACCATGATGGGTGCCTTGGGAAGCAGAGCCCCAGAGAGTCTGTGTCCTGAGGACTTCATGCTGCTATGGAGCATTGCTGTGCTTGTCACCCTTGTGGTCACCACATCCCTCATACTGTATAAGCTGTATGAGAACTCTAAGGGGGCTTCCAGCCCCTCACTGGGCAGCGTCACTGCCATTTACATGGCTTGGTCTCTTTCAGGCACTGCTGCTGGAGCAGATTAATGATTCCAACCACCACCCGAGCAAAGAACCTGCAGATGTAGATTGTTAGCCATGACCACTACCCTTAGAAAGAATTTGGAAAAAAAATAGATGGTTTAGCCAAGTCAGGTAGAGATGCTTTTGCTAGTGGCTTTGATGTAGAAAATCGTAGGAAACAATTTGAAGTTAAGAAAAAGCACACGCTTACTAGTAAACCTTTTGAGATTGACGAACAAGAACAATAGCCCAAAATAGCCCTGGCTGACTTGACTCTTTTAAGCTGGGCTTATAACTGAAATGAGTTTTTGCTTCGTGATATGATTTAATAAAAATTATTAATGAGTAGATGTGCACCTTGAGAATTTAAAGTAGAACTGGCTGACTGTTTTTCATATAAAAAAAATTGGACTTGTAGCTGAGCGGAGGTGGTGCACGCCTTTAATCCCAGCACTCTGAGAGGCAGAGGCAGGTGGATCTCTGTGAGTTCGAGGCCAGCCTGGTCTACAAAGTGAGTTCAGGACAGCCAAGGCTACACAGAGAAACCCTGTCTCAAACAACAAAACAAAACAAAGTTTAGATGTGTGATTCTTTTAATATTTTTATAAGATTACCTTTTAAGATAATTGATTCTTTTCTTTGTAACTACAAATTGCAGCCTGCCGGTAAAGAAAAAGTGGCTGAGAAATTGCCTTGTGTGCTCAGAGTTTGTTAATATACAAGTTGCTTGGTTACAAATGTATATGGGTCCTTGGGAATAATTTGTTTTTCATATCTGTTTCTCACCGATAATACATAAAAGATGAGGGACATGTTTTTCTTAAGTATATTCATTGTAATCATTCACTTAAAGAAAAATAGAGTATAACCACATTATGAATTTTGTACTGCTTGAAAGCTCTTTCTGGGATATATAATCTGTGGGAGAAATAATAAAGTTGTTGGAACGCGCTCTTTGGATTTTGTCCCATCCATCAAAAGTATATATGTATATATGTGTATATGTACAGTAGCAGGAGAGGTTGGAATCTTTTTCCATCTGTTAAGATGTGTGTGTGTGTGTGTGTGTGTGTGTGTGTGTGTGTGTGTGTTGAGGTGGAACTCGCTCTTTGGAGTTTGTTCCATTCACCCAATGTGTGAATGTGTGTGTATGTATGTATGCATGCATGCATGTATGCATGTGTGTGTATGTATGTATGTGTATATTTGTATGTATGTGTGTATGTGTGACATTAGAGAAGCTTGTTGGAACCTACCTGCTGGAATCTGTCTTACTTCATCACTATGTACCCCAAGCCGACCTAGAACTCACTCTGTAGTTCAGGATGGTTTTGAACTTATGGTTCACCTGAGTCGGCTTCCTGAGTGTTAGGGCTACAGATGTGCTCCACCATCTCTGGCTATAGTTTTTCTTACTTCGTATTTCAGTTCATTTTAGTAGTAATAGCACTTAAGGGGCTGGAGAGATGTGGTTAAGAGCACTTGTTGCTTTTGCAGAGGACCAGGGCTTAATTCCCAGCACCCAATGGCAGCTCACAACTGCCCGTAACTCCAGTTGTGGGAATCCAATTGCCTCTCTGCTTTCCTTTGTCACCAGGAACATGTGTGCTCATGGACAGGCATCTAGACATAAAATACACATAAAAAACAAACAAACAAACAAAAACCCCACATCTTTAAAAAAGAAATAGCTTTCAGACTGTTGCATTAGATCATTTACATCATTAAGCTGCTCTTAAATGAATAATACCAGTCACATTTCAGGGTCTGTATCTGAACCTCCATTTTACTTGCTGTAAAGGTTTAGACTCCATTTTCCTCTCACCACGTATGTTCAGCAAACAGTTTGAGGTTTGACTGGTGCTACTGATCTTCACTAAAGGCCCGAATTCTCCTCCCAGTTTCTTTCTTTTTTTTTTTTTTTAAATTTTTTCCTTTCCTTTTCATTTTTTTCCCTTGTCTTTTTCTGTAGGATTTGTTTGCAAAGTGTGGATAAGCAGACATTTTGTTTTGTTTTGTTTTGCTTTTGTTTTTCGAGACAGGGTTTCTCTGTGTAGCTTTGTCTGCCCTGGACTCTCTTTTCCCAATATTTCTCTAGTGGCTATCTACTATGAGGTGGGCGGGGCTATAACCATGTTCAGTGTCTCTTTGGCTGTCACTGGATGTAAGTAGCATTAAGCTATAGAGGCTCATCATTTCAATCTGAATTCTCCTGCTTGGCTTAGCCCCCAATTGCTTCTCTGGCTATTTCTGCTCTTTCTCTCTAAGTGTTTACCATAGGGTTAGATATTTCAATGTCTTACATAGAAATTCCCCCAGAATCCATCTTGATGGGGAAACGCTGTCATTTTGAATAAATGACAATAAGATATAATAAGCATTTCTTTTAAAAAGTTATTTTCAATATCAGAATAGTTTTAGAGCCAGAAATAAGTTACCATTGCCACAGGGAGTTCCTTACAAACTGCATCCAGTTTCTCTTGTTGGCAATCAATGCTCTGATGTGTTAGCAAGCTCTACTTTTAAAACTCCTAGTGTGAGATAACTTTATTTCTTTCAGATCAAGACTGACAATATTGGCATGCTCTGCAAGCCATAAATACTGCTCCAGATCACCAGGAGAATCACTATTTCAGGCTTACCTCAGTGATGATCCTGGAGTTGGTACACACCTATACACACCTCTCCCAGGGGCTGAGCACTTAGACCTCGGGGAGGAGCCGGTGCTGGTTGAAGCAATTCAAGAAAGTGAAAGTGTTGTGACCCTGGTTCCCAGCCAGGGCCAATTCAGCCGACCGTTGATGTTTATTGCCAACTTAGCTGCATCTACAGTTACCAAGGAGCCAAACCTCTGGGCAAGTCTGTGAGTTAACTGAGGTAAGGAGGCCCACCCTAAACCTGGGTGGCACCATCCTGGCAGGTCCTGAAGGAAATAAAAAGGAGAAAGTGAGCTGAGCACCAGCACTCACCTCTCCAATTCATGGCTGTGTGCAGTGTGACCAGCTGCCTCAAGCTCCTGTTTCATGTTATGCCCTCAAGAACGGGCTGTCCCTGCAACTGGGAGCCAAAACCGAACCCTTCCCTCCTAAAGTTTCTTTTGTCAAGTTTTGTTGTTGTTGCTTTTTTTTTTTTTTTTTTTTTTTTTTTGTATTTTTGTTTTTCGAGCCAGGGTTTCTCTGTGTAGCCTTGGCTGTCCTGGACTCTTTTGTTGACATGGCTGGCCTTGAACTCACAGCAATCTGATTGCCTTTGCCTCCCGAGTGCTGGGATTAAAGGCATGTGCTACATGCCAGGGTTTCTCAAGTATTTTCACACATCAAGGAGAAAAGTAGTGAATGTAGGCAGAAGTGCAGAGTAATAAAAATATGGGGCAAAGCTTCAAAGTGAAAAGTCAGTCAGGGCCAGACAGGCGTGGTGGTGCACACCTGTAATCCCAGCACTGGGGGAGGCAGAGGCAGGTGGATCTCTGTGAGTTCAGGGCCAGCCTGGTCCACAAAGTGAGTCTAGGACAGCCAAGGCTACCCAGAGAAAGAAAGGAAGGAAGGAAAAAAGAAAGAAGGAAGGAAAGAAGAAAGGAAAGAAAGAAGGAAGGAAGAAAGGAAGGAAGGAAGAAAGAAAGAAAGGTCAGTGAGGTAAATAGGCAGAAAGCTAGAAAAACTAGAAGGACAGTAAGAAAGAACAGCGTGCGTGAGTTAGAAGGACACTGACTGTTAAGGACATTGAGCTGTTATGGATGAATTATGGATTTTTAATGAGAAACTACTTTATTAAAATCATATGTATATTATTAATTTATATGCCACTTTTTTATCTCATAAGAGAAAGTATGAATATTCATGTTTATATTTATGAATACATACATAAAAATAATCTTGAAAGAATGCAGCAAGCTTTGCTCAGTGGTACTTCTGGCGGAGGAGCAGGGGCTGGGAGTAGAAAGAGGTGATGAGAAGGAACGTCTGAGTCACCCCGCATTTCTACAGCGCTTCAAGTGCCATACTGTTTTAGAGTATTATGTTAAAAGTAAGGAAAAAAAAAGATATAAGCAAAATAAAATTGAGAAATACTGAAAAGCAATGTAAAAAATATGTATAATCTTATCACCACTCCACTAGAAGACAGCATGAATTTTTTTCCTGCCCACTTTTCTCTTCCATTACTTTTATTTTTATATGTGTGGTGTTTTGCCTGCATGTATGTCTGTACACCATGTGCATGGGCCAGAAAAGAGTGTCACATCCCCTGATCCTGGAGTTAAAGACAGTCATGAACCACCATGTGGAACTCAAACTAGGGTCCTGGGAGCAAAGTCACTGCGCTTAACGACTGAACCATCTCACCACAGTTTTAGATATATACATGGAGTGTGAAGTAGTGTTGTTTGCTTAGAGCCTCCTGTATCCTTCTGGATCCCTTCAGAGACATCTCAGACGTCCACATGTCCTTATAGCTGCTTCTACAAGCTTGACTTAAGATGGTGTCTGCATCATCCATGCAGGACCTAGCTTAGCCATGAGGCCAGTAGCAAATTGCTGGCTAGAGACAGACAGGCAATGTGATGGTGACTAGGGAGAGACAGTGTGATGGCGACTGGGGAGAGACAGTGTGATGGCGACTGGGGAGAGACAGTGTGATGGTGACTAGGGACAAACAGTGTGATGGTGACTAGGGACAAACAGTGTGATGGTGACTGGGGAGAGACAGTGTGATGGTGACTGGGGAGAGACAGTGTGATGGTGACTGGGGAGAGACAGTGTGATGGTGACTGGGGAGAGACAGTGTGATGGTGACTAGGGAGAGACAGTGTGATGGTGACTAGGGAGAGACAGTGTGATGGTGACTAGGGAGAGACAGTGTGATGGTGACTAGGGACAGACAGTGTGATGGTGACTAGGGAGAGACAGTGTGATGGTGACTAGGGACAAACAGTGTGATGGTGACTAGGGACAAACAGTGTGATGGTGACTAGGGAGAGACAGTGTGATGGTGACTAGGGAGAGACATTTGTTGGTGACTAGGGAGAGACAGTGTGATGGTGACTAGGGAGAGACAGTGTGATGGTGACTAGGGAGAGACAGTGTGATGGTGACTAGGGAGAGACAGTGTGATGGTGACTAGGGACAAACAGTGTGATGGTGACTAGGGAGAGACAGTGTGATGGTGACTAGGGAGAGACAGTGTGGTGGTGACTAGGGAGAGACAGTGTGATGGTGACTGGGGAGAGACAGTGTGATGGTGACTAGGGAGAGACAGTGTGATGGTGACTAGGGAGAGACAGTTGTTGGTGACTAGGGAGAGACAGTGTGATGGTGACTAGGGAGAGACAGTCTGAGGGTGACTAGGGAGAGACAGTGTGATGGTGACTAGGGACAAACAGTGTGATGGTGACTAGGGAGAGACAGTGTGATGGTGACTGGGGAGAGACAGTGTGATGGTGACTAGGGAGAGACAGTGTGATGGTGACTGGGGAGAGACAGTGTGATGGTGACTGGGGAGAGACAGTGTGATGGTGACTGGGGAGAGACAGTGTGATGGTGACTGGGGAGAGACAGTGTGATGGTGACTGGGGAGAGACAGTGTGATGGTGACTGGGGAGAGACAGTGTGATGGTGACTAGGGGGAGACAGTGTGATGGTGACTGGGGAGAGACAGTGTGATGGTGACTAGGGACAAACAGTGTGATAGTGACTAGGGAGAGACAGTGTGATGGTGACTGGGGAGACAGTGTGATGGTGACTGGGGAGAGACAGTGTGATGGTGACTAGGGAGAGACAGTGTGATGGTGACTAGGGACAAACAGTGTGATGGTGACTAGGGAGAGACAGTGTGATGGTGACTAGGGAGAGACAGTTGTTGGTGACTAGGGAGAGACAGTGTGATGGTGACTAGGGAGAGACAGTCTGAGGGTGACTAGGGAGAGACAGTGTGATGGTGACTAGGGACAAACAGTGTGATGGTGACTAGGGAGAGACAGTGTGATGGTGACTAGGGAGAGACAGTTGTTGGTGACTAGGGAGAGACAGTGTGATGGTGACTAGGAGAGACAGTCTGAGGGTGACTAGGGAGAGACAGTGTGATGGTGACTAGGGACAAACAGTGTGATGGTGACTAGGGAGAGACAGTGTGATGGTGACTAGGGAGAGACAGTTGTTGGTGACTAGGGAGAGACAGTGTGATGGTGACTAGGGAGAGACAGTCTGAGGGTGACTAGGGAGAGACAGTGTGATGGTGACTAGGGAGAGACAGTGTGATGGTGACTGGGGAGAGACAGTGTGATGGTGACTAGGGAGAGACAGTGTGATGGTGACTGGGGAGAGACAGTGTGATGGTGACTAGGGAGAGACAGTGTGATGGTGACTGGGGAGAGACAGTGTGATGGTGACTAGGGAGAGACAGTGTGATGGTGACTGGGGAGAGACAGTGTGATGGTGACTAGGGAGAGACAGTGTGATGGTGACTAGGGAGAGACAGTGTGATGGTGACTAGGGAGAGACAGTGTGATGGTGACTGGGGAGAGACAGTGTGATGGTGACTGGGGAGAGACAGTGTGATGGTGACTGGGGAGAGACAGTGTGATGGTGACTAGGGAGAGACAGTGTGATGGTGACTGGGGAGAGACAGTGTGATGGTGACTAGGGAGAGACAGTGTGATGGTGACTGGGGAGAGACAGTGTGATGGTGACTGGGGAGAGACAGTGTGATGGTGACTAGGGACAAACAGTGTGATGGTGACTAGGGAGAGACAGTGTGATGGTGACTAGGGAGAGACAGTGTGATGGTGACTGGAAAGAGACAGTGTGATGGTGACTAGGGACAAACAGTGTGATGGTGACTGGGGAGAGACAGTGTGATGGTGACTAGGGACAAACAGTGTGATGGTGACTAGGGAGAGACAGTGTGATGGTGACTAGGGAGAGACAGTGTGATGGTGACTGGGGAGAGACAGTGTGATGGTGACTAGGGAGAGACAGTGTGATGGTGACTAGGGAGAGACAGTCTGAGGGTGACTAGGGAGAGACAGTGTGATGGTGACTAGGGACAAACAGTGTGATGGTGACTAGGGAGAGACAGTGTGATGGTGACTAGGGAGAGACAGTGTGATGGTGACTAGGGAGAGACAGTTGTTGGTGACTAGGGAGAGACAGTGTGATGGTGACTAGGGAGAGACAGTCTGAGGGTGACTAGGGAGAGACAGTGTGATGGTGACTAGGGACAAACAGTGTGATGGTGACTAGGGAGAGACAGTGTGATGGTGACTAGGGAGAGACAGTGTGATGGTGACTAGGGAGAGACAGTGTGATGGTGACTAGGGACAAACAGTGTGATGGTGACTAGGGAGAAACAGTGTGATGGTGACTAGGGAGAGACAGTGTGATGGTGACTAGGGAGAGACAGTGTGATGGTGACTGGGGAGAGACAGTGTGAGGGTGACTGGAGAGAGACAGTGTGATGGTGACTAGGGAGAGACAGTGTGATGGTGACTAGGGACAAACAGTGTGATGGTGACTAGGGAGAGACAGTGTGATGGTGACTGGGGAGAGACAGTGTGATGGTGACTGGGGAGAGACAGTGTGATGGTGACTGGGGAGAGACAGTGTGATGGTGACTGGGGAGAGACAGTGTGATGGTGACTAGGGACAAACAGTGTGATGGTGACTAGGGAGAGACAGTGTGATGGTGACTGGGGAGAGACAGTTGTTGGTGACTAGGGAGAGACAGTGTGATGGTGACTAGGGAGAGACAGTCTGAGGGTGACTAGGGAGAGACAGTGTGATGGTGACTAGGGACAAGCAGTGTGATGGTGACTAGGGACAAACAGTGTGATGGTGACTAGGGAGAGACAGTGTGATGGTGACTAGGGAGAGACAGTGTGATGGTGACTAGGGAGAGACAGTGTGATGGTGACTAGGGACAAACAGTGTGATGGTGACTAGGGAGAGACAGTGTGGTGGTGACTAGGGAGAGACAGTGTGATGGTGACTGGGGAGAGACAGTGTGATGGTGACTAGGGAGAGACAGTGTGATGGTGACTAGGGAGAGACAGTTGTTGGTGACTAGGGAGAGACAGTGTGATGGTGACTAGGGAGAGACAGTCTGAGGGTGACTAGGGAGAGACAGTGTGATGGTGACTAGGGACAAACAGTGTGATGGTGACTAGGGAGAGACAGTGTGATGGTGACTGGGGAGAGACAGTGTGATGGTGACTAGGGAGAGACAGTGTGATGGTGACTGGGAAGAGACAGTGTGATGGTGACTGGGGAGAGACAGTGTGATGGTGACTGGGGAGAGACAGTGTGATGGTGACTGGGGAGAGACAGTGTGATGGTGACTAGGGAGAGACAGTGTGATGGTGACTGGGGAGAGACAGTGTGATGGTGACTAGGGAGAGACAGTGTGATGGTGACTGGGGAGAGACAGTGTGATGGTGACTAGGGACAAACAGTGTGATGGTGACTAGGGAGAGACAGTGTGATGGTGACTGGGGAGACAGTGTGATGGTGACTGGGGAGAGACAGTGTGATGGTGACTGGGGAGAGACAGTGTGATGGTGACTAGGGACAAACAGTGTGATGGTGACTAGGGAGAGACAGTGTGATGGTGACTAGGGAGAGACAGTTGTTGGTGACTAGGGAGAGACAGTGTGATGGTGACTAGGGAGAGACAGTCTGAGGGTGACTAGGGAGAGACAGTGTGATGGTGACTAGGGACAAACAGTGTGATGGTGACTAGGGAGAGACAGTGTGATGGTGACTAGGGAGAGACAGTTGTTGGTGACTAGGGAGAGACAGTGTGATGGTGACTAGGGAGAGACAGTCTGAGGGTGACTAGGGAGAGACAGTGTGATGGTGACTAGGGACAAACAGTGTGATGGTGACTAGGGAGAGACAGTGTGATGGTGACTGGGGAGAGACAGTGTGATGGTGACTGGGGAGAGACAGTGTGATGGTGACTGGGGAGAGACAGTGTGATGGTGACTGGGGAGAGACAGTGTGATGGTGACTGGGGAGAGACAGTGTGATGGTGACTAGGGAGAGACAGTGTGATGGTGACTGGGGAGAGACAGTGTGATGGTGACTAGGGAGAGACAGTGTGATGGTGACTAGGGAGAGACAGTGTGATGGTGACTGGGGAGAGACAGTGTGATGGTGACTAGGGACAAACAGTGTGATGGTGACTAGGGAGAGACAGTGTGATGGTGACTAGGGAGAGACAGTGTGATGGTGACTGGGGAGAGACAGTGTGATGGTGACTAGGGACAAACAGTGTGATGGTGACTGGGGAGAGACAGTGTGATGGTGACTAGGGACAAACAGTGTGATGGTGACTAGGGAGAGACAGTGTGATGGTGACTAGGGAGAGACAGTGTGATGGTGACTGGGGAGAGACAGTGTGATGGTGACTAGGGAGAGACAGTGTGATGGTGACTAGGGACAAACAGTGTGATGGTGACTAGGGAGAGACAGTGTGATGGTGACTAGGGAGAGACAGTGTGATGGTGACTAGGGAGAGACAGTTGTTGGTGACTAGGGAGAGACAGTGTGATGGTGACTAGGGAGAGACAGTCTGAGGGTGACTAGGGAGAGACAGTGTGATGGTGACTAGGGAGAGACAGTGTGATGGTGACTGGGGAGAGACAGTGTGATGGTGACTAGGGAGAGACAGTGTGATGGTGACTAGGGAGAGACAGTGTGATGGTGACTAGGGAGAGACAGTGTGATGGTGACTGGGGAGAGACAGTGTGATGGTGACTAGGGAGAGACAGTGTGATGGTGACTAGGGAGAGACAGTATGATGGTGACTAGGGAGAGACAGTGTGATGGTGACTGGGGAGAGACAGTGTGATGGTGACTGGGGAGAGACAGTGTGATGGTGACTGGGGAGAGATAGTGTGATGGTGACTGGGGAGAGACAGTGTGATGGTGACTGGGGAGAGACAGTGTGATGGTGACTGGGGAGAGACAGTGTGATGGTGACTGGGGAGAGACAGTGTGATGGTGACTAGGGAGAGACAGTGTGATGGTGACTAGGGACAAACAGGACAAACAGTGTGATGGTGACTAGGGAGAGACAGTGTGATGGTGACTAGGGAGAGACAGTGTGATGGTGACTAGGGAGAGACAGTGTGATGGTGACTGGGGAGAGACAGTGTGATGGTGACTGGCGAGAGACAGTGTGATGGTGACTAGGGACAAACAGTGTGATGGTGACTAGGGAGAGACAGTGTGATGGTGACTAGGGAGAGACAGTGTGATGGTGACTGGGGAGAGACAGTGTGATGGTGACTAGGGACAAACAGTGTGATGGTGACTAGGGAGAGACAGTGTGATGGTGACTAGGGAGAGACAGTTGTTGGTGACTAGGGAGAGACAGTGTGATGGTGGCTAGGGAGAGACAGTCTGAGGGTGACTAGGGAGAGACAGTGTGATGGTGACTAGGGACAAACAGTGTGATGGTGACTAGGGAGAGACAGTGTGATGGTGACTAGGGAGAGACAGTTGTTGGTGACTAGGGAGAGACAGTGTGATGGTGACTAGGGAGAGACAGTCTGAGGGTGACTAGGGAGAGACAGTGTGATGGTGACTAGGGACAAACAGTGTGATGGTGACTATGGAGAGACAGTGTGATGGTGACTAGGGAGAGACAGTGTGGTGGTGACTAGGGAGAGACAGTGTGATGGTGACTAGGGAGAGACAGTGTGATGGTGACTGGGGAGAGACAGTGTGATGGTGACTAGGGAGAGACAGTGTGATGGTGTCTGGGGAGAGACAGTGTGATGGTGACTGGGGAGAGACAGTGTGATGGTGACTAGGGAGAGACCGTGTGATGGTGACTAGGGAGAGACAGTGTGATGGTGACTGGGGAGAGACAGTGTGATGGTGGCTGGGGAGAGACAGTGTGATGGTGACTAGGGAGAGACAGTGTGATGGTGACTGGGGAGAGACAGTGTGATGGTGACTGGGGAGAGACAGTGTGATGGTGACTAGGGAGAGACAGTTGATGGTGACTAGGGAGATACCGTGTGGTGCTGACTAGGGAGAGACAGTGTGATGGTTACTGGGGAGAGACAGTGTGGTGGTGACTGTGGTGATGCAGGCAATGTTAAAGTGAAAGAAACTCTGTGCTTGTAAGTAGTAGAAAAATTCTGGGCATAGCATAATTCTGAGTTCCTTTACTGACAGAAAGGATACATAGATATTAGTGAGCATATGTGTGTAAATGTAACTATGTAGGGATATATGTGTGTATGGAGAAATACACACATATGTATAATTCATATTACAATGAATGCTGGTTCAATTGGCATCGTCATTTTGAGGCTTACTGTTTTAATTCTTTTATGTTTCTTATCTTACAGGATGTGATGGCGCTCACCTTTAATCCCAGCATTTGGGAGGCAGAGGCAGGTGGATCTCTGTGTGTTTGAGGTCAGCCTGGTCTACAAAGTGAGTTCCAGGGTATTTAGAGCTACATATTGAGACTCCATCTGTAAAAAAACAAAAAGAAAACAAAAGATTCCTTTCTTGAGGTAGGAGATATCTTAGTAAATGCTTGTTATGCAAGCATGAGGAACTGAGTTTGATTTCAAGGACCCATGTAAACAAGTTGGGCGTGGTGGCGTGCGCTTGTAACTCTAAGGAGACAGGCAGGCAGGTCCTTGTACTAGGTGGCCAGCCAGCCTAACCTGCTTAGCAAGTTCTGAGCCAATGTAGAAAGCCTGTCTTAAAAACAAGTTGGTGAGATGGCTCAGCAGGTAAAGGCGCTGGCTGTGTAAGCCTGATGACCTATGTTCTAGCCCTGGATCTATAGGAAGAGGAAGGCAAAGAACACATTTACTCAACACACATACAAACACACACACACAGACACACACATAAACACACACAGACACACAGACAGAGAGACAGACACACAGACAAAATACAGACAGACAGACACACAGATAGACACACACACACAGACACATACAGACAGACACATACACAGAGACACACACACAGATACAATACAGACACACACACAGACACACATACAGAGAGATAGACACACAGAGACACACTGACAGACACAATACCGACAGACAGACACACAGAGACACACAGACACAATACAGACACACACATACAGACACACAGACAGACAATACAGACACACACATACACAGATACACACACACAGACAGACAGACACACACACAGACACACAAGAGAAGGTAGATGGCTCCTGAGAAATAACATCTGGGGTTGACCTCTGGCTTCCATGAACATGCGTGCACACATACGTGCACCTGCATGCGTACTCATTATATACCCACATGCACACACATGTACAATATTTTTCCCATCTTGCCATATAGTGTCTGGATTTGTTTTTCCTCCTTGTGTGTGTTTTTAAGGCAGTGTCTTTCTGCCTGAACTCATGATCCTCCTGCGTCAGTTCTACAGGGGCTTGGAACACAATCGCATGTGTTAATAAGATTATCTACCGTGCAGTTTCTGAAATTAATATTTTAATGGCTATGTGTCATTCTGTTTCATATGTCTTATATATATATATTTATCTCCCATGGGCAGACACTTAGGTTGTTTCCACATTTGACTCATAAATTATCAAGAAAACATTCACCCATATCTCTCTGTCCTAGGATAAATTCCATCTTTAGGATGAATACTAAGCCAGGGGACAAGGCATGGCTAAATTGCCATGGTTGCCAATGTCCATGTCATTCACCAAAATCAACAAGTTAGAACAGTTCCGCTGACAACCCACAAAGGCGTTAAACTTCCTTCCAGCTTTAGTGAACGGGATAAAAATCTCATTTCTTCCATATCCCTTTGCATGAGCAAATACAGGTTTGGGGCTTAAAAAAAAAAACTTAATGAATTTTCATTAAAACCCAAGAATAAAACAATATTGATAAAATGCAACTTTCTGCTCCTACCCAAAGACTATCTATGCTTTAGGCTACCCAATCCCGAGCTCTTTGACTAGACATGATACTTGCCTGGCTGGGTCTGCAGAGCTTGCCCTCGGGTGTTCATTCCATAGCTCCCACCTTTGCAGTCAATTGTAGATATTGATCCCCACACTCTCATACACACTCTGGGCTAAGCAGACTGTGGTCCTGGGGACAGGGCTGCTTTTCACCTCCACAGCCAGAATGATTAGCTTGGCACCCTAGGACCCCATTGACTTGAATATTGAATGAGTACATAAATGCAAGCACGAATGAGGCGTCACACATATGCTAATGAATGAGTCAACAAAAAGTAGCAAGGAGGCATGAGAATGTACATTTCTCATCTCTGAGCTCCTGCCTCCAGGTCAATAAACTTCACATCTATATAAATCGCCTATCTGCAAAGTATGGGTGCTGCTGAAACAGATATTCGTAACTTGGAGCGAGCTGCTGTGGTTGGGGATAGCTTCTGTCCTGTGAGGGATTAGCCACTGAAAGGTAATTCCCATCCTGATGTGCTTAGAGGGCGGGAGATGTGCTTCACTGTGGATTTTAGAGATGGGGCCTTTGGAATGTAACAAAACTAGATAATGAGGCTTCCTCATTGAGTATTGGTGGCTTTGAAGAAACAAAAGGAGATTATTATATCTTGTTATGATGTGTTGGCCTGCTCTTTTCTGAAGGGAAATAGAGGAGTTATTTGGGGGAGAGGGAGGTGTTGGGGGTGGCGGGGGACTGAGGTGGGTGAAGGGGTGGGAGGTTTGTTTAGGATGTATTAAATGAGAAGAAAAAAAAAAAAAACAACCAAACAAACCAGGGTGAGAACCAGTTCAAAGTCAGCCTCAGTACATGGTGAGTTCAAGGCCAGTTTCCTGATTACTTTTCTATCGATGTGATTTTTAAAAAAAAAAAACACCATGACCAAGGCAACTCATGAAAGAAAGCATTTCATTTGAAGCTTATAGTTTCAAGAGGTTAGAGTCCATGACCATCACGGTGAGAAGCGTGGCAGCAGGCAAGCAAATATGGTAGTGGAGCAGGGGCTGTGAGCTCACATCTGGAGACATAACCATCTGGCAGAGCACTAATTGAAACGTGTTGGCTTTTGAACCATCAAAGCCCACTCCCGTTGACACACCTCCTCCAATGAAGCCACACCTTCCCAACAGTTCCCCTACCTAAGGACCAGGTGTTCAAATATCTGAATGCGCCTATGGGGGGAGGGAGTGTTCTCTTTAAACTAGCGTAGTCCACTCCCTGGCCCCATAGACTTGTAGCCATATCATAATGTAAATTACATGTAATCCAACTTCAAAAGTCTCCATAAGTCCTTTACAGTTTTAATACTGCTTCAAAGTCTCTTCTGAGACTCAAGATGATCTCCTAACTGTAACACCTATAAAATAAATTACATACAGTGCCACAGAATATACATACTGATTAAGTAAACAGAATGAGCTAATTGGCAACAAAGCTATAATATATAAGTGCAGGTTTATTGGAAGTGGTACAGGAGGGGGGAGTACACCCTGGGGGTGGGGGAGGAAGGGAATGAGAGAGAGGGTAGGGAGGAGGGGGGAGGGGGCCCTGGAACCAAAATGTCTGGTGTACATAGTGAATCTCTGGGAGAGGGGAAGCCCCGCCCCTAGGTAGTGGGCAGGCCATGCCAGCCACGCCCTGCAGCAGGACTAACATCCCATCCTTTTGTTGATAATAAATGGATAAGGGGCACAGAAATCTGGTCTTTTGACAGCTTCTGGCTGACAGTAGGAAGGCGACAGGGGGTCAAAGGCTGAAGTGTTGTCCAAGTCCGGGAAAAGTGGGCTATTGTATTTGCTGTCTGGTCTATTTGCTTCCGGTCTAGCTGATTGTGTCTGTGGTTTAGACCGGAGCACCTGCGTTCTGGATGCAGCACCTGGCAGATGCTGGATAATACATATGTTAGGGGCAGAAGATAAAGTTAAGGAGTTATACATTTGAAACTTTTAGGCCCATGGTTTTGGTAGTTGGGGGAGGGGAGCCCAAACCCGGGAAATGGGGGAGGAATCCCACCCTCTGAAATAGCAAATACTTATCTGGAGTATGACCTGTGGATCTCCTGAAGCTTACAAGATTCTTTTTAAGTTAGACAATTTAAAATCTGATTGATGTTAAAGCTCTGAGCAGTCTAAACACAACAGTAACACTGTGGGGGAAGAAGAGTTTTTACGTACCTTTGCTAACCTTACAACACCTTCTCAACCTGAAACACGTCTTAGATCCCGAGACCTTATATAAACTTCACACTTCTTTGAGAAGGCCGATGAAGCCTTGGTTTTTGTTGTTAAACTGATCTTCAAACCCATCAGAGACCTGAGAAAAATAAATTACCGCAGGGAGCATAATCCAAGTGGCCTAAGTATTGATTAATATGACAGAGGCTTACCTATTATTCAGATGGCCTTCCCGGTAGGCTCCTGTGGCGTCAGTGGCTTTGTTCTGGGCACAGATTTTAGGGCAGCATCGCAGCATCAGTCCTGGCCAAAAAAATCTGAGAGGTCTTTCTGCGAAAGAGGACTTTGGGAGAACAACTGACCTTATTTTTGTAGGGGCAAAATTAATGCCATATCCTATATGTAATTTATACTCTGCAGTTAATTATGGTCTGTATGAGAACGTGTCCTCTAGGTGACCTCCCTGCGTTCTGGGAATGACACCTGCCAACACTCTCCAGAAACTGCACAGGGACAATTAGATACAATTAACACCCAATGATCCTCTGAGATAAAACAACTTCCCTGGAGATTCAGCCTCCTGGACCCAACCTGCTGGAAGGTCCACATTCCTGAGACTCACAACTTTCCCTGGAGATCCAGCCTCCACCCAACCTGCCTGAAGGACTGCATTCCTGAGACTCATGACCCTAGTTTGTTTTTTTCCTTACTTCCCTGTGATCCCAACCCCTAATTACAGTTTTCCCTTATAAACCCATTACCCTTGAAGCTCGGGTATCATTTTATCCTGCTGCGTCAGGAAGGACTGTGATCCGAAGCTCTGAGCCCATAATACAGGACCCTGTGTATATTGCATCGGTATCGAGTCCTGGTAGTCTTTTTTGGGGATCTCGCGATCTGGGTAATCTCGGCATAACATTTTGTCTAGGCAAAATGGGGCAGTCAACTCTCCAGGTGTCCCTAGATTGGGCCTTTGCAGTGGGCCAGTTAGGGCAGATTTGCCCAGTATCACAGCCACATTATGCCCAAGTCTTCTTAGAGGCCTTAGGGCCACCACTAAAAGCTGGGGTCTCCGTCACATTAAGCTTTGTTTTGTTTTGTTTTTGTTTTTTTGAGACAGGGTTTCTCTGTGTAGCTTTGGCTGTCCTGGACTCGCTTTGTAGACCAGGCTGGCCTGGAACTCACAGCGATCCTCCTGCCTCTGCCTCCCGGGTGCTGGGATTAAAGGCGTGCGGCCACCACGCCCTAGCTAAGCTTTTTAAAATTAACCATTTAAATGTTACTCTACAGATTCCCTGGCAGGTTTGAGGACCATCATCTATAAAAATATAGCTGATCTAAACAAAAGGTAGCTCCAGGTGAGGGGGGTAGGGCAGTCTTTAGGAATGCCAGGAATGTGGAGGCTTTCCTTGGAGGGGCTAGGGAGAGTGTCTGGGACCATGTAGGGGAGGGGGAGGGGTGAGAACACATTTTTTAAAAAAATCTGGGCAGATGTAATTTGGAAAACAAATTCATGCAGACACCCAGGGGCAACCCTGTCTCCCACCATTTGCCAAATCATAAGAATATGAAAGTGGCATCCCAATTCGATAGCCTGTGTTTTATAATTAAGAATATAAGATATAAAAAAGATATAAAAATATAAGATATAAGATAATAAGACTATGTTTAATAATAAGATATAAGGCAATAAAATAATAAGGTACCAGTTCCAGGCAGCAGATATTATGTTATAAGAGGAGTTTATTAAATGAGCATGAAGAGAGAAAGAAAGGGAGAAGGGGCACCCCAGAGAAAGGGACTCAGAGAGAGAGAGAGAGAGAGAGAGACAGACAGACAGACAGACAGACAGACAGACAGAGACACACACAAAGAGAGAGACCGGGGTAGGGGGGGAGAGAGAGACAGAGGGGGGAAGGGAGGGAGGGAGGGAGAGAGAGAGAGAGAGAGAGAGAGAGAGAGAGAGAGAGAGAGAGAGAGAGAGAAAGAGAAAGACAGAGGAAGAGAGGGGAAGAGAGAGGAAGAATAAAAGGGACGGGCGAGGTAAGATTGTCCTTTGGTACAGCCCTGGGCAGGGCTACGTCCCGTGGCAGGTAGGAATGACATCACAGGTAGGCCGACTGAAGCAGAATCCTAACACTGTGATTGCTTAGTTTGGTGAGGTAAATCCACAAAGCTAACTTACCCAGCGCAATGTTGTATCAGGCGGAGAGGGAGGTGGGAGAAAAGCCATCCCCTCACCGCCCTGAGTCACCAGGCTGAGTACTAAACTTCTCCCAGGTTTAAAGATGATGGACTCAGAGGAGGTGGAGAGCGATAAGGTAGAGGGACTATGGCCCCAGGAGTCCAGCCTGCCGGGGATAAATGGGGCTCAACCTCTCCTGAGACACAGGCACAGATGATTGATTAAACGAACAGAATGAGCTAATTGGTGACGAAGCTATAATATATAAATGCAGGTTTATCGCGGCACGGAAAGGGGAGGAGAAGAGGGCGCATGCGCTGGGGGCGGGGGAGGGAAGGGGAGAAGGTAGGGAGGTGGGGTACAAAAAGGGGCCCTGGAACCAAAATGTCTGGCTTATATAGTGAATCTCTGGGAGAGGGGAAGCCCCGGCCCTAGGTAGTGGGCAGGTCATGCCAGCCACGCCCTGCAGCAGGACCTAACAGTTACCATCCCAAACTGGGGCACACTGAGGAAATCCTGAACCAAAGCAAGAGCAAAACCCAGCAAGTGCCTTGCCTCTAACATTAAATTTCCTGGCGCTTTTTTTTTTTTTAAATCTTCAAACTGTGCCCACCCCCACTTGCTCTCTTTTGTTTTAGACTTGCATAAAACATAAATATGCAAGTCTAAAACATATATATATATAATCAGAGTTAATATTAAGCTGTCTTGAAGTTTCCTCCATTAAAGAAATTAGTTCATTAGTTTTCAATTTAGCCTCAGGTGGATTCTTAGGATAAGTGTTAGATTCTGCGGGCCTGCCCAAGCAATGTCTTATGTCATCACCTGCCATAGGATAAAAGGACCCCCCCATACCAGCTCCCTCTCCCCTCCCCCCCCCCCCCCCCCCCCCCGCCGCCGCCTCTTTCGCATCCCGTTCTCTCCCTCTCTGCCCCATCTCTCTCTGAACTCATGGCTTGTTTTCTGCCTCTCCCTTTGCTCCAATAAACTTCCTTGTATTAGGTCTATTGTACCTAATTTCTCAGAGGCGCATCTTGCCATGGGCCAACATGGTACCCCCTGCCTCCACACCATTATATGTCGTTACATTGATGCTATGGCCTCAGAGGGCTCTCCTGGTGTCTGGACACACTAGGATCCTTCTGCTGAGACACCTGCAGGCAACAGATTTGCTTTCTGGTCCACAGATCGCCAGGCACTTCACCCAACATTGGCAATTGCTGAGTTAAATGCCTCTCTGAGACTGGTCATTTCTCTGGATGAGGTTTCATTTTTCCAGCACTGTTTTGTTTTTGTTTTTGTTTTCTTCTTCTCTCATCCTCTTGGCTTCTTGTAAATCCTGGTACCGGGTAACTGTGTCTGTTCATGCTCCTAGCACTGGCCCCTGTCTGAGTAAACAACAGTTTGCCAGAGCAGTTCATGCCTTCTTAGTTCAGCCTCCCCTGGGATCCTTGGGATGCCAGGAACTCGGGCTCTAGACTTACCTCATCCATCAGAACTGTGTCCTGATATAACTGGCTTCCAAACTTATGGAATCTGGCCTCAGTATACTTGCCAAGTGATAGAGGGGGAAACATGAAAAAATTCTTCTTTTTTTAAAATTCCATCTCCTAGATCCAACCTCCGTTTCATTCTGTCTTATCTCCCTTCTCACACTGGGTAATTGTCTTGCCCCTAAGTATGCTACAGGTTGGGGCCAGATGGGAACAGGAACTGCAGCACACACACATGCACAGGCGTGCACACACACACACACACACACACACACACACACACACTCCCTTTTCCACTGCTCTCCGAACCACCTTTGTGGTGTGTGTGGATCATTTGTCTGTGAATTTGATTCTGTCTTCTAGCTGGAGTCCAATTCCTCCACATAGCTCTAGCCCTGGGCCTGCCCATGTGGACGCACTCACCTCACGCGCCCTCCTGCACTTTGCTCTCATAAGAAAAATAGTATCTTAGGATTGTGCTGTAAATTCTTATCTAAGGATTTATAAGTTACTCATTGGATATGGTTTTAAAAATCTATATAATCTGCAATGATATTTGGCTTTAAACTTAGATAACAAAAAATTTATAATTATATACATGATTCGTCTATGTGTGTATGTAACGAATTCAACTTCATATGTGTATATGTGCATGTAACTTGAATGCAACTCTCACTTAAAGATGTATACCCATAGAAATACAAATGTTTTAAATAACAACCATGTCAACCACATGGCTTCCAACCTGCCATGTGACTTCATCATCATAAGATGACCAAGAGGTATAAAACAATATTTATAAAAGTTCTTAGCCCTAATGAGCTCTGTGTATATTAGTGCATCTTTTTTTAGACTAAAAAGCACTGAGTCATTTTAAATTGGTATGGATTTTTAATATGATGGTAGAAATTGTAAGTTTGTATATATATATTATATATATAATATATATATATTATACTGTATATATGATTCAGGCCTGGGCTAAAATATTATTCAGATGATGATGAACTTCAAGTTAAAAAGGTCTATTCAGATTAACAAGCTAATTTATGTCTTTGCTAGTATGTGGTCATTACATGTTTATATTCTATATGTCTTATTATAGATCATAGACTTTTAAATTATTAGATATGGTTAAAAATCATAACTTGGGGTTAGTAATTGAAAGTTTGTGCTTAGATAATCTTAAACCATGTGACATGATTCATAAACACTTAAGTTGAAATGTATTTATTTTAGACACTGAATTGTTTACACTGCTAGAACTTGGCTTTGCCTTCTGAAAATTATGATTATGCTCTGTCTTCACTCTGTAGAATGTACTTTATTTTTAATATTATGAAAACACAATTGAGAGATCTTAAACTTTTTAAACATTTTGGAGGCTTAGAATATTAAAAGGTTAAAACTCACTGCCTTAAAATATGCTTAGCCTTGTTTTTGCTATAATATAGCTTTAGATTTTTATAAACTAAATTATACAGAAAACTATTATGTTCTATAATGGTATACCACATAAAGGTCAGAAAATTCCTAGTCTTATGAAAGCTACTAAATTATTGTAAAATGTTAATGATAATTTAAAAATACAAGTTATAGTCAGTCACCTTATAAATGATCAAATCCTTTAATGTTCCCAGAAATATATTTGTAGTCATGCTAAGAACTAATATAATTAATTACAACATTAAACCTTATTTAACTTCCTGTACATATTTGCAAAGTTAAGCAGGAAGTAAGAAATAAGAGCCGGGCGTGGTGGCGCACGCCTTTAATCCCAGCACTCGGGAGGCAGAGGCAGGCGGATGGCTGTGAGTTCGAGGCCAGCCTGGTCTACAAAGTGAGTCCAGGATTGCCAAGGCTACACAGAGAAACCCTGTCTCGAAAAACAAAAACAGAAAGAAAGAAAGAAAGAAAGAAAGAAAGAAAGAAAGAAAGAAGACATATGGTCCTCAAACAATTCAGAGATCTGCAGAATATGGCATTTAAAGTGATTAATAAAAAAGATTTTCATGATATATATGCCAGCTCCTGCCAACACCCCTAATATCCTCCAAGGAAGATGATGGGCACAGAAGAACTACACCTGAAACTTGCTTTAAATGTGGCAGAGCTGGCTGCTGGGCTGTAGCCTGCCCTTGCCTCAACTGCTGACAGCACAAACTGTGGACAGTGGGGCACCGGGACATTGACTGCCTCACTTTGCTAAGACAAATGTTTCAGCAGCCCCTCCGAGTTCCTGCTTCACAGAAAAGTCTGTCAGTTCTTCTGGGACTGGTGGCTGAAAATGGATGCGCTACCAATCCAGAAAAGGCTTAGGTGACTGCCCAAGTGGCTGGGAAGCCTCTGTCATTTTTTTTTTTTTTTTTTTTTAGAGTCTGAAGCTGCTTGGTCTGCACTTCCTGATTACTCAGGTGAAATGTATCCTTCTCGGGTCTCTGATGGGCTTGAAGACCAGGCTAATGAAAGATTTATCAGTTTAACAGCAGAAACCAAAGTCTCAGATGCCTTCTCAGGCCTCACTCTCCCAGAGCCACTACCACTAGGTCTAGGCACAATCTACCTTGTTACCAGACTCAAAAGACAGCTTTCAAGGTAACTTTGTACTATTCCTTTATCTGAAGGAACTCACTTTACAGTGCCTGCTCCCAGTGATCAACCAGCTGTGTCTCATGGTGAATAAATGGATAGGAAAAAGGATGTAAAGTTTATGTAAGGCCTGAGGATACAGAAGCTCACGTTATGAGGACCTAAGAAAATGTTTGAGGGTCTGAGAAGGCGTTTTAAGGTGGGTAAATACAAGTTATGAAGGTTAGAGAACTTACAAGGATATAAGAAAGTGTTTGAGAGCCTAAGAAAGTAATATAAAGTATATAAAAGGAATGAAAAACGTTTTAGATTTCTTCCTGTTTCTGCGCTACTGTTGTATTAAGACTTCAAAGTTCAGGGCTTTAACATTGATCAATGGAGCTCTGATTTATTAATCTAACGCTAGTAAAACATTCCACTATATGATCCACTATTGTAGTTTCAAGCTCAAGATTGTAAATTCCCCTTGATCAATCTTTCTTTCTTTCTTTTCTTTTCTTTTTTTCTTTTTTTTTCCCCTGAGACAGGGTTTCTTTGTGTTAACAGTGTTGGCTCTTCTGGAACTTGCTCTATAGACCAGGCTGGCCTCAAACTCACCGCGATCTGCCTGCCTCTGCCTCCCAAGCACTGGGATTAAAGGTGTGCGCCACCAACGCCCAGCTGGTTTTTCTTTTATTTATAAAAGTGTTTCTTATTATGCTAAATTTATATGCATCTAGTCTTCTGAATAGAGGGAAGAAACCCCTCTTTCATGATGTGTAATCATACTGAAAATCAATCAAGTGAGCTTTTGCCCCGTCTGCTTCACAAAAGGATTCTGTCTTCCCTGAGCTCACCTTAAAGTGTATTCATGCTGTTAACCCAAAGTCATTTCTCAAGTGTCTTCTCTGCTATGTGGGTTTCGATGTAAATTACAAACAATGGTGATGCTAACATGTCTAAAACTTATCTCTTTTGCAAACTGAAAAAGATTCTTACCAGCTTCAGAGCCCAGCTCTCAGGGAAAATGAACTCCAGATGAGTACTGTCAGTCCACAGCCTAAGTTTCCCACTTACTTCCTGTTTCAGAGGGTGGGATTCCTTCCCCTTTCCCTGTTTTTCCTCAATCAGCAGGAAGCAGTCCCAAGAACACTCTGCATTCACTTCTGCCCACCATTCCCCTTTCAGAGTTCTTCATTGTTTAATTAAACACAAAGGGAGGAATGTTAGGGTATTGGCGGTTCTGCTGGCCTGCCCTTAGGGCCCTAGCAAAGTCTTACGTCATCACCTGCTGCCAAATAACCCACCACCCCAGCTCTCTCTCTCTGTTCCCACTGCTCTCTGTCCCCTCTGTGCCAACCCTCTCTCCCTCTCCCCGCCACCCTTTCTCTCCATCCTTGCCCCTTCTCTCTTACCCTCGTGGCTCTTTGGCTGCTTCTACCTTTTCTCCAGGCCTTCCTCTCCCTCAATAAACCCTCTTTATATCAGATCTGTTACAAGCCTCGTAATTTCTCGGGGGCACACCTCGGCATGGGCCCGCCATGGCATCCCCTCACTGCATCATTGTATGTTATAACAATAAGAGCAAAAAGCAGGCACAATCTTTGCCTGAATTCACAAGAATGGTCCCTAGCCTGGTGGCTAATATTGTTCCTCCCTGAAACCTTATTAGCTCAGCCTCCATAGTCTACACTGTTCTCCGCACTACTGTCTTCCAAGATCCTATGAGGATGCCCTGCTAAGCTCTGTTTATATTTCTTCATTAGCTTTCTAGCCAGGCGGTGGTGGCACACGCCTTTAATCCCAGCACTTGGGAGGCAGAGGCAGGTGGATCACTGTGAGTTCGAGGCCAGCCTGGTCTACAAAGCGAGTCTAGGACAGCCAGGACTACACAGAGAAACCCCGTCTTGAAAACAAACAAACAAACAACAACAACAAAAAAATGACCTTTCTAGTTCAAAAATCTCAAAGTCTTCCATATTGTTTAAAATATCACATGGTCAGGCCTGTCATAGCAATAGCCCACTTCCTGGGACCACTTTCTGTCTTAGTTACTTTTCTATTGTGACCACGATCAAGGTCACTTAGAAAGCATCTAATTTGGGTTCACAGAGGGTGAGTCCATGACCATAACGGTGGAGACCGTGGCTGCAGGCTGGCAGGGAATGAGGTAGAGTGGCAGCTGAGAACTCACATCTTACATCACAACCGTGAAGCACGGATAGATAATTGAGGATAGTGTGGGCTTTGGAAACCTCAAAGTCCCCATAGAGGGATTTTTAATTCAACAGCAAGGCTACTCTGGCCGGAAAAACAGACACACCCTCAGCACACACTTTCAATCACTCTGGCTGGAAAAACAGACACACCCTTAGCACACACTTTCAATCACTCTGGCTGGAATGCAGACACACCCTTAGTACACACTTTTAATCCCAAACAATGAAAGTAAAGTTACTTGGTAGAAGGAAGCACCGATGTTTGAAAGTGACATCTAATTAAGGGGCAGACAAAGTGGTGGATCAAATAAAGATTTGACAGGATGAGTCAGGATACATCAAACTCTCCACAGAAGAGACAGGAAGAAAGAGGACTTAGGAGGGCAGTGCAGACAGACAGACAGACAGACAGACAGACACACACACACACACACACACACAAAGGGGGGGCGAGGAAGAGGAGGAAGCTTTACAGAGAGAGGTTGAAGAGACAACAAGGCAGACACAGGTGAAGACCGAATTAGTCAGAGAATGAGAAGGAGCCAGAAGATTAGAACAGATTGCTAGAGTTAGTAGGAGGCCAAACAGAGCAATTCGGTAAGAAACCAAGAGAAGCCAGATAGAATCAGTCAGCTTGGAGAGGAGTTTGAGCCAGGATAGCTGAGTTGAAGCAGCCAGCCAGAACTCAGAAAGAACTAGGAAGGATGAGCTTATTCAACAGTAAGTCTCAGGGGCTGTAAACATTCCAGGCCTAGGTTAGATTGTAGGGAGGCTGGAAGCTTCCAGGCCTAGGCCTAGGTTAGCAGACAGTAAGCCCCGGAGAGAACAATTACATCAGACGAATAAGAGTTACTTTAACAAGTCCCAGTGACCTGCCTCTTCCACCAAAGTCACACTTGTTAATTCTTTCCACACATTTTTCCCAACTGGGGACCAAGTATTCGATGTACGAGCCTATAGGCCCATTCACATTCAAACACTCAGCTTAAGCTACATAGTAAGACCCTGTGTTATGGTTTGAATCTAAAATGTTTCCCCTCAGGCTCATGTTTTGAACACCTGGGTCCCAGCTTGTAGTACTGTTTTGAAAGTTGCATAACTCCCAGGACCAGGGGCCTGGCTAGCAGAACTAGGCCACTAGGTAAAGCAAGGCCCATGAAGGTTGTACCTTTGCTCTTCTTCACAGTCCACGCAGTATGAGCAATGACTCTGCCGCACGCTCCTGTCACCATGGGCAGAGCCACGCCTTGCTTTCTCCACCACGACAGGCTGAGAATCCTCTGAACTGTGAGACAAAACAGACCTTTCTCCCTTTCTCCCTGGTGATTTCTGACACATGGTTGGTCACAGTAATATGAAAATGAAACCCTAGGGTTTGGTGCCCAAAGCCCTGGGTCTCAATCCCCAGAATCTTAAAAGGGAGAGAAACTAGAGTATGGATGGATACACACACACACACACACACACACACACACACACACACACACACACCCCACACATACACATGCACATATGCACACATGCACGTGCACACACATTCCATGTTCCCTGTCTCTTGCTTTGTGACCCTTAGCACTGGCTCAGGAACTGTCAGTAAGACCTTGACCATCTATGCAGCTCTGTGACCTTGGATCTCCAAAATCATGAGGCAGAGTAAGCCTCTTTCAAAACAATGACTGAGCTTCTGTTAAGTGTTTACTTGTAGTAGCATACATACATATACCCGTGCCTTCTAGGAATATCACAACTGTGTTCCTTTTTCCTCCCTTATAACAAAATGGCAATTGTGGAAGTAAAGGAAAAGACGAGTTAAGGTAAAGTCTTTATCACCTTATACAGGGCCTGGGAACTCCTCGGCAGTACTGTGAGAAGTGTTCATTGGTGCAAACATTCTAGAAATGATTTTCAGAATAGTTGTTGCATTTATCAATATAGCATCTGGCAAGGCAATTCAGTTTCTAAGGCTTAATCTCCCAGAATGCTTTATGTAATGCATCGAAATAAATGTAAATAGATGTTAGTTGCAGTATGGCCTCTAGTAATAAAAAATTGGAAATAACCCAAATATCCATCAGTGAGAAATGAGATAAATAAATAATGTTAGATCCATATAATGGGATATGATATAGGATTTTTGAAAACGATATAACCCTTTGCTTACTGACATTTAAAGGCATATATTGTAAATTATTTAGTGATGAAAGCCAAGTTGCAAAGCAGTTTATATACTATTAATCTATATTCTAGGAAAAGGGGGAATAGGCATAACGAAAACATGAGAATGTGCTTTGTCTAAATCCACAATGCTACCTCTCGGATTGGTCATTACATGGAGTCATTCACCCATTCAATTAACATGTACTGAGTACCTATCACTGATTCCATGAAGGAATGCAGCCGAGTTCTGCAAAAACCAGGGTCTGGGTGGTTGAGGATTGGAGTTAAAAATGGAAGTATTTTCAAGCAAAAACAATAATGAGTAGCTGCCATCTCAAGTCATGGGCTGAGAATTTATTTACTCTTTTATCTTAGAAACTCTTCATAAGTGTAAATATACCCTTTGAAGGAATCCACATGATGTAAGAAACAAGTTGAGCAAAACACCAGAAATTTCCAATTTAAGCTACCTGATCTAAATACATCCCAGTCATAAATACCTGACATCGTAGGGTAGATTACAGACAGCGTAGGCCTGTGTTGGATTATCTTTCAATAGAGGAGAAACTGTACAGTGAGACTGCTCTTAAAGTCCGGAGGCTCCCAGGCATCCTTGGGCTGCAACTCAGATTTAGGATTGGCTGGACTTATTTTAATTTGTCCATAGCTTCTCCAGGGTAACCCACTGGCAAAAGTTTTTATTTGGGCTAGTGATTACTTTATTGGGTTGTTTTTGTTGTTTTGTTTTGTTTACTCATGGAAGTCACTACAACACAAACTCTCAGTCTTACAAGGTTGTTCATAGGGACAAATCCTTTTCCTGCCCACATTTTATGCTTTGCCTAGAATTTTCTAGAGGTAACCATGCCAAACCCTTTTCAACCTTACTAAGAATTAATTGCCGCTGATGACTCAGCTCCATGTGCCACTTTACACAACTTCAAGGTCTTTATTGTTTGTTCATTTCCATTTATTTTCAAGTAGTTAAGTTGATCTAAACCCGTATCTGACCAAGTAAGCCTGCTGAATAGAGGCAAAGTTCACTGGATTAGTGCTGTGTGTTTTATTGCTATAGTGCTGTGCAGAATCAAGTGGCTTTGTTTTTTTAAAGGCTTGTTTTTTATTTTTTTAAATATATATATGTATATATGTGTATATGTGTTTATATATTTGTATGTGAATGGGCAGTATATGCATGTGAGTGCAGGTGCCCATAGAGTTCAGAGGCATTGGACCCCCCTGCAGCTGTAGATATAGGCAGATGTGGACCACCTCACATGTGTGCTGAGAACTAACTCAGGTCCTCTGCAAAAGCAATAGGTCCTCTTAACTGCCAAGTCATCACTTCAGCCCAATTAGCTTCCTCTTATATGCCAGCTTGTGGGCTAAGCCTTTGAAGTTTGCTGCATAATACCACAGGTCCTTTCTCCTAGAGAGCAGATCCCCTTTGTACATAGGGTTATAAAGACACAACCTCCAAAACCTGATGGCAGCTTTTATTGACGTGCCTGGGTTCTTTCTTTAACTGAAGTAAGCCAGGAGAAAGGGGTGATAGATGGTTTATAAGTCCCTTGGGCTACAGAACATTTTTATATATTCATGAAGAAACATTTCTTTGGGAAGAGATGTAGCACAGAGTTGAGGGGCAGGGGGTCACTCTCCTTGCATCTATATGGAATCCAGCAGTGTCCTTGGAACACTGGGAAACATTACTCTTAGCATACCCCTGAGTGTTTCGTAGGGGATTTCTTCAACACATGTAGTAATAAAAATTTCTTCCAGTCGCTATATTTTAGAGTAAATGTTGACAAATCAGAATGGCACAAACAAGGAAAACTATTGCGGCTGACCCAGGAAGGCAAGACCATGGCTTTTGCAGAACTCAGCTGCATTCCTTCAAGTAATCAGTGATAGGTACTCAGTACATGTTAATTGAATGGGTGAATGGCTCCATGTAATGACCAATTCGAGAGGTAGCATTGTGGATTTGGACAAAGCACATACTCAGGAATTTGCATAAACGACTAGGACCATTTCAGAGCAAAAAGAGTATTCCTATTCAGAGAAAATGGAGGCCTATTGAAATGTACGTATAGATAGATGATTACATTTGTTTTGGTAAGTGAAGATAGGTGACAGCTGGGTTAGAAGGTTTTGAAATTGACAGTAAAATAATTTATTGGCGAGGTAGTCATGGGTCTGTTGGATGGCACTGTAATCTGTGCGCTCTTAGCTTTCTCTTCAGCATGAGGATCTATAACTCAGACTGAGATGATTATCTTTCTAAAGTAGTGATTATGCTTCAGGAACAAATGTTCAATGGACACAGAGCAGTTTACCGGACACTCTTGCTCTCTTCCTGAATTAGTTGAAACTGAAGCCAAACATGGGTTCTTTATGACTATGGCGCTTGCATGGGGAAGAATTTGTGGAGTTACCAAAGTCATCAGCTGGAACGAGGTCCCATCTACTTTACAGACTCCATTTGTCACACAACTTGGTGTTAGCAGTTAAAATTTTATTTCTAGATGATACCTTGCCTAAGGATGAGATGGTAGGAAAAAAGGGGGCAATTCTGTTTGGCTTTTAAGATCAGGCAGTCCGTTTGGCAGCTGGGCTTATATAACCTTTAACTTCTCCTAATTAGAAACCTTTTTTTTTTTTTTAAAGTACCTGGCTCGCCCTAGGATGCCAATTTGCTAGAGAAATCTGACTTCAGCCTCCATGTGAGAAGTCAGCTTGAAGGCTTAGCCAACAAAAATAACAAAAGCTTCCATTGCTGAAGCAAGCTAGCCTCCGTGGTTGAGCCATTTTGGCTTTAACTCCTAGCCTGACTTAAGCTGAAACTCATTTATCTTGATTATTATACATCTTACACAGGTATCCCAATTCTCTTTCAAATAAGAAACCCCAGAGGGACAGAGAGCAGTCGTAGAGAGGACTGTTATTCTTTCACTGATGTCAACAAATGGACTTGTTACTTTTTCATTGCTATGGAAAACAACGGTCATGAACAATTTAAAAAGGAAAGATTCATTTCGGCTCCTGGTTTCAGAGGTTTCAGCCCATGAAACCCGTGGCTATTATGTTTGTGACAAAGCAAAAATATCATGACAGGTAGAAAAAGTATCATTGTCATTAAACAGATTATGGACCCTTTTCAATTGTCTGTAAGCTAAAGACACTTATTGGCACCTCTGATATCAAACTTCAAGTCCTATTGAGTGGTGTTTTCAATTCCTAGTGCTCTTAAAGTGTCACTGGGGCCCTGGTCCTCACTCCTTATTGGTGCATCATTTGCATGATACACACAGTATTATCGCCAAACTAGCAACCAACGAAGTGAAACAGTTTATTCCCTCTTTCTTACGAATTAGCTTGGAAATTCTAGTAGAAAGATTAGAGAGTGGGGGGGATGGGATCTTGGAGTAAAGTGGGAAAAATTCAGACTCAATTAGAATTTGAAACACAAACTATCTCAGAAGAAATGTGATTAGATGTATTGGGTTTCATATTACTGCAGTGCTGCATTTGACGCATAATTAAAAGCTAATGAGTTACCTTAAACTAAAAAAACACATTTGCCATGCAGTCTGACTTGCAGGCAGATTGTGCTCCAAATGTTCATTTGTAAATCGAGAACTTCACACTCATCAAATCAGGAAGAAAGGGCATGTGAAATAAAATACAGTTCTGATTATATATAATTACAAAAATAGCTCTTGGAAGTAATTGCCAGCAGATAGGAGAGATGCTTTCATTGCATGAACCTCTGCCTTTTGAATTTTGTGCCAAGTACATGTGATATTTATTCTTCCTGAAAGGTTTGCTTTATTTTAAAATGTTAACAGCAACAGATATATATGTGTATATACATACACACACACACACACATATATATATATATAAACATTTCTCTAGTGTGAAATTGAATATATATTGTTTCTTTAAATTCTGGCCTCTTTCCCTGTTCTGCTGTTGAACTTAAATTTGTCTGGTATGGTGACAACAAACTTAACATGATATCTATCACTGTAAGACATGTATACGTTAGTTTTCTCCCAGTAAAAGCAAGTGTGCCATCGTGAGGTACGCTGTCTTGCCTTAACTATAGTAACTCCTTTCTCAGGAGCATTTATTCTTTGCCCTCTATTTTCCTAGGTGAAGGGATATCCATTAGTACAAACCCTTGACTTTTCTATCCAGCTTCTAAGCGGGCCCAGTGCTGCCAAGCTTCCAAGATCAGACACCATCGGGCACATTCAGGGTGCCTGTGTCATGGACTCTCCTGGCTTCTCTGGAGAGACTTACCTGATGATGAGTGTGTGGAATCAGGAATTGGGCAGTGAGAGCTCTACCTTGTTCCTTTCCTTCAACTGGGGACCTGTTGACATTAACAAGCAATAATGTCTCCTGGACACCCAGGTAGGTGGCCAGCCTGACTGGGAATGTCAGTCTAGTTGTAGAGTTCAGGATTGCTCAGAGATGGTCTTCCAGCAACCAACATATGTCCACCTGAATCTCTCCAGGACTCAACAGGAAAAATAGATAGCATGTTACATGTCATCATCTAGCCTGTTTGTCAGTGATGCCTTAAAAAATAGGGATGAGCTGGGCGTGGTGGCACATACCTTTAATCCCAGCACTTGGGAGGCAGAGGCAGGTGGATTGCTGAGAGTTCGAGACCAGCCTGGTCTACAAAGCAAGTCTAGGACAGCCAAGGCTACAGAGAAACCCTGCCTCAAAAAAACCATTAAAAAAAAAACAACAACAACAACAACAAAAATAGGGATGAGGGACTAGAGAGATGAGTCATCACCACACAAATATGAGGACCTGAGTTCGGATCCCCAGCACCCACATAAAAAGCCAGGCATGGAGCACATGCTTGTAACCCCAGCACTGAGGAGCAAAAGGCGAGAGGACCCTGCAGCTTTCGGGCCAAGCACTCTAGCTGAGTCAGTGAGCTCCTGGTTCAGTGAATGACCCTGTCTCAAAAACAGAGTGGAAAGTGATTGAGGAACACAGTCAATATCAAACTCTGGTCTCCACTGACGTACACTCATGGCCTGCACATGCACACACAGTAACAGAGTCTCTCTCTCTCTCTCTCTAATACACACACACACACACACACACACACACACACCCCACTTACAAATTAGGAAGGAAAAGATTTAATATGTACTTAATGCACGTTGGTAATTTGAAAATAATGTTAAAACGAGGGAAGTCTAATATTAGGCTAACTTTCTGTGCTTTATTCATTCATCCTTTCTGTTCTTGTCCCTTTTACTACTGCCTGGCTCCACCTACAATCTTATTTCCATATTTACTTGATCCATCCGTACTACATTCAACTGTTTAGTTAATTTCCATGTGCCAAAGTAAGGATGTAGCACTCCCAGATGACGAACACAGAGCGTGGTGGGAGTGACAGTAGCACACATTGCTAATGTGTGCTGTAAGGCTAAGAACAGTTCCAGAGAAGCAGGCAGGAAATTACAGAGGCATCTGTGCTGGTTAGTTACCTGTTTTGTTTGTTTGTTTGTTTTGTTTTGTTTTTAATCCTCTCATCCATTACACCCCAACTGCAGTTCTCCTCCCTCCCCCCCCCCCCGCAGTCTCCCCCCCACATCTCCCCTCTCCCCCCCCACATCTCCCCTCTCCCCCAGAAAAAGAGCAGGCCTCCCAGGGACATCGACCAACACTGCAGAACAAGCTGTTATAAGACAAGTCATACGCCATCACATCCAGGCTGGACAAGGCAACCCAGTAGGAGGAACAGGGTCCCACAAGCAGGCAAAAGAATAGCCTATTTGTCATCAGAGGGGCTCCATCCAGCAACTGATGGGAGCAGACACGGAGACCCACAGCCAGACGTTAGGCAGAGATCCTGTAGTCCTGTGGAAGAGAAGGAAGGATTGGAGGAACCAGAGGGGGTCAGGGACACCGTGAGAACACGGCCCACAGAATCAGCTGACTGGGACTCATGGGCGCTGGCAGAGATCAGGAAGCCTATAAAGATCTAGCCAGGTCCTCTGCATTTATATGCTGGACAGTTTTATGTCAACTTGACCCAAGCTAAAGGAGGGTATTGAGGTCTGGGCTGGTTGCTGCCCAAATGAGCAGACTTATGTACCCCAAAATGTTTGTAACCTTGCCTAGAGACATATTCCTGTTTGACCAATAAAAAGCCAACACACCAGGGCTGGAGAGATGGCTCAGAAGTTAAGAGCACTGACTGTTCTTCCAAAATGTCCTGAGTTCAGTTCCCAGCAACCCCATGATGACTCACAACCATCTCCAATGAGATCTGGAGCCCTCTTCTGGCCTGAAGGCCTTACTTTCAGGCAGAACACTGCATACATAATAAATATATCTTTGAAAAAAAAAAAGCCAACACACCCTGGCAGGGCAAATGGGACAGGCATGGCTAAGGTTCCTGGGCTTGTGGGACAGAGAGGTTCTTGGGAAAGGAAGCAGGCAGAGACAGGAAGTGGATCTTAGGAAGGAGATGAGAGAGAGGAGGAGAAGGAAGGAGGCCGCCACCGTGGGTTAGGTGGAGTAAGAAGCACATGGCCCATGTGGATGGAAGATTTGGCCCAGATGAAGAACATTAGCAAGTATTTGGGATTAAGGATGGGAGGTAGCTTGACAGAAGTTATTAGAAGCATGGGATTGGGGCAGATAGATATGGGAGGTTGTCTGCCCTGCCCCAGGTGAACCAAGGCTATTTTAAAATATAACAGATGTCCGGTTTTTATTGATTGATAGTAGGTTAGAAAATACCACCATAGTAATTATAGGCTAATAATCAACATTTATAAGGCCATGCTTCTAAATTAACCGCAGCAGGAGGGAACCTCAATTAAGAACATTTGTTCAAAGCATTAGCTTTCAGGCAAACCTATAAAGGCATTTCCTTCACTGCTTGGGAGGGGCCCACTGTGGGTGGGGCAAGGGTCCTGGGTTCTCTACACAACAGAGCAAGCCATGAAGAGCAAGCCAGTAAGCAGCACTCCTTACTCCCCAGCGGCCTCCACTTCTGCCTCCAGGTCCCTACCCTGGCTTCCTTTGATGATGAGCTGTGATGTCTAAGTGTAAGCCCCAACTTGCTTTTGGCCATGGTGTTTCACCACAGCAATAATAACCCTACAACAGCATCCAAGTGTGACATCTAATACATCTAGGGCAAGCCACAAAAGGCTTCTTCAGGATGTAAGCCTGGGAAGCATCTTTAAAAAAAAAAAGGATAAATAAATAAATAAAATTTGAGACAATATCGACACTTTCTCATTGCTGCTTTCATCTGTGACACTGTATGCAGGAGAGCATCTCTGTTTGGGAGCTTCTTTGGAAACCTTGTGTCTAGCCCGATTATGTCCCAAAGTGGTAAGTCGGGGCAAAGTCGGTAAGTGCACAGTGTCTTGTTCTTTTGCAGAATCCGGTAGGCATTCTGGGTGCCACTTGGAGGGTTCGGAGAGTTGAGCTCCTACTGCCCATGGGAAAGATGCCTAGGACACAGCTATTGTGTATCAGTCAACTGGACTCTTCCCTGTCTCACAACACTGCATCCTTTGGTCCGCTAGAAAATATTCTGTGTGTTCCCAAATCTCCTCCATATGCTCTACGTTCAAGAAAGACCAAACAAAAAACAGTAGCCATTCAGAGATAAAGAGGAATGGGTCCTCTGAATGGGGTGTGAATTCTGTTAGAAAAGTGAGCTTGTACATCAATTGTGCCAGCTGGAGGTAGTTCAATACTTTACGATCTCTGTTGGCTTCTTGCTTTGAAAAGATCTTTTGTTGTGAAATGTTCCCTCTCTACAGCAGCGAGGTGCCTTTTGTGTAAATGTATGATTTACAGGATGAACTGAGCACCCTGGTACCCGTCTCCCAAGATTACAAAACTGGGCAAACCCACTGCTTTAAAAAAAAAAAAAACCTTTATATGTCCTCCCCTTCCAACCTCACAAGTGTATTTTGCGCTGTTTGTTTTATTATAGCAAAACACTATGTAATGGTAGCCTAACTATGTCTCTCTAAATAGTATCTGGTTTTCTCCTTTTCTTTCGGGTAGTTTCAACTGTCAGCTTGACACCTGAGAAGAGGAAACCTCAAGTGAGGACCGGCCTCCATTTGTTTGGCCTGTGTCCACGTCTTTAGGGCATTTTCTTGATTGCTGACTGATGTGATGTGTGTGTGTGTGTGGTGGGGGGGGGGGGGGTGAGCTAAGTAATCATGAGCTTGGAAAAGCCAAGTGAGCAATGCTTCTCCCACAGCTGCTGCTTCAAGCGCCTGCCTTGAATTCCCGCATTCGCCTCCCTCGACAGAACGTAATCTGAAAGCTGAAATTAGTTAGGCCTTTCTTTCCCAAGCTGGTATTGGTCAGTGTTTTATCACAGTAACAAAAAGGCAAGCTTGGACACTGAACAGTGGTGTTGTTTGGTTTCTCTGTGGTAGCTTATGTTCACAGGAGCCTGGTGCAGAAACAAGACTCTAACCATCGTATTCTTGATGGACCTATTGGTTGTTAGTGTCTGTTGTTTTGTAGTTATGGAAAATGCTATGAGCATCTTTGCACATCTTCTAGAGTGTGTGCACAAAAGCTTCGCTCCATGGGAGTGGAAATACTGAGTTACATATGTGCGCGCTAAGCTTTGACGTGAGATACCAAGCCATTGCACTAGACGCCATGCCCAGCAAAACGGTGGGACCAGTCCCGTTCTGCTACGTCATCTATGGCATTTGATGGTGTCTGATGTCTCTGTTTTTGCTAATATGGAAGAGATTTGGGTTCCATTGTTATTTGGTTCTCTTTTTTCCCTGGCTACTGAACAAATTTACTTAAAATTTCATTCTGCTTCAAGCTCCTGCCTTGAATTCCCACATTGGCCTCCCTTGACAGAACATAATCTAAAAGCTGAAATAAGGCCTTTCTTCCCCAAGTTGGTTTTGATCACTGTTTTATCACAGTATTTACTTAAATTAACTTTAAATTTTATTCTATCTGTTCTTTGACTTCTGTGACATTGATGTTTTTGTTGTTGTTGTTGTTGTTATCCATGAATATTGTTTCCATTTTATTTAGATTTTTGTTTAGTTCTTTCAACAGAGTTGCTTTTTCCATACAAAGCTTGTGTATCTGCTGCCAATAGTTTTTTGTTTTATTTTTGTTTTTGTTTTTTTGTTAGACATTTTTGCCTTCGTGGAAATGCAATTCAACTTTTACAGGTTAGTTTTGGGAACTGGCATGTCGAATACTAATTAATAAAGCAACAGTTTTCTTTAACCCCGCTAGCTTCCAAACTAATTGACCCAGAGAGAATATGATTTATTATTAAGCTATAGGTACTATGCTGGGCAGACTCTGAGCTATTCTAATCCTACGATTCTTAAAAGCCTCATAAAAGCCAATCACTTGCCAATCTGATGACTTACTGGTGGCTTCTGCTCCATCAGTCTGTCCTCTGGGCCACGTGCTCATCCTCCATCTTGCCTCATGGCGACTCCTTTGTCTCTTGTTTCCTCTCCTCCTGTTTCTCAACCACAAGCCCAGGAACCTAAACTCTGCTCACTCATAGGCCTCAACATCTTTATTTAGCCAATCAGGGATAGTTGGGGAACATTCCTTATCATCACTGTTTACAGCAGATAGTTCAACATTCATAACGATACTCATAGCAGGGCGGTAACCAGATCTCAGGGCACTGAAATCAGCATCTGAAAACACAGTGAACGAGACCCTCCTCCAACACTGGCAATTTATAAAAGTCTAAGTCCAAAAGTGTGTCTGGCAATCTCCTAAATTCTCCACACAGAAGCCTGGTGGTGGTGGCACACACCTTTAATCCCAGCCCTCGGGAGGCAGAGGCAGGCAGATTGCTTTGAGTTCAAGGCCAGCCTGGTCTACAAAGTGAGTCTAGGACAGTCAAGGCTACACAGAGAAACCCTGTCTCAAAAAAAAAAAATCTCCACATAAAAAAATTGTATTGTATACAGATTGCCTTTATTTCTTTTTCTTTTTGTTCCTGCTTATCTTCATTTTTAAAATCTTCTCATCCTGGCTGAGTGAGCATCTCTGTCATAAAATAAAGTAATAAAAGCCATATTGGTACACTTCTTCATTGTTTAGAGTTTTTGCTTTCATATCTACAGATGAGGTTAACTTTTCCTTTTTGTACTTGCATTTTTTTTAAACCAGGGTATTTTAGTCTCACAATGGGAGTTTGAGTGGCTTTATCCTCTGGAAATATGCAAGCATTGAAATCATAATCATTAAATTATCTTTATTACTCTTTGCCTGTCACTTGTTGAAATAATTAGAATTCTTTTGTGAGGATTGAACTTTTCCTGTCATTGAGTTTAGTGTGTTTCATGTTGTTAGTGAATTTTGAGCATGCATATTTATTCTATCCTGTTATAGTGTCTTTTTATTTATTGTACTTGAATGTAGGCTAAAATACCTGAGAACAGTGCTTTTGTTTTTGTTTTTGTTTTGGGGGGGTAGCTTTCAAATTTTGCTCATCGTTTGTTAGGACGACCAAGCTTTTCTCTTTCTGGAGAAATTTTGTAGATTAAAATTTTCTAGAACCTCCATCTATGTCATATATTTTTTCATGGTTGAGCTGTGGACGTGTTCATCAGACATTTGAGAGCACATTGGCCATTGCCCATTTGCCTTCTGAGTCATCTTTACCTTTTTGAAGTTGTTTTTACATTTTAACTACTTTAAAATTTTGAAACTGCATTTATTCATTCACTCATTTATCTGGAGAAGGCAGCAGGCACAGCTCACTTATGGAAGCCAGAGGATGATGTATGAAGAATCAGCTCTCTCCTTCCACCACGTGTGCCCCAGGGGTTGAACTCAGATCACAGCTTTGGTGGTAAGGACCCTTATGGAGCCAACTGGCTAGCCCCGTAAGTGTATTTTTTAAAATAGTTTTATTGATATATTTTGACAGATAACAAACTGCACAGTTCTAAAATGTGTGTAAGTTTGACATATGCAAACCACCCATAAACCATCACCACAGTTAAGGTAGCAAATACACCTGTCACCTCCAGTGTTTTTCTCATGGTCCCTTATAGGCCTCTTAAGAGTACTCTAGAGAACTGTAGTCTCTGTACTGGCTAATGCGATCACTATTCCTGCCCCGTTGTAAACTTGGGGGCACAGCTGACTCCCTGCTGATGCCCTTTCTGTCCTTGGGTGGATTCGTCACACCGTACTCTAGGTGCTCTGTGCAGCTCTGTGGGGCCTGTGTTCTGCCTTCAAACTCCAGCTGGTTGGTGTCCTTGGCTCCTCAGCTCTGTACCGTCAGGGAGAAACAACTCCTTAGAAAACTAAAGAACCTGCTGGACTCCGACTTGCTTCTCACCCCCTAATCATGAGCTAAAACCACCAAAGATGGCAGTAGCTTGGGCCACTCGTGGGCTTTTCTCGTTAGTTTTCCACTTCTTAAGAACCATTATCCTTTATTCTGATGTCCAATATCCTGAAAATTGTTGTTTCGCCCGTGTTTATCTTTAAATGAATGTGTTAACTGTTCTTGGCTTGCCTGACTAATCATTTCAAGAAATGAATATTTGATGACCTTTCCTATTATATATTTTTTCAGTTCTATTAATTTGTTCTCTTTATTTTTCCATTATTCATTATTAAATCCATTTTCCAGTAATATAACATACCTTCACTTTCTTGTGTATGCATTTAAGAAAATAAGAATCAGTTTATCTCTTGGGCTACAGTCATCATTGATGTGTAAGGAATTTTTAAATTATATCCTGAGTTTTCTTCTTTTAAGCATGAATTTCCAGGAACATTTTAAAATATCTAAATAAATCTTCCTATTTAGGTTTTATTAATTCCTAACATATAACCAGAGAAAGTCATCCTTCAGATACTGTTGTCAGAGGGCTGGAGAGATGGCTCAGAGGTTAAGTGCACTGACTGCTCTTCTAGAGGTCCTGAGTTCAATTCCCAGCAACCACATGGTGGCTCACAGCCATCTATAATGAGATCTTATGCCCTCTTCTGACCTGCAGGTATACATGAAGGCAGAGCACTGTATATATAATAATAAATAAATAGATATTTTTTTTAAAGATACTGTTGTCAGATAGTAGTATTCTCCCTCTCCCTCTCCCTCTCCCTCTCCCTCTCCCTCTCTCTCTCTCAAAATAGCTTATAATTTGTAGCAGATGTAATCCTCATGGTACTATCACCACAATCAAAATAACAAAGGGCTTTATCACCCTCAGCTTTCTCATGTCTTTTATCATCTTTGCCCAATATATGCTTCACTCAGGATTGGCTCATGTAGATGATTGTTAAGATAATATTATCTAGGGCTGGAGAGATGGCTCAGTGGTTAAGAGCACTGCCTGCTCTTCCAAAGGACCCGGGTTCAATTCCTAGCACCCACATGGCAGCTCACAACTGTCTGTAACTCCGTGATCTGACACTCCACACCAATGGACATAAATTAAAATTAAATAAAATATTTTTAAAAAGATAATATTATCTAATAGTAACTTAAAACTCAGACTTGAAATGTGTAAGATGATAGAGCAATTTTGTAACTTACTTCACACGGGACCCTGTGGGAAATGGCTTCAGAGCCACCAAGACGTTGTTAAGGTCTTGGTGCTGTCATCCCGCTGTCTTTCCATCCCCTAGGTTAGTTGTTCTTCTAGTTGTACCGTGGCTACCCTCCCTGTATGCCAGTTTACATGCAGATATAAAGATGCCAACAGCAAAATAAAATAAAATAAAATAAAATGCCACTTCCTTCTGTGTGCTCTTAAGAGCAAGGAAAGATTTTAATGTATGTCCCCAACTAGACTTGTGTTCCCTGCCCTCATACCATGCCATTCAAGACTACGAAATGCCAGTTCCATCACCACTGTTACAGAGCTGGAGCTGAGATGACCCTGCCCAGAAGTAAAGCATCTTAGGAAAGAGAAGGTTCAGGTCATAGAGAAAGATATGAAAGTCAATCAAGAAACACTATCACAGGAAGAGCCATTCAAAAAAGAAAGAAAAAAAAAACCCTCCAGCCCCAAGATCTCATTGAATGTGTTGGAGTCTTTGAAGCTTATGTAATGGAACCACATAAGAGCTTGTCTTTTTAAGTGATGGGTTCTGGAGTTATGGAAGGCAAGAATTTGCACCCCCTCCCCACAAGGACGTGATAGCCTATAAACTCATCTTCAACGCATGGCCCATGGTGTTCCCTCATGATATATTCAAGGGAAATTATTAACCAAGTCATTTCTCAACCTTAAGTACATCCTTTAACAGAGGAGAACTGAAAGTGGTCATTTATTTCAGCTTTATTGAAATATTAGTCTCCTCCCAAATTAATTATCTTTATTGAGTTTTTAGATAGTAAAAAATTACATTTCACTCTATCAGCTAGCTCCAGCTTTTCATCAAATTAAGGGGTAGAAGCCTTACTTCCCTTGAAACACTTTTTGTACAGTTCTATAAATGTAAGAGACTGCATAAAATTGTGATTGTGAAGTAATTAATTGACTCTGGGAACCTCCGGAGCTATCTTTCTCCCTCTCTAGTATCCACTGGAGGGAATATTTTGGGACTAAAGATTTCCATAAAGGCAATGTATATCCTTATACTTTCACCTATAAATCATCTGCCGTGGGGTAAAATGGTTTCCACGGCCATAGGGGAGATGCAAATGGCAGGATATTGTCTTGGCTTTCTTCCTGAGGTTCAGATTTCAAGACAATAGATACAAGTGGATGGATAAATGGGACCCACCCCAAAGCAGCAGGGATAGAGGCCAGGCTGCCAAAACCAAAAGCCTGTTGTCCTTTCAACATACCCAGCACAGCACTACATCCTCTGTAAGTGTCCAGTCTTCCAACAGCCTCTGTGGATTGATGCATTATTACCCCAATTTCACAGACAAAGAAAACAGGGTCTAGAAAGGTTAAATAACTTGGCCAGATGCCTGTTGTATTTTGAGATAGTGCTGTTGCCAGCTTTGGTCTGAAGTTTACCCCACTACCTTAAGGCAATTGTGATAGATAATATCCATCCGAATTTAAATAACATTTTTCAAGTCCCTTCTATAGTTCCTGACCTGCTCCTCCTCCTCCTGCTCTTCCTTCTTTTTCTTTTAACCTACTTGAAAAGATGGAAAGTTTGCAGAACCAATCACTGATGCCTCCTTAAATTCTAGAGCCATGGCTCTCATGGTGTTGTGTTCAAACCAGTAGTGACAACGGCACAAGGAAACCTGTTAGAAAAGCAAGGGTCTTATCTCCACCCAAGACCTAGCACAGAGGAACCTCTGCAAGTGGCCACAGGATCTCTGCCATAAAGCTTTCCAAGTGGTTGTGTTAAAAGTATACTCTAGCAGTCATGTTTAACTGCCTTGACCTTGTCACACGACATTGTCATCTACCAAGTTCACACTGGACAACTGCACAATCAAGACACACACACACACACACACACACACACACACACACACACACACACACACAATCCCACCCAAAGTTCTCAGAATGCTTTAAATAAGTTTACGATTTTGTCTTAGGCCATACTCATAGCTGTCCTTGGCCACATGCAGCCCATGAGCCATGGGTTGGATATGCACATAAAAGCACATCCAGCTACAGTGCAGTTCTCTTCCAGCTATTGTATGCCTCAGGTCAGGGATAGGCCTGGCCCATGCCTCTTGTTGAGCTTCTGTTGTGCTCTTCCGTTGACAGATTTCTGTTAAGTTTCAGAGGCTTTGTTGCTATGCCTGTTGCTGAAGACTCAAGGATTTCTGCAGCAGATAAGTTATTGCAACCATTTCTTCTTTTGCCTCCAGTTTTACTCGGCTTCTTCTTTTCATCCCTTGCCCTGTTGTTTTTATCTCTTTCTTTTTTTGGATTTTTCTCGAGCACACTGTGCTCTGCATGACACATTTTCCTAATGTCTTTTTCTTTCCTGCTCACTCTCATAGTGGGGTGGGCTATTAATTACTGCAAAGGAAAATGTCATTTTGGAAAAAAATAAAATAAAAGCACTAGCTTCTTGGCAGTATCAAAAAGAAGATGCTTCCATTAAAAGCAATTCCTAAACATTACCAAAAAATGCTTTTAATATATTTTTCCTCTAAAATCAAGAATCATTGGCTCTCTCAATGGAAATGCCTTGAGGCTGGGATCACATATAATGTACGTGAAATAGAAATGTACATCAATATAAAAATGATGTTCCCAAGAGCATCGCTCATTTTTAAAATCTTGTGGTAAAATACGTATACCAAAAATGTCATCCCCTTCAGTGTACAGATCGGTGGCATTTAATACGTTCACATAGTTGTTCAAGTGTCACGACCTTCCGTCTATGTATCTCACTTTGTAGAACTGAAACTCTGACCTCATTAAGCAATAACTCTATCTACCACTACAGTAATGGAGCTGCTTACAGTTTCCAGGCTCCAAGAATTGTATCAAGTACACAGAAATAGAAATGGGATGGTTTATAGAGGAAGAAAGGCACAGTAGAATGGGACAGGGTAGTGAGGCGGAAGAAAGGCGCTCACAGGAGGCTCAAGAAGCTTTCCAGGGTATTTACAGAGTGCCTGCCTCTCCTAGGTCCATGTGTCACCCTTGCGATTTCTCACTGGTTGCTCAGCTTACTGCAAGAAGCCCAGCGACTCACTGCAGTGAACATTTGCAAGTAAAGATGTGTGGGCAGCAGGGTACACTGTGTGACACACTGTGACACACTGCAGCTCCCATGATGAGATTTTTTTTCCCCCTTGCTTTTTGTTTGTTTTTTGGTTTTGTTTTATATTTTCTTTTGGGGGAGGTTGCAAGGGCAGAAGGCAGAGAGGAAGGGATGGGAGAGGGGTGGTATTGGAGTGTTTGGTGTGAGCTTTGCAGGGAAACAATAAAAAGTTAGGAAAAGGGAAAAGAAAAAAAGAAGGAGAAGAAGAAAAAGAAGAAAAAGCAGCCCAGGTGGGGAAGGATCTCCAGTTTTTCTTAGCCAACTGGCTTCTTTCATATGTAAATCTGCTGCTCTTCCCAGTCCCTCCTTGAACACAATGCTTTTTTGTCTCATAAATACAACCACTCTGTGTATCTCACCAGGCAGGGTTTGTCCTTCCTAACTCCCCGCCCCCTCTTTGCATCTCATTAGGGTGCAAGCATGTAGAATGTGTCTGAACTCCCCTCCTGTGTGTGCACAGTGTGTGAGGGTCAGGTGCTCGCTTCTCCTAAGGCATCCACCCGACTCAGAACAACTTCACAGGCAAAACCTCACCCTGCTCACTTGGGTTGCGACTTCCTCCTTCTGTCACTGTGTGGTTATGACCCTGGAGGCAAAATTATTTCCGTGAGGGCCACTGTTTACTTTTACATATCATCGTTTAGCCCAGTCAGCTTGGGGGCACTTAGATTAGAAAGGGAGATAGTGGTGAGGAAGAACAACAATCTGGGGCAACGGTGCTTAATAGCCCACTTCCCTGTCAGCACCAGGCCAGCTCCCTGTCCCTCCTACCCCTCCCCCCCACCCGCTCCTGTGGTGCAGCAGTTCTTTTCACTTTGTTTCTTAGGCTTAAGCTTCTCTCTTCCACTCAGACACTGTGTCTCCGGATGTTGAGGTCTGCTCCCCTCTCAGATTTCTTTTCTTTTCTTTTTTTTTTAATTTAATATTTTTAATTAATTCATTCATGTTACATCTCAATAGTTATCCCATCCCTTGGATCCTCCCATTCCTCCCTCCCTCCTGCTTACCCCCTACACCCCTCCTCTATGACTGTGACTGAGGGGGACTTCCTCCCCCTGTATATGCTCATAGGGTATCAAGTCTCTTCTTGGTAACCAGCTATCCTTCCTCTGAGTGCCACCAGGCCTCCCGATCCAGGGGACGTGGTCAAATATGGGGCACCAGAGTTCGTGTGAAAGTCAGTCCCCACCCTCCACTCAGCTGTGTAGAATGTCCTGTCCATCGGCTAGATCTGGGTAGGAATTCAAAGTTTACCGCATGTATTGTCCTTAGCTGGTGCCATAGTTTGAGCAGGACCCCTGGGCCCAGAACCGCCCGTCATAATGTTCTTGTTGGTTTCTAGGACCCTCTGGATCCTTCTGTTTCCCCATTCTCTTAGCACTGGGCCTGTGGCGCAATGGATAACACGTCTGAATACGGATCAGAAGACTCTTAGCTTTTCTTGACCCAGCTTTGACAACCTTGTTGCCTCTTCAAAACATGACACCTGTTTATGTCCTTACTTTTGTACTCTCCTCACTAGCTGGTTAAAAGGATTCATCTCAGCACTACACATACACACACACACACACACACACACACACACACACACACCACACACGAGGGTGGCACCCACCACCATCCTTCTAGCTAGTCATCAGAATACGAGAATAAGAAGGGAGCACAGCAGTTGGAAATCCTGGAATAGAGCTAACAGATATGGGCACCTACCTGTAAACACCTGTTTGCCTAAAGCCTTGTCATGTGATCCACCCACAGGATGCGGGGGTGGGGGGGGGGAGAAGTAGCAGATTGAAATCTCAGGCAAACTCTGCCCAGGCAGCCTCCCTGCTGGCTCCTCTCTCTTCTGGGGACTCTCCAGAAGGGGGTTCTTGGAGCCTTTGTGATGTGCCTCCCTGAATTCAGGATCTTAAGAGCAAAGCTAGAGACCTGGTATCCGATCTTCTGTGTGCACTGCCCTCTGTAACGCTCTGCAGCATGAATCCCAATGAATTTAACTTCTTGGAGGCTTAACAAGTCTCTTCTTGGTAGTCTGCTTATTCTTTCTTTGAGTGCCACCAGGGCTCCCCACCAAAGAGAGGTCGTCAAATATGGGGCACCAGAGCTCATGTCAGAGTTAGTCCTTGGTCGCCACATAACTGTGGAGGATGTCCTGTCTAATGGCTAGATCAGAGTAGGGGTTTGGCGTTTACTACTTGTATTGTCCTTGGTTAGTGCAATAGTTTAAGCAAACAGCAGGCAAAGACTGAGCCGTAGGGCTTTTCAATGCACAACGGCAACTGTAAGTTCAGTAGCAGAAAGAGAAACTGGCCACACAGCTGTACAAATAGGTGCCAAATGAAATGCTCAAGGCAGCTGCATGGGACTTTCAGTGGGTTAAGTTCAAAATCAATTACGCACAGGAACCATGGGCATCACCAAAATACCCGTCCCTTAATCGCTGTCCCTGATACCCACGATGAAGCATAAAACATGCTCATAGCTCCTCTTAGACATCACACCTTCTTTCATTAAATCAAAATTTATAACTGTCAATTCTACTCAATAACCAGGCTTTGACAGAAAGATGGCAGTCTTTATGCCAGTGAACTTTCTCCTCTGGTACCAGGAAACAGCTTAGCGTTATAGAGACAGGCACTAGTCTTCCTATAGAAGCAAATGCTATGAAGCCCATGGTAACAATGGTTAATTTTCCTTTATAGTATATGCATATTGGAGTTGTATGTTGACGTGGGTGGACACGTGGGTGGAGGCCAGAGGTCAATCTCAAGTGTCATTCTTTAGGAGACAGAGTTTCTTACCGGCTTATTAGGATAGCCTGGCTGGCCAGGAAGTGCCAGCACCCTCTTAGGTTTGCCAATGCTAGAGTCATAAAAATACTACCTGCCAAGTTTTGTTTTGTTTTGAATGTGGTTTCTCACAGTAACAAGAGCTTCCTTTTTGTTTGTTTGTTAGTTTTTTGTTTTTTGAGACAGGGCTTTTCTGTGTAGCCTTGGCTGTCCTGGACTCGCTTTGTAGACCAGGCTGGCATCAAACTCATAGTGATCTGCCTGCCTCCGCCTCCGGAGTGCTGGGATTAAAGGCGTGTGCTACCACACCCGGCTGAGCTTCCTTTTTTTGAGCCTATAATATAGCCAGTATTTTACACAGGTTTCTGTAATCATTTTAACAACCCCAAGAGAATAGTTTTCTTCCCATTTTGTGGATGAGAAAACTGAGGCTGGAAGAAATCAAGTAATTTGCCAGATGATAAAAACAGCACGTCGTAAGTAACAACCGAGCCAGGGCTGCTTGCATCACAGTTAGATGCACCATCATTTGGAAGTCTGAATTCCTTGGAGAGCCCTTCTGTTCCTGACAGGACATGAGTAACTGGCATGAGAAAGCTGACCAATCAACGAAACAGCAGTCTTTCTTACCGGTGTCAATTTGCTCCCACCTTCTTACTGTTGTGTCTCAAGCAGATATTGATCCTTCAGTATAATAGAAGACTCTTTAATAACACTTTTCTTGTAAAGTATGTTTCCCCTCAGTGGCCTATCATCAGAGGAAGACGTACTTGAAGGACTTTGTAGCTGAGACACTTAAATGGTAAGAATTTCAATTCTGTGCAAGATTAGCTTTCTGAGTTTACTGTATAAACTGCTCTAATATTTGAATAACGGTTACTCTGGTCTTGACCCTCTAAGAGGTAGTAAGATTGAAAAATAAATGTAAGGCATTTATATTACCTTAAAGTTATGTAGAGGGAGTTTCTCTACGCACATGTGTTTGACTATGCATCATAAAGCGTATTAGGTAATTATTTATAGTGGCTCTATTAATCAAGTTAGTCATAATATTGCATCAAAAAGTGTCACATTATTTCATATGTGCACAGTGATATATAGGATTTGGGTTAAATTCACCACATTTAGCCCAAGTTTGAATTATAAGCCTAAAATTTCTTTGCAAATCTCCCTGCCGGTCAGGTTTCTTGACTGATATAAATTCACGTGGGCTAACATTAACACTTACATAAAACAGCATTGACTACGGAATGCTGAACTGGTCATCTCCTAGTTCAGGGGCTACTAATCACGGCCAACAGGCCAAGTCTGGCTCATGCTCACTGCTCTCTCGTTCGCTTGTCACACCTGCGTTGCTCTCTTCTTGCTACAAAAGCAGAGCAGCTCAGCTGTTAATAGAAACTTTATGGCCCACATGACCGAAGATGCTATTTATTATCTGCCCCTGGTCCATGATTTAGTCCAACCTCGTTAGACTAGGTCACATGTCTGGGTCCCTCATTATTGCTTCCATGGGCTCAGGTTCTATGCGTTGGTGAAATACATGAACATATGCTTTAACCCAAACCTTCCCAGGCTCAGGGCGAGTACATTGGCTTCACACATTGTTGGTACCCCCCCTTTAACACAACCATATGTCACTGGTACTCTTTTCAACCTATGGCCTTTGATGTTAACTAAGCTAATTTCTTCAGCTCATGATCTGTTCTCCAGGCCCCTTTCAAAAGCTTCAAGCACTGAGAATCGTTTATAATGTATCATTTGCCCTTGGATATTAAGATATTTTTAAATACTACAAATTTTACATTTCGTGGCAAGAGACTCCAAAATCCAGGGAAAGCCTTTAATTACACTACAGAGTGTTGCTTAAATAAATTAAGAGATTAATTCCATATACTTGTGGAGCACTTCCAATTACTCCCTTTATTGGTACTTAAGTATAAAAAAAAAAAAAACTCCCGGATTCTCAAAGAGCACAGGCCTTTGCAAAGCTTGCCTTGTTTGGAGCCAATAATACGTAAGCAGAAGATAGATGCACAGGAGACAACAAATGATGGTTGTATTCTTCATTCTTCCTACTGGAAACAGTATCTGAATTTCATTATTTTCATCTGATATTTAAACCTCTTAAATGATATTTCCATTAAAGCACATTTTTATCATGTATGTCATTGCCCTTCCTCAAATCCTATGGTTTAACTAAAAAAAAAAAAAGTTTAAATAGAGGAATACTGTCTTCATAAAATACATAAAAATCCTGGATAACAAAATAATGCTAAACCAAGCATTTCATATCTATATGGAAAAAACCCCAAATATCAATAGCTACTATTTTGGGCATCATAATTTTTATCCATAGTATGTATAAATCTGTGGAACAAGGGCTGATGTTACAATAATAGTATTTTTCCCATTTTAATAGAAATCCAATTATTTTCCCCTCAATGCCTCTTCTTTTTTTTCCTATCCTGTATGCTATTTCATCTCTTCAGATAAATCATTTCCTGTCAGGAGTTTTTTTTTTTTTAATCCTTTTATTATAAATTCCCATTGCTTTCTTATATTATTCCCAAGAAGTATGAATTTTTGAATTCCAAAGAAAAATGAATATACTGAATAAAATATGCATCAGACAGGTTGAAGCACACTAGGACTATCAGTAAGTCAAACCGTGCTTTATGCTCACAGGGTGTTCCTCACTCTTGCACACTCTAGCTCTCTCTACAAACAACCCAAAAGATTCGATTTTTCTCCCTCATTTTAGCTGCGAGAGACAACATAAGCAGAACTGCGTGTTGGTTCCCAAGGCTGGGTGACGCTGCTGCCTCTCACTGTGCAGCAGCACCAGAGGCTGAACGGGTGGAGAAGGGTAATCAGCTTGAAAATCCTTATTTTGTTTTTGATGATCGCCTCTCTGTTGCCATGGAAACCGAGCTGGCAGCCACACAGTTGCCAGAATTACATGTTCTTGTTTTCTTTATAGCTCTAAAGCATCAAAGAAAAGGTGAGGTTTTATGATTGTAACTGTACAATCCGACTTGTTTTCCAAATAAAATTTTAAACAAATATTTGTTCATTACCTGCCGCCTAGAAGGCACTGGGAGGTATAAGTGATGTGTGTGGGGGAGTGCTTAACCAGCCCAGTCTATTGTATAGTGGATTTAAAAAAAAAAGAAAGAGAAAGAAATTGAGAAATAAGGCTTATTTAAAAAACCTGTAACAAAGCATTAAACCTGGCATGATTTAGTCTGATAAATCTTGGGAAACAATTTGATTTCCACACCAGGCAGGACTCTCCTTCTCTTCCTGAGCATATAAGTCTGGGTGTCATGGGTGCTGCCTTGTGCTGAGAGGACAGTCTTTGCCTTCAGCAAATAAAGGAAAAGGAAAAGGAGCTTTAAAAAAGCTAAGAGGTTTTCTGAGAACTTGAAATACCAATAAATTTAATACGGATTTTATTTGAAGGGTAGTTGTTAAATGATTAGGTGATCCCTTTTCTGATGGAAATTCACATTAATTGAAGCTTAAAGGCTTGGCAGGGCCTGAGGATGATGCTCAGTTAAGACTCCTTGTCTAGCAAGCACAAAGCCTTGGGTTCTGGCACCTGCACATCTTAAAATTGAGTGTGGCAGCCTATGCCTGTGAACTCCATACTCAGGAGGTGAGAGGCTCATGAATTCAGGGTCATCCTCGGAGTTCAGGGTTAGCCTGAGATACATAAAGCCCTGTTCCAAAATGAAACAAACAAAACAAGAACAAATAACCCAATCTGAATATATTTAAAAGCCTGTCATAGGCTTTCAGAGATAATTGATCAAATAAATTTGACCCAGAGGGAGAGACAACACACGCACCAGAGTGGAAAGTTCTGGAACTCCAGTCTCTGATCCTGTGCTCCTTATGTGTCTGCTAAGCTACCAGGTGATGAAAACTTCAGTTTCACAGAACTCGCTCGGGCGAGCTCATCGATCGCAGTGACCCAGGCTGCACACTGAAAGAAGCAGACAGGCGAAGGACATTGAATCAGTCTAGAGGAGACTGGGAAGGAGCCACAAATCTCACTCTTCAGAACTGTCAGAAAGAAGCTCCTTCTGAAAACCATTCACAAAGCCTCTTGTGGGAATCTCACTGCATCTTTTTTTTCCCCTAACCACAGCCTCCTGTCTATGAACTCATTCAGTTGTACAGGATGGCTGTACAGGATGTATTCTCTGGGATCCACTTTCCTCTATCAGTTAAATACGTCCTCCAATGTGCTCCAATGTTCCATGTTCGCATCTCTAATACTTGCCATGTGGCAGTGCAGTTATGGTGTGTGAGTGAGTGTGTGTGTGCGTGTGTGTGTGTGTGTGTGTGTGTGTGTGTGTGCATATGGAGATCAGAGGAGACGTAAGGTGTCTTTCTCCTTTGCTTTCCACCTTACTTTTTTTTTTTTTTAAATATTTTACTAATTTATTCATATTACATCTCAATTGTTATCCCATCCCTTGTATCCTCCCATTCCTCCCTCCCTCCCATTTTCCCCTTATTCCTCTCCCCTATGACTGTGATTGAGGGGGACCTCCTCCCCCTGTATATGATCATAGGGTATCAAGTCTCTTCTTGGTAGCCTGCTATCCTTCCTCTGAGTGCCACTAGGCCTCCCCATCAAGGAGACATGGTCAAAAATGGGGCACCAGAGTTCACATGAAAGTCAGACCCCACTCTCCACTCAACTGTGGAGAATGTCCTGTCCATCGGCTAGATGTGGGTAGGGGTTGAAGTTTACTGCACGTATTGTCCACTTTACTCTTGAGATGAGTTTTTCATTGAACCTGGAGCTCCACACCAGCTGGACTGATTGGCTACCAAGTCCCAGCGATCCTCCTGTCTCTGCCGCCTCAGCACAGGGATTACAGGTGTGCAGTACTATAGCTCACACCCCACCCTACCCCGGTAACATGGGTGCTGGGGATCCAAACTTGGGTATTCATGTTCATGTAGCAAGCATTTTACCATCAGAGCCACTTTGGGGGTTTAATGACTCGGCCTCATTTATCTCTTATCTTGGTCTCCATTACAAAGGTCGGCCCAAGTAGCTGATTAAATGTTTTGTGGCCGTATAAACTCTATTTTTGTTTTTGCCCTGATGAAAGACATACTGCAAAATGAGAAATCCATATTAGCTGAGAAGGCCAGCAATATCGGGGAGCAGTAGAGCAGAACACTGCTGATGAGGTCTTCACTATTGATCGGGTCTTTATTTATTACAGCTCGTTTCTCAAAACAGCAATCCGAAGCGTTCACGGTCTGAGTCCTGAATCTGGCAGCCCTGTTTCCCACCTTTGGAGTTCCCCCTCAGACAGGAAGACCATCCAGCTAGGATGTCCTCACTTGAATCTTCCCCAACTCAGGCTTTGTTTTCTTCCCGGTTTTGTATTCCAGAGAAGATTTTTCTCCTCCTCATCCTACTCATCTGATGGCATGCTCTACTAGTCCATATCTGTCCTTCATATATTCTTTGTTGTCCTTCTATTAAAAAAAAAAAACAACTTTCATGCAAACAGCTGACTAGCAGATACATAGGTCAGAAGGTGGGAAGGGTGTTGATAGTTTGTATTTAAAGCCTTAACACTCCATTTCCTATTTTTTGTTTTTTGTTTTTTTTGTTTTTCCTTCTGGTTTCTCTGTGTAACAGCTCCGGCTCTCCTGGAACTCGCTCTGTAGTCCAGGATGGCCTCAAACTCAGGGCAATCCACCTGCTTCTGCCTCCCAAGTGCTAGGATTAAAGGCGCGTGCCACCACCACCCGGCCAACATTCCATTTCTTAAAACACCCTACCCAGCCTTGTAGTGGAAGTTTGTGGTTATGTTATGTAAACATGTTTTTGCTTTGATACCAAGTGTGGAATGTGGAACAGCCTCTAGCTTAGCCACATGTGATAACAGCCATGTTAAAGGGCACAGTGTGGTCTTTGTCAGCTGGGAACTGCCTCCTGCGTGGTGGTGTGGTCTTTGCCAGTGGAAAACATCCTTGTGCGGGACTCTGAGAGGGTATAAACAGGGTCCAGAGGAGGGGGGAGGGAAGGGGGAAGGGAGAGACAGAGAGAGACAGAGAGAGACAGAGAGAGACAGACAGACAGAGACAGACAGAGAGAGAGAGAGAGAGAGAGAGAAGTTGCTTTGAGATGCTCCTAGAGAGAAACGTTCTGGAAAACATTTCGAGGAGGTTGCTGCTGAATCGCTGTGGCTGCTGGTGTTTGCCGCTGCTGACTGCTGGGATCTTGGTGACAAAAAGTGGAACTGCCCCAAGGAACTGAGTCTAAAATGTTCTACACCACCTGTCCTACTGATTTTCTTTCTGTCCTACCTAGAGTCAGTGGGTTGAAAGGGAAGTAGAGGCATTAAGGAACCCCAAATAAAGTAGGTTTTAAAAGCTCAAAGCTTACGGAGCAGCCTTCTCTCATCTTCTCCCTCTCATTAAGTAATGCTCTCAAAAAGGTTTTTCTTTTAGGATTGAACAGTTTTAGGTGGAGTGGTACACAGTATTTCCAAACAACTGGTTTAAATGAAACCTGTTCCTCTATCTCGGTTCTACTCTTATTCCAGTCACATAAATTATTTTTTCTTTTATGTACTCCTCTCTATAAAAACAGGGCATGTTTAATCGCAGCTGAAAAATTAGTAAGTGTTGAATCTCAGTAGATCACAGTGGTTATTCACAGACTCAAACAAAAATCATCATCCCAAAGAATAAAATATATGGGAGCAATCCGGATTTCTCAGGCTATTTTTAATATTAGAAAACTCCAAGGCCTTCAAGTTTACTCAGTGGGTTAAAAAAAAAATGCTTGCTGTCCAATCTTGATTACCTGAGTTTGATCCCTACAAGCCATGCGGAGGAAGGATTGGACTGACTCCCATAGTGTGTGCAAATTGACCTCTGACCTCCACACAGACATCATAGCATGCTCCCATCCAGTACATAAATGTAAAATTTTGTTCTTAAATTAATAAAACCCAGAGTCAATAAATTACCCTAAATGGGTCTAGCCACATTTGCAGCCTTTAAAAGGGACGTATAGGGTCCTAGAGTATATAATTCTTTCTAAAGGTGAGCTTGTAAATCAAAATTACAGAGTACTTAAGAAGATCTGGGGGCTGGAGAGATGGCTCAGTGGTTAAGAGCATTGGTTGTTCTTCCAGAGGACCTGAGTTCAATTCCCAGCAACCACATGGTGGCTCATGACCACTTATAATGGGATACGGTGCCCTCTTCTGTCATGCAGGTATACAGGAAGACAGAGCACTCATATACATAAGTAAATAAATCTTAAAGAAATCTGATATTGTGTAAGAGAGACATTATATATAATATATGGGAGAAATGAGTAATTCTGGGTAATACAGAATTAAATAGTCTTTGGGAAAATGTCTTTTTCTTGGTTTTGTTCTGTTTGCTTGCTTCCTGTAGTGCAGGCTTGTGGAGGAGCTCACTCTGTCACTGGGCATCACCTTCTTTATTTTTGCAAATGCTGGGGTGACAGGCATGTGCTGTCACTCAGGGCTTATGTGGTGCTAGTTTTATTCATACTAGCCAGCACTCTAACCACTGAGCTATATCTGAGCTCTGGAAGTGCATCCAAGCTACCTGAAGAAGTTTTACAAAGGGGCTTGGAGCTCATAAAGTAAAACAAGATATTACAAAAAAAAAAAAAAAAAAAAAAAAGAAAAGAAAAGAAAAGAAAAAAAGACAGAAAGAAAGAAAGAAAGAAAGAAAAGGGGGGGCCAGATGAAGTCAAGCAGGATGGACCATTCATGAAACCTAAATGCTTGAGAGACAGATCCATGAAGACCAAGTTCAAGGCCACCCTGACTGCGTGTAAGACATAGACCTATGTGCACCCTTTGAAGAACATCTACACTTATTTCCACAGGGACCACGCCAGCTTGTACGCCCAGCAGCAGTGAACGAGGGTTCCCCCTCCCCCGCATCCACGCCAGCATTTATCCTCATTTGTCTGTTTGGTTTTGATCTTAGCCACTCTGATTGGGGTAAGATGAAATACCAAAGTAGTTTTAATTTGGGTTTCCTTGATGGATATTGATGAAAATAATTTAAAAAAAATATATATATATTTCTTAGCAATTTGTATTTTATCTTAGAAAATTGTTTAGTTCCATGCTTCATTTTTTTTTAAAAAACTTGGGTTTTGTTTCCTTGATATTTATTTATTTATTTAGTTCTTTGCATATTTTAGATACCAATCTTCTGTCAGACATATAGCCAATAGAGATTTTTTTCCCTGTCCTGTAGGCACCTACCACAGAGGTTCTCCTGCATCCATCTCCATTGCTGCTCTGTTCACAATAGCCAGGAAATGAAAGCAGCTTAGGTGCCCGTCAACTGATGAGTGGATAATGAACACGTGTGACATTTACAGAGTGGACTATCACTCAGCTGTCAAGAAAATGAAACGCACAGGTCAGTGGATGGAGCTGGAAATAATCGTTCTGAGTGAGGTGATCCACATCCAGAAAGACAAATGGCTCCCATTTTCCCTCACGGGCAGATGCTAGCTTTGAATCTTCACATAGGTGTGCTTACCAGGAGTATACCTAGGGGGTGTTGGGATTTGTAAGAGGTCATGGGTGTGCCTTTAAGAGGAGAGGAAGACAGAAAGCGGTGGCGTAAAGGGGTAAAATGAAATAATGCAACAGGGAAGGCCAAGTGGGGTGTGGGGCGGGAGGGCAGGGTAGAGGAGGGAAGTTTGGTAGGGATTAACTAACACTGACCACCTGACACCGTAAAGCCGCCTAAAATACATACGTACACACATATAAAAAAGAATTTAGATGGGGTTATCCTTTAATGGGACGACAATACCTCTGCTAGATGACACAGGGTAACAAATAGTAACGAAACACAGAGCCCCACAATAGGTCAAGATGCTGTGGACTGCTCATCCGCATCACCTCTATATCACACCCCTCCTCCTAAGGCTCAGGGAATGGAAAGGCTGTACCATAGGTGACGGGAGACTGCAAGGCAACAGTGTCTCATGGGCGCGGCAGGGCAGGTGCAGATATGACGTCATAGAAGTTGTGATACCATACACAAGAGCCGCACAAGCTCAAGCCAGACACATTCCGACATGGAATGAGGACGTGTTCACAGTGTCCCGCGGGAGCTTCTGGGACAAGGAGAGCCAGGTTTACGGGTGCACCCTCTGGTAGGTAACGGTGCTGCAGTGGATGGTCACACACCCGGAAGAGTACGGGTAGCACGTACTGGACGCGCAGGTTTACAAACAATGAGGACAGCAAAGTTGAGCGGGTAGAGAAGGGCGTGTGCTGGGAGGAATCGGAGCAAGACGGCTGAACGCAAATACCTTGTGTGAAAGTACCAGAATTAACAACAACAACAACAACAAACAATATGTGGGTTTGAAAAAAAGACATTCTAAACATAAAAATAAAAGACCCATTCGCCGAATGGGATAAATAACGAGCATCATTTAAGAGTACACGTCGCAAGGCAGATTCAAGCATCGCATTGGAAGCATGGAAAGAGAAACAGCGAGACCTAAGAGGCTTGCTGAGCAGGAGACCTGAGGGACGTGCTCCAATATAAACCTACCAGCCTCAAAGAAGCCCGGGCACATTTGAGTAAGAGAGTATTTAAAGTGAAAAGGGCCAATAAGTTTCCAGAATTGGGGGGGGGGGGGTGAGTCTGTACATTTAAAAAGCATTAGAAACACCAAGGAGAGCAAGGAAATGGAGCCATGCCTTTAGACAGTCTACTGAGATTGCACAATGTCAAGACAAGAGAAAAATCCCTTAGAGATAATTTTTTCTTTTCAAAGAAATGACAAGCTGACTGTGACTGTCCTTCTCAGTCACCATCGGCAGATGCTAGAAAACAATAGAGAGCTAGCCTCAAAGCTTTGAGGGAAATGAACCATTTATATACAGTTCTATCAACTACAGTGCTGTCAACCACGGGCAAAATAAAGACGTCTGCCTATGTGTGTGTGTGTGTACAAGTGCTCACCAAGGCAAAAGACTGATGTTGGGTTTATTTCTCAGTTACTTTCCATTTTATTTTTGAGGCAAGGTCTCTCACTGACCCCAGAGTTTACCGATTTGGCTAGGCTGGCAGGCCAATGAGTGCCAGGGATCTACCTACCTCTGCCTCCCTAGAGCTGAGGTTATAAGTGCGTGTCTGTGTCCAGCTTCTTATGTGGGTGCTAGGGGTCACACTCACGTTTGCATGGAAAGCCCAATTCTCAACTCAGCCATGTCGTGAACCCCACTGTCAGATACATATTCTATACGGTTTACCCAGGGTATCTTTTTGAAAGAACAACCACAGGATTTAACTCAGCGTGAAGGAAAATGAACTCTGCACAGTGAGTACAAAGTACAGTAGTTATTATGCACTGCTACTGCACCAAATGCACTGTAGCTTTCTGCCTTGTCACTTGTCCAAGTGTAAGAAAGATGCCTGTGACATTTACTGCTAAGTGTCCACCTGACACAGTCTAGAAACACCTGGGATGAGTATCAAAGAGGAACTCTCTAGATCAGGCTGGGTGCTGTTTCATGCCCGTGGGCGACTTTTCTCCACTTGGGCTAACTGAAGTGGGAAGACCTACCCTGAAAGTGGGTGGCGCCACACCCTGGGTTTGATTTCTGAACTACATAAGAGTTGCAAGATAAAGCTAAGTATAGGCATGTAGCTGTTAGTTCGTTTCTCTCGGCTCTTTAAAAACAGTTTTTTAAAAAAATTATATGTCTTGATGGCATGTATGTCTGTGCACATGTGTACAGTGCCTAAGGATACTGAAGAGGGCAGAAATCCCCTAGGACTGAGTTACAAATGGGCCAATCTTGGGAATCACACCCAGGTCCTTTGAAGAAGCAGTCAGTGCTGTTGACTGGGGAGCCAGGCAGCCAGCCCTGTTCTCTCTGTTCCTGACTGGCTGCGCCGGGTGCTTGCCACTCGACTTTGCCACAATGTGGACTCACCTAGAGTTGTGAACCGAAATAATCTCTAATTCCCCTAAGCTGGTTTTTGTTTTCTGTTATTGGGTTTTGGTCAGAATAGTTTATCATAGCAACAAAACGAAATTACGACGATGCCCAAAGTGACTGGTAACCAACCAGTCTCCTGACAAACCGGGAAATTTACCTTAAATATCAACCAGATTGTGTCATGAAGTGTCACATTTACAGAGACTTTAATGCATCACCTAACACACACACTTGCAGACAGAGACTATGCTGATAAATGCATATGAACCAGTCTTAACGCATTTGAGAATGTGAATTGGTTAGGTTGATAACAGTAACAAAACAGATTTTTATTTTGTTTTTCTTGAGAATCAAACCCAGAGACTTAAATATTCTGGGCAAGTGCTCTTCAAGCAGGCCACATCTCCAGTCCTAAATTGCTTTTTATTTTAATAAATTAATAAGTTTTAGAAAGGAGCAAAAAATAAAAAAGAAATCTAAAACAAATATTCATCTCCCACTTCTGCCTCTACCAAGAAGTGAACAATGTCATCCTTTTCTTATATTCCTTGAAGACAATTTATGTACTTTTTACAGCTGAAAACATACTACATTTTTTTAAGGTAAGAAAGTATTTGTTTTTAATTCTTAGACAATAAATGATGTACATCTAAGACACATGGAAAAAAATCTTAAAATTAGGCAAGAAAAAGCCAAACCAACTAAAAAGAGACACCAATAATATTGGAGCAGATAGCACAGACACCAACAGATACCAGGAGATCTGCTTGAGCTATGAAGTATTCGGACAGGTTTGATGGCACAAAAAGACACCCCCTCCCAGCAACAATAATGCATAAAAACTTTGTTCACAGCAATGGAAGAGACAGAAAGGCAACCTTTCCCACTTCATTCATTTTTCTTTGTCTTCTCTTGGTCTCGGAACAGAGAGCCTGTGTAAAGCTCAGCACCTTGCATCACTAAGGAACTGCAAATGCAGTACTCCTGAGATCACGCCACAGGGCTGTTAAAGCAGGCTGTGCGTGACCTGCCAACACCACCTGGACACACTGGTGTAGATGTGACATAAGGGCAGCCATCATCACTGGAGGCACTCCAGCATCCTGAAGCCACTTATCGAAAAAAAGTAAAGTAAAATCTTGGCAGAGTTTTTAAAAATCAGAACAGCGTAGTTTAATGACCTGGCAATCAAACCATGAGGCGTTTAATCAAATATGGTTGAAATTTAGATCCATATGACGAGTTTTGTACAGATGTTTGTGGTTGCTTAGTTTATAATTGCAAAACCTGGCAGCTGTCCTTTAATACGGAATGAACATAGCACATTTTAAATTTCATTTCTTACCTTTTTTCTTAGCATTGTCCATTATCAAATTCTTTATAACATCCCTGTAACAGCTACATAGTATTCCCATAGTATACGCGTTGTAGGTACACTGTCATTAGATCTGCATGGCACTTCATATATTTTCTATAGCATAAAACTGAGGTGTGATCAGTCTTTTGGATTATTTCCCAAGAAGAGAGTCCCAGACCAGTGACTTGTGCCACCAAGTCTGCGTGGCGTGTCTCCGTCCCTCGATCTTTGCTACCCTGACGCTGAGGTTTAGGAATGGTTGCCCAGTGGCATCAAACAGCACACTCCTGCTTATCCTCTGCGGGCCTCTACTGCAGTCTTGAAGTGAAGCCATTAGCCTCTGACTAAGCTCCCGCTGACAGGAGCTGACCCTTAAAGTCTCAGCTCTTACATGACGACGACGGAAGCTCCACAGAAGCTTTGCAGTGGCCTCTGAGGACTTGAACTCTGTTCCTGTGAGACTCAGTGGCTTTTGGAAATGCCCAGTTACAATCATTCACAAATCAGGATGTACATTTCCCATGACACAGCCCTCGCTCTGGTTTTCCTTTTTCTACATAAGGCACCGTGGCTCTCCTACAGCTCCCTCACGGAGTCATCTCTGAGTCTTTTTTCCCATGGTGGAACGGTGACATATTGAGTCAATTGCCCTCCAGATTTCCTCTGCTTTGTCCTATTTTAGAAAAAAAAAAACGTTTTCAATATATTCTCTTCAAGGGTTGTTATCATTTTTGAAAGTAAAACAAATTAAGATATTTAAATTTTTATTATGAAATTATCAATTTTGGATTAAATAAAAGTGGTAAACGTATAAAAGCAGACACATTAAAACATAAATGGTTGATATGTTCTTTCATGCTGCTCTTAGGTTGGTGGTCTGTTTACTACCTGTCAGACGTGGGCTACATCACCTTTTTTTATTCCTTTGCATTTTTATTGCTTCTTTATTCTCTTGCACTAAAAATATTAATTCTCAATAACAGTTTATTGTATTTGTCTGAACCTATAGCATAAAGAAAATAGTCCCCCAAATAACAACATGTACAATAAACCTGGAAATTAAAATTTGGGGTTTTTTTTTTCTTTTGTCTTTAGACTGTATCTCACTAATATAATGATACACACAGTCCTGTGTCTAAAATCACTCGAGATAAATGGTTTGGGGGAAGAGGTACACTTTAGCTAACAGTTTTATGGAGTTGTGTTAAGTGTCTCAATTGCTTTTAAGTTATTTTATTTTTGTGGCTGAAGAGATGGCTTGGGGAGGCACCAGGGGGGGGGAGCACTCATTCCTCTGCCAGGGGGGCCCAGTTTGGTTCCTAGCATTCACACGTGGCTCACAACTACCTCTAGCTCTGGTTCTAGGGGATCTGATCCCCTCTCCTGACATCTACGACACACACGCACATGTGCAGGCAAACAACCGTCCATATAAAATAAAACAAATGAATCTGAAGATTTTAAAACTTACTTTACTTTTGACTGGCTACTGTGTCTTGTGGGTCAACATAAAAAGAGATTAAAATAAACCTATAAGAGCTACTATTTCTGCCCTTGCCTCCAGCATCTCACTCTCTCTATCTTACTAACACTTAAGTTATCCTTTCAGTGTTTCTACTTGTTACAGAGAGTATGACCAAAACCAGGATGTTTTTAATATATGTATTCTTTTATACCTTGTCTTTCCATTAGCGATATATGTTGGAGATCTTTTTACGTTATTTACCCAAACTATTTCTCATTATTTATCCTCGTATTGCTCTTCATTACAGGGCAACAGAATCCCTCCTTCCTAGACCATCGGGATGGCTCAGAGGTCAAAGTTAGTTGCTGCCAAGTCTGGCAACCTAAGTTTGATCCCTAGGAGGCCACATGGTCGAAGAGAGAACTGACTCCTGGACGTTGTCCTCTAATGACCCTATACGTTGTCTCTAGACTTCTGTACCTGTCTGTGACACACCCTGAAGAAAGCCTATTAACTCCGAATGGCTCCCATTTGTAAATGTTCAATAGTTTCTACTGTTGGGTAAAGCTCTAACTCCATGGTCTACTATGTTCTAGCTCCACTTTATCTTCCCAGTCTACATACTCCAAATCCTTATTAAGTCTTTCATCATGAGGACCAACTCAAAAGGATGACGAGCCAAATGTGTCCAACCTATGGGCCACACATGAGGATATCTGTAAGTGTGGCCCAACACAAAACCACATACTTACTCACAACATTATAAGCTTTTCTGGTTTTACTTTTAGTCCCTAATTACAGTTTTAAAAGTCAACTTGGTAGATGATGATGTCATGTCACAGTGTTCAAAGGTTGGTAGCACTTTGGTCCAATTTCTTCTCAAAGCACAAATCTAAAGTAGAGTGACAAGAGAGTTTGTAGTAAGTGGTGACTGGCTAAAAGATCAGTTAGATTCAAGATGGGAGTGGTCATGAGGATACTGTGTGCATCCTGTATTACAAGGCTTCTTAGAGTTTTTTTTTCATTCCATAGCTCTTAATGCCCAAGAAAATTTAACAGCACTCAGGCATATAGGTGAATATAAATAGGTATTGAATAAAAAGTTTACTGATAATAAGCCATATATTTATTTTAAAACAATTCTTTCATATATAATTTATTATTTATAATGACAAAAGCAACTTTGCATACAGGAGAGGGATATGCTTGTTTGTTTTTATATAAAAATTAAATCATGAATAATTTAAACTGTACAAAAGAGTATCTTCAATATTTTCCAGAGATGATCTTATAATCATCAATGTTGAGAAAGCCACTTCATATAAATACGTCTTGCGAAAGGGTAGAAGTATACTTAGGATCATTTCAGAAATTGTTGGAAATTCTTTTAAATCTCAAGCCAAAATACATTTAATTAGTTCTTACCAAACTCAAGTCTAAATTTAAACAAAAATTCTAAAAATCAAAGATTCTAATACAGTATAACCAAAGATATATGAATTTGCTGTCTAAATGCTGAAGAACAATGGTAGGAAAGTATTAGAAATGTCTGTCTTTCATAATTAAACCATCACATTTCTTTCTTTTTTTTCAAGACAGGGTCTCTCTGTGTAGCCTTGGCTATCCTGGACTTACGACTTGCTTTTTAGACCAGACTGGCCTTGAACTCACAATGATCCGCCTGCCTCTGCCTCTGCCTCTGCCTCTGCCTCCCGAGTGCTGAGATTAAAAGCATGCGCCACCATGCCCAGCTTAAACCATTACATCTCTATAAGGGCAGAAAACCTTGTATGAAGAGTGAAGACACTGCAATTCATAGCATACAGTAGCCTTGGATCTGAGCCACGGGGTTCAGGCATCATGGTATGGTGTGAAGGCACGCATAGTGGACACTGAGCACAACAGGCTCAGAATCAAGGTGGCAGCAAAGCTGTGGGATGCCACAGGAGCCAGCACACCAGAAACACCTTGAACTTGTTATGCACTTGACTTTGAGTTAGGTTTTGGGTGCTGCATGTTCAGGAACCTTTTATTGTTGCATTTTTTTTTCACTGCTCCTATATTTAGTCACTGGACCCCCTAGGAGGGGCAACCACCCCCAGTTTAAGAAGCCGTGTTAAATGTCCTGATGTGACTTTGCTTTTGAAATCTGAGATCTATCTACGAATCACCTTTTTATGCTTGTTACTCTAGGTTTCTTACAATTAAGAGAACCTTGACTGTAGTCCAGGCCCTGAGGAACTTCTGATTAATTTTAAAAACTTAGTTTATTATTTTTATTTATTTAATATGTATGCGTATTTTTGCCTGTGTGTGTGGCTAGTGCCATGGCGGTCAGAAGTGAGCGTAGGATCTCCTGTAACTGACGCTACAGATGGTCATCAGCTATTATGTGGGTGCTGAGAAGATTAACAAATACTCTTGACCTCTGAGCCAACTCTCCAGTTAAAAATGATTAACTTTTTAATTTTTAGGTTTTTATGAGGCACTCTGTTTACAGGCTGGGCTGATCTCTCATTTTCATTTTTGTTACCTTGGCTGTCAAGTCCTGGCCTCTGAAGGATTGGATGATGGCTGAGAGGTAAAAATCACAGGGTTAGTAACATTTAGGTTATGAAGTTACTAGAAGAAATTACATGGTATAGAGTGAAAGCCCTGATTGGCAGGAGAAAATTCTATGGCAAATGGCCTTAGGGATGAGGGCAGAGTTCTAGAAGAGGACCATGCAGATCGAGGAAATCTCTGTTGGATTTGCCAACTAGGTCAATGGTTAGCATCACAAGAAACAAGTCATCGGAGTTGGGGGTGAAATTTGTCTGTTTAGTGAGGTGTGGCTGGAAGGTAAGGAGGGGAGAGCACACAGCACACTCCAGGGAACCCTGACTGGGTTGAGAAAGTGGGGGTGACAAGTAATAGCTATTGGGAGATTTCTTCTTCTTCTTCTTCTTCTTCTTCTTCTTCTTCTTCTTCTTCTTCTCCTCCTCCTCCTCCTCCTCCTCCTCCTCCTCCTCCTCCTCCTCCTTTTTTTTTTTTTCTTTTTTAGTTTTTTGAGACAGGGTTTCTCTGTGTAGCCTTGGCTGTCCTGGACTCACTTTGTAGACCAGGCTGGCCTCGAACTCACAGCGATCCGCCTGCCTCTGCCTCCCGAGTGCTGGGATTAAAGGTGTGCGCCACCACGCCTGGCTCTCCTCCTCCTTCCTGTTCCTCTTGTTCTTGTTCTTCTTGTTCTTGTTCTTCTTCTTGTTCTTGTTCTTCTTCTTGTTCTTCTTCTTGTTCTTGTTGTTGTTGTTGTTGTTGTTGTTGTTGTTGTTGTTGTTCTTCTTCTTCTTCTTCTTCTTCTTCTTCTTCTTCTTCTTCTTCTTCTTCTCCATGAATAAGACCTAAGCACACTAACATGATTTGGATAGAGAAGACAGGACAAGAGACACCGGCAGAAACCTAAACTTGAAAGAATTAATGTCTTGAAAAGAAATGGGAGTGTGGGGGAGACTGGAACCTAACTAGGCAGGGTTGCTTTCGATGTCCTCTAAAGACAACAGAGTACCACACTACTGCTCACAGCCTGCCAGGAATTCTAAACCCATTAGACATATCGGCTGACTCAGGCCTGAGCGGAAGCGAGAAGCTGAGGCAATGCATACCTGAAAACCAAAATTATCTCCGTACATGTGAAGACAGTCTAAAAGGGAATGGAGATGAGATATAGAAAGCGTTAGAGTATTTGTTAGAAACAGGAGCAGAAGCTGTTCAGAAGACAGACCCAAGTACTTTTGGACAGTAACTAAAATGTCTGGGTCATCTTTGTCCACAGTACTCGGACACGCCAATGTCGCCGCCGCTCAGAACCAGACTATACTGGCCCATGACAGGGAGTCTGGACTTAGAGTAAGATTAAAAGATAAGATTTTTAAGAAAGTTGGCAGCACTGCCAGGGGCTGGGGGCGCTGAATGCTCAGGAGAGTGAGGTTAGATATTAAAGCAAAGTCTGAAGGAGATACAGCGATGGATAGGGGAAACAGAGTGAAAGTAGGAAAGAAGGATTATAAACAATCTAGGTTTGGTGGCCAATGCCTGGAATCTCCACCCTTGGGAGGGGGAGGTAAGACCGAGCTACACAAGACCCTGTCTCAAACCCCAAGTTATAACCATGCGGAATCAACTGTCTTCTCGGCCTACTTCCATCTCTTTTGCCTTCCCTCCCTCCCCAGGTGTTCTCCCCATGTCATCCAGGCTGGCCTCACATTTGTGGTCCTCCTGCTTCCTGCTTCCTGCTTCCTGCTTCCTGCTTCCTGCTTCCTAGGGCTGGAATTACAGGTATGTGTCACCGTCCTTGGCTTCACCTGACTTTATATGCTATTACTTGGTGGACAACCAAGGTAATAGGCTGCCAGGATATACAAGAGCCCCCTGGCAAGTAAACTCTAGGTTCATTTTTTTCTTCATGCACCAGTCCCTGGGGGTGCGAACATCCTCGATACTCAAAATGCGGTGTACTGACCAGCATCACTGATATCACCCAGGTGTCTGTGAGGCAGCAGAATCTTGGGTCCCCTCCCAGAACTACTGAATCAGAACCCACTTTTAAACAAAACTTTCAAATGTTTCACATGTCTGTTAAGCATAGGAAATGCTGGATGGGAAACAAGAAACTACAGGGATGGTTCAGAAGTGATGAGCACTTGCTGCTCTGACAGAGGACCTAGGTTTGGCTCCCAGAACCCACAAGGCAGCTTATAAACCATCTGAAACTCTAGATCTAGGGGATCCAATCCCTGTTGCCTGGCCTCTGTGAGTACTCTGTGAGTACATGTATGCACATGCATACATGTAGGTAGTCGTACATCTAAAATAAAAATCAAAGAATGTCCGAATAAATTGGTGAGAGAGTATGAGATCACCCATCCTGAGCTGGGTCAGTAGAGCTGGGAAGTACCATCTATATGGTACTAGTTGGGTAGGCGGGTAAGACAGGGACACCATAGAGTCGTATACCATAGTTTCATAGAGCAACTGAGCCTAGGCAATACGACAGGACTGGAGTCCTTGAGAGGTTGTTGTATGAAGCTACGAAAGTGAAACCCAAGCTGCAGTGGAGCCCCCAGGATGTTAGAGATGCCAGAACCACGAGATGTCTGCCAAGGATGCACCTGTGGAGTGGAGCTGACTCAGGAGAGAGGCTGTGATGCTCATGACTCAGTGGTTAAGAGCACTCGCTTCTGTTGCAGAGGACCTGGGTTCAGTTCCCAGCGCCTCTGTTTCAGTCCAAAGCTGTCTATATAACTCCAATGGAGCTCCACTTCCAAGGGATCCAATGTCTTCTGGTCTCTGTGGGCACTATATGCCTATATGTGTGCAATTGCATATGTGCAGGCAAAGCATTCATACACAAACTTAATAAACAAAACTTTCTTTTAAAGAGGGGTTTTGTGGTCTGCAGACAACAGAGCGAGAGGGGCCTAACATCCTAGGCCTCTTAGCACCCAGATGTCTTCATCATGTGGTCTAGATGCCTGGCATAGGGTTAAAGAATATTATGTTTGTTCTGCTGAGATTTGATCTGCTTTGATCTGACCTTTCCTTATCCCTCCCTTTTGGAAGGAGAATGTTCACTGTGTACCATCATATGTTGAAATTATGTCATGAAATTTCTGTTGTTATAGGGACTCACAGTTAAGAGATTGCCTTAGTCTCAGAAAAGGCACTGTCACCTAGTATTGGGGCTGTCGAAGGTTATGGGGACTGCTGAAGTCGTGCTGAATGCATCTGCATTGGGAGATGGGCACAATCCCTTGGAAACACAAGGTGGAAGGCAATTGTTTAATAGTAAGATTGAGTGCCAAGTTGACAAGAGGTAGAGTGGTGAAGGTTAATTTTGTCCACTGGATGGCATTTAGAATCGCCCTGGAGACAAATCTCTGGACATACCCGAGAGTGATTTTCTAGATTAAGTTAACTAAAGTGGAAAGTGAAAAGGGGGAGCTGAGCCCTGGCATTCAGCTCCCTTCGCTTCCTCTCTGCAGATGCAAACCGACCTGCTGTGTCTCAGGTTCTGCTGCCGTGATGGCCTATGAGCTGGAACTGTGAGCCAAAACAAGCCCTTCCTTAGGTTGCTTGGGCCAGGGTATTGTCACAGCATAGGACAAGTAACTGATACACCAAGCTGAGCACACAGAGCATCAGAAACAGACATGGCACCCTTAAATGTGTATTAGCTAATCATTACCCTGCTAGTCAGCATTACCCAGAATTCCCTCACCTGTTATCCTGGCCCTTCCAAATCTACCTGCATATAAGCTCACCTGGGCATTTCCCCCTTCCTTTCTTTCTTCACAAAAATTCCACATTCTGTAGCTAGTTGTATTTGCTTAGATCCCCAAGTGTTTCTGTGCAGGGTAAGAAAATTATCTACCTTATCACTTTACATTTAGATCACAGCTTCTATTTTATGTGCATTGGTGTTTTGCCTGCATGTGAGGGAGTCAGATTCCCCTGGAACTTGAGCTACAGACAGTTGTGAACTGCGATGTGGGTGCTGGGAAACCCGGGTCCTCTGGAAGATCAGACAGTGCTCTTAACCCCTGAGCCATCTCTCCAGCCCCTGGATCATAGCTTCTTAATTTTGAAGAGCAGGGATTTGAATAAGATACACAGTAAGTTCTTTTCAGCCTTAGAATTCTTTGATTTCATGTATCATAGCCAAATTTCCTCAAAATATATGCTAGAAAATTAGTCTAAGTAAAATAAAGTTGAGTCAGTGCCAAAACACATTCTAAGTAAAATTCTGAAGTTAGACACACACACACACACACACACACACACACACACACTCATCTGCTGTCTGGTCAGCTTTTAAGGACTGACACCTCGTAACATTCCAGCGTTTTGAAGCTGTTAACGTGTATTACAAATGGGTTTAACCTGCTTTTTAAACCCCATCCTTTGTGTAAAGACAAATCGAAACCCTTCAAAATGAATTAAGTCACAAGAGAAAGATTGGAAGCATGAACAAAATTGCTTTCTAAAGTCAATGTGGAACCAATCCCCAGAGACATTGGGGTGGGGGTGGAGGATCTGGAGAGCACCGCAAATCAGTGTCAACCTGATCCTGTAGATGACAACTGGGGACATCATGTTGGTGGGTATTTTCACAGTGGTTTTTTAGAGGCCACCCTTCGTGTGATTTAGGCTTCCATCAAGAGCAGGATTTGCTCCAACTGCTGTGGGGTTTATTTTAATGAGCCGGTGCTTTCAAGTGTCGTTACCTACAGGGCCCAAGTCGGTGGTCTTAGAGGGAGAATGAAAGCTATTTATCTCCTCAGGAATCAAGCTAGCTGGTCCAGGAAATCTTGAAGGGAAATTGCGGAGGCCCGAGGCTGTTCGAAATTGAACAGGAAGGGGGTTTAAACTGTTGCAGGGAAAGGTGTCCGCGATGTGACAGCCACTGGACAAGTCTTTAATGTGCTGCCTCCCTTGGCCAATCAGCACAGGATCATTAACAGCCTCAGGACTCCGGTGCGTTCTTCTTGCCCCTGGCCAATTCCTTTGGTACTCATCCGGCCCTTCCCTCTCCAGCCTCTGGGATCCCGCGCTCCCATCCCCCTCTCCCTTCCTTCCTCCACTCCACCCCACCCCCCTTTTCCCTTTCCTCGCTCCCTCCTGTTTCTCTCTATATCCTCCAGCCCAGCCCACTCTGCTTTCTCACTCATCTTCTCAGGCGCACATTCGCGATCCCGCAGCAAACGCCGCCTGCAACCTCCTCCGTGGGCGGTGCCGCGGGATGGCTGCGCGCAGGCGCGTTGCGGGGCGGCCGAAGGGGAGGGGATGCTCGGCGGGCTCCGCGCAGGCGCGCGCTGCTCTGCTGGGCACGGCTTGACACGGGCGTCTTTCCCTCGCTCTGTCTGGGCTGCAGCGCTTCTCCAGCGGTGGAGGCGCTCAGCTGCACCATGTTTCTCCACTCAGTCAACCTCTGGAACCTGGCCTTCTATGTCTTCATGGTGTTCCTGGCGACCCTGGGGTTGTGGGATGTCTTCTTCGGCTTCGAGGAGAACAAGTGCAGCATGAGCTACATGTTTGAGTACCCCGAGTACCAGGTACGGCCCTCCCTCACCTGCGCGCTCGCGCCTCCCGGGCTCCTCCCGGGCTTAATTGGACTTTCCCGGGTCGGAGCCCTCTCGGCGCTTGAAGCCAGTCTCCTGCCTGGTGCTGGGCTGGGCGTCTTCGCCTCCGCGGCCGTTCGTCCCCCACCCCTGAACTCCCAGACCCCGGACCCCGACTTCTGAAACGCTGGGCACTGCCTCTCTCATCCCCAGAGAGCCAGCCTGGGTCCTTCTCCCCAGTCCCTATCTTTCTGGGACCCTCCTTTGCTTGCAAGGAGATGAATTCTCTTCGCGCCCAGTGATGGGCACGTCAGATTTTTGCTTTTCTGGAAAGAAACCCAGCGTCTGCAGAGTTGCCAAGGCTGATTTTAAAAAGAAGCTCTGAGGTTTTACCTCTGGGTGAAGTGAAAGACTGGCCTGATAAATAATTAAACAGAAAACTATTTAGTTTCCTCTTGTCGAGAATTTTGCGGATCCACCTGTTCTGTGGGTTCTGAGTCCGTGGGCGTGCGTACCTGTGTTTCTGCATGGCTCTCAGCAGTGACCTGCATAATCTATTATGATATCTATTGTAATCAGTTGTATGCACATTCTTTTTCTTGGTTTTATTTTTTTTCCCACTGGGTTTAACAGGATCTGCCTCCCCTCTCACCGCACCCACCGCCTCCGTTTCAATTTGAATGCTTTCAATTAATTGCTTCATTTGTTCTGCGTAGTAGAATCTAGAATTTCATTCATGCCCAGCTGTAGAAAGAGATGATGACAAATTACACAGCTGTCAGGAGAAATTTCCCTCCGGTGATATTTTTCTTGAGATTTCCAAATGAATCTCTTAATTTTGGAGTATCTATTATAATAACACCTATAAAATATGCAGAATACGTTTTGATAAAGTGCATTCTTGGTATACTTTGAAGATCACAGCAGCTGTTTCTGTAGGATGAAGAATAAGGATCAGGGTTGCCACTGTGTTCAGGTCCTTACAGAGGGAGCCTGTTTGATGCGCCTCTTACTTACATTTAAAAACTGAGATTTAAATTGCTAAAGATCATCCTTTCCTGTGGATGTTTTCTAGTAAAAGAATTCTTACCTTGATTTTGCATCAGTGGTTATGAAGGAGTGGAAACACGAGGTTTCAGATGCTGTTAGAGATTTTTAACAAGTTGGTGTTAATTCCTAAGCTAATAAACTGATGTGATGTTGCTCTGTTTATGTGCATTAGAATCGTAATAGTTAAATATATAATCTGTAGTTCTTTTTCATTGTCTATGGCTTAATAATTTGGAAACTCAATTAGATTGAAGTAGGTTGCTTTAGTTTAGTGTTGTTACAATAAAATCATTTTGAAATACCAGTTACCATTTATTTTTAGATTTCCCACAATTATTGAATCTATTTTAATATTTGCAGTGGTAGAAATTGCCTGCCTTTATGTTGGGAACAAAGCATATGGGCTCACAGATGTGTTTCCTGCCTAGAAAGAGAAAATTAGTATCACTACCACAAAAGAGCTGTCAGGCTTTCCTGCTGAGTCCTGGGTATTTAGTTATTTTTGGTTCAAATCGCCTTTTTGGAGTTTGATACTTACTAATTTGTGTATACAGTAATAATCATAGTGGTAAGTATTTTAGTATACCTTTTTAGCAAACGTTATTATTTGTACTTTTACTTTGAATGAATTATGTTATTTTACTAACAGAATTAAGGCCTACCTAGAGGAATGAGCCCTTTTGAGCAAATAGTGAGATTTTAACATAATCAAGCTTATCGAGTTAAGCGCCAAATGGTTTTCATATGAATAAAACTGTTCTAAAGGTAGCTTATCTCTTGCCTTTTAAATGAGTGTTTCTGCAGCTTTCTGATTGCTCACAGCTCGCTATCCAGCAGGTGGCATGTCCAACTCATTGCATTCTCATCTTTCCTGAGGCCTTTTTGTTTTTCTTAATTTTTTTTTAGTTGCTTTTTTGTGTCTTTCTTAGCTAGTCATCAGAAAATGATAAACGGCATTTTTTTTAAAGTGAGTGACAAATTCAAAACTCTTTGCAAAAATGAATATTTTAGCTTAAAATTGTGTACTATCTCTGTTCATCCTTTGCCTGTAGTTTCCTGGATGCTCTTATCTGGAGTTAACTGACTATTTTATGGTGAGATCTCAAGTCTACCGCATCAATTACAGCTTCTTACCTTATGATGCCACTAAAGCCAAGCTGCCGGTCGGCTTCACATAATTTTAGGCAAGTTGTAGAATTGCAGAAGAAATACCCGAGTTCTTTTCTCTCTTAGGCTCATTTGCCTCTGTTCATGTGTGTGACCTAATGATTGCTCTCTGAAAGGAAATCTTGATGCTGGGAATAGAAACCATATTTTATAATAAGGCATGTTGATGTTTATTTAGACAGTTGTCTGTTGGGTGACTAGATAGATACATTTGGCATGAGAAGGAATTAGTGATAAAAAGCCCCTCTTTAATGTATATATTTTAACAAGAAGAGAGGCAAGAATGTAAAAATTAGTTATAATGTAGCAAGAGGCCATGCCCACCGCTCTGCAGAAAAGCAAGAATATACATGTTGTATTGGGGTTTCAAAGGCTTTTGAAAAGATGTAAGTTGAGGGGCTTGAAGAAATGGCTCAGCAGTCAAGGGCACTTGCTGCTCTTGCATGGAGCTGGGGTTCAGTTCCCAGAACCCACATGTGGCTTGCAACCATACTTAACTCCAATTCCCGCTAGACACTGTTACCATGCAGGCAAACTCTCTCTCTCTCTCTCACACACACACGCACACGCGCGCACACACAAACATGCACGCACCCCCACTGACACACACACTCACACATGCACACACACACACACTTACACATGCACTCACACACTCACACTCACACACACACTCACACACAGGCAACCACTCACGCACACACTCATGCATGCACACATACACGCAACCACACACACACACTCACACATGCACGCACCCACACACACATAAATAAATAATAAATTTAATTTTATTTTAATGAGAGGCAAGAATATAAAAATTACTTATAATGTAGCAGAAGAGGTGAATTTGGACATACAGGTCATTTGGTTGGCACGTATGAAGAAGGAAAGGCACCAGAATATATTATCTGATCAGCATTTATAATGTATTACTATTGATGTGAAGGGGAGAAAATAATCTATGAATGTATTTGCTTGGATATATACAAAATATTTGGCAGCACATATAAGTTGATTAACACTGGTTGTCACCTGGGGTGGGGGAACTGGATAGCCGAAGGACCATGGTTAAGAGGCATTCTTTTCAATGCCTATTTTTTTTGAAGTTGAAAAATGTAAATATAGTAAACACAAATTTTAGAACATGGCTTGTGTAAGTTATACAAATGAGGTAGATGTTAGAATCTTTGTTTGTTTGTTTGTTTGTTTGTTTTTTGGTTGTCATGATTTGCTTTGTAGACCAGGCTGGGCTCGAACTCACATAGTCCTGTAGATGCTTCTGGGGTATAGTTGGCCTGGTTATGGTAATATCCTCAAAGGAATAGTCTAAAATCTACCCAGATGATTAGAATTCTTTTTTGAGCTGGGAGGTGTTTTTATTTTCTTCAGCAGTATGAACAACATTTATTGAAATTTATGCAGTCAAATGTTTCATCAAGTACATATGTGTTATACATTTCTAGATCCTTAATGTATTGGTATCTGTTTAAGCCTATGATTCAGTATAATGGCTTATTTTTAATGATTTCTGTTATGAGAGAGAGAGAGAGAGAGACAGACAGACAGAGAGACAGAGACAGAGAGACAGAGAGACAGAGAAGGGAAGGAAGGAGAAAGGAAGGAGGCAGCAGATACAGCGATGCTCTCCTATACCTCCCAGCCCTTGGGAGACAGTGGGAGAAAGATGGGAAGTCAAGGCCAGCAGAGCCTGCATAGTGAGAATGTGCCTCAAGGAGGGACCAGAAGCGCTTACCCTTTGCTATACATCTTTAATAAGTGCCTGCCCTTTGAGGATGACATTAAGAGCTTGCATGTCTTATAGTGAAGAGAATTTTGTATACAACAACAGGATTTGCAAAGTAGCTTCCGGCTCGCCGACACCCTATGCCTCTGGCCCATGAGTGGAAACTGAGGCTGACTCAGTGCAGTGTGTATGGTAAGACGGGTGTGCACATCTTGAGCAAGACTTTGTTGTAAGGTTCGGATTATTTTGCTAAGTCATCACTGTTAAAGCATCAAACCAACTTCCTGGGGCTGTGGAAATGACGTAGTAGATGCAAGGCTTGCCATGCAATCATGAGGGAGTCCCTGGGTTGATCCCAGCACACAGGTAAAAACTAGGGCGTGGTAATCTGTGCTTGTGATCCCAGAGCTGGCTAGGCAGAGGCAGGCCAGGCAGCCTCACCGAGTCTGTGGTCTGCAGGCTCAGGCACAGAGCAAATAAATAAGGTGGAGAATAATTGAGGAAGATACCCAGTGTTGACCTCTGGCTTCCGCATACACACGCACATGCATCTGCATATGCTTGTGCACACAGGGGCACACACGTATCATGCACATACACACAAATGAATGAACATCCATACACACGCATAACAACAATAACAATAGCACACTTTGTTTAAAGTCGTAAGAGCTAGAGTATTTGTGGCCGGGGTAAAAGGAGACACTTAAAAAGTACTTTAAAATAGCAAAAAAAAAAAAAAAAATTGATTTGATCATAGAAAGCTCTTATCCTCATCTCAAGGCGTAATTGATAACTGATTCTAAATTAAATGTATTTTCAGTTATGTTCATGTTAAACTTCCTGACATATACCAGAGACAGACTATTGTTGGGGATCATTTTGACTGGTTGGCATTTGTTAGAATTTCAACTATATGTGTTTTATGTTTTTATGAAGGCTGCACCATTTTAGATGCACATAATTTAAGAGTAATTCCCTGTATGAAAAATGCTAACTAAAACTTGTGCGTTGAGTGTGATTGGTAATATTTATATATTTTACCATTTCAAAGGTTTTTTTTTTTAGTTTATATTTGTACCGAATCTGAGTTGTATTAATAAGTGATTAAAATGGACCTTTTCCATGTATTTATTTTCTGTAGAAAATAGAACTTCCGAAGAAACTGACAAAACGCTACCCAGCATATGAGCTGTATCTTTATGGAGAAGGGTCGTACGCGGAGGAACACAAAATTCTCCCTTTGACAGGAATTCCTGTTCTCTTTCTTCCTGGTAATGCTGGAAGCTATAAGCAAGGTAGGTAGTGGAGGAAAAAAATTCCAAGCTGTGAAGTTCAATTCCAGACTTTGAGTTATGCGCACACTGCGTGAATCAAGTCAGAGAAATGAAAAGCTCGCTTTGGTTAAGGACTATGTCCGACCTCCTGGCATGCCCACATGTCTGCCATGTCCTTCAAGAGAAAGCACACATCAAAAATACTGGGGAGACCTGGTGGCCCTCAGAGGAAGGACAGCAGGCTACCAAGAAGTGACTTGATACCCTATGAGCATATACAGGGGGAGGAAATCCCCCTCAGTCACAGTCAAAGGGGAGGGGAGTAAGGGGAAAATGGGAGGGAGGGAGGAATGGGAGGATACAAGGGAGGGGATAAAAATTGAGATGTAATATGAATAAATTAATAAAATAAAATTTTAAAAAATACAAGGCAAGGAAGAGATGAACACTGCTTTGCAAAGAATGAGAAGAATCAGACAGCATAGGGTACGGCAAATAGGATAGTAGAAGAGGGGGCTGGAGAGATGGCTCAGAGGTTAAGAGCACTGGCTGCTCTTCCTGAGGTCCTGAGTTCAATTCCCAGCACCCACATGGCGGCTCACATCCATCTATGATGAGATCTGGTGCCCTCTTCTGGCCTGCAGGCATATATGCAGGCAGAATTCTGTATAAGTAAAAAATAAGTTAAAACCTTTAGAATAATAGAAGAAAGGTCTGCATCAGAAATGAAGTTACTGAGAATGGAATCTGAAGCATTCAGTGGGAGACAAATAAAATCTTACACTGCGCTGAAACAAGAGAAGGACCAGGGAAGGGCCACTTTCTTTCCTTGCGTAGAGTCATGCAGCAGTGTGGAAGGATTGCGGAGTGGTGGGCAGAAAGGTGATGAGTTCAGGTTCCAAGTTCAGTGCTATCCTGGAGGATGTCAGGAGTCCATGGCACAGCAGCCTGATAGCCCAATCCGTAACTAGTCTTGTTTGCAAACAAAATCTGCTCTGGTCCTTCTAAACACATAGGAATTGTTAAAAAATGAACCCAGACTTGTTTCGACATGTATGGTAATTACTTATATGTGGTTATTGTTCATCTACAAAACACCTGTGGAGTATGCACCATGAGCCAGGGAGTAGTCTAGTTTTAAACATCCCCTGTAGAGCATGACAGTGAGTTCCTTACTCACCAAACACACATTCTTACTGGGAAGACCCACCCTCAGTAGACGCTTTGGTAATATTAAAAACTACAAGAGATAGATAAGGAAAACACTGAAGGAAGCAGAAGGTTAGCTCAGATGAGGTCAGGAAAGGCCACGCGAAGAGAGCGAGAACAGTACTGTTTGGGGAAGTCTCTGATGCAAGTGTGTGTTTGGTGAACTCAGGACCAGAAAAAAAATGTAGTGAGAATGGAGAAGTAGCTGTGACCTATGTATAACGTCTGGGAAAGGCTAAATATTTATTTGAGAGGGATGCGAAACATGGATACCTTGGGTAAGAATTTATATAATCTGATTTTTTGGTAACCATCGTATTTGAAATAACACACACATACATTTATAGTTATGACAAAGTGAATTTACAGAGAACCAAAACTTCAGTGAAGAAGTAGAAAATTGGCGGCATCCTGGACACCCCATGCCTTTCGTCATGATTGAAGCATTCTCCCTTTATTCACACACATGCATTTCCACAATTCTAACTTTAAGGTAGACATTTTCATGACTTCCTTTATAGTCTTAAACTTAAGTGTGCATCCCTCCTACACTCTTGACTTTTTTTTTTTTTTTAACCTTTATGGTGTATAATCACCCAGGATGTATTCTTTTGGACCTGATTTTCTCCACTCTGTTTTGTCTGTAAAAACCCCCTAAGTTACTGTATGGACTGTAAACTGTCCATTTATTAAATACTATATAATTTGTTCTTTTGTGTAATTTTTTAATAAAGGTAATTTGTATAATTTCCATATAAAGGTAGATTGAGTGTTTACCTTTATTTTCACTTACAAGCAGTTGATGTTCCTTCTACACACATTGTAGCACACACTAGTTCTGTGCTGTATCCTAGGAATATTAATTCCCCATCACGGGTTGTACGTATCCTCTTATCTTTACTTATTACATGGATTATATTCTTATAATTAGCATGTGATGCTTCCCTTTGTAATACCTCTTGGACAACCTAAAACCATAGAATCAAACTTTAGCAAATCTAATGAATATGATTTCTTTTTCGTAGAGGACCACTGTGGCTCTGCTTTGAAGAGAATATGCTCTTACAGGGCAAGAGGGGAAGCAGGAAAGATGCCAGACATCCGTAGTCATCAGAGAAAGGCAAATCAAAATGGCACCACTCTCTGCAGGGTTACTAGGATAGCTATAATAAAAAGACAGGTAGCAGCATGTGCTAGCTAAGACGTGGAAAAACTGGAACCTTTGCATGTTGCTGATGGGGATGTGAGGAGATGAATTATGATGCGAGTTCTACAACGTGGTTGGACCTTGAAAACATCCTAAGAAGTGAAAGAAGCCAGTCACACAAAAATCACATGATGGGATTATGTCATTTATGGCACATGTTCAGAATAGGCAAATCACAGAGACAGAGTAAGCCCACGCTTATTAGTAAGTAGAGGAGTATGGGATTGGAGAGGGACTGCTCACATGACTGAAATACTAGATTTCAGAGGTGGTGTACAGCCGATGCCAGGAGGGAGACAGACGGACAGACAGACAGATTAGGGATGGTGCATATGGACATGTATAGGTGGAGGCCAGAGCTTGCCATTGGGTGTGTTCTTTTATCACTCTTTTACCTTTTCGTTCCTTCCTTCTGTCCGTCCGTCTGTCCGTCCAGATTTACCTAGACATCTGGTGAGCGAGAGTCCGGGATCCTCTGTCTCTGCCGCCTCAGTGCTGGGAGTGTGTGCCACTATGTCTGGCGTTTTACGCGGACACTGTGGTCTGAGCCTAGGGTCTTCATATTGGAATGGTAAAACCAACTGAGCCATAGCGTCGGCTTCTAAACTGAAACCATGAGTGCGCATCACACTGAAGGTTGTTTGCATTCACGATGAGTTTGTTTGTTAAAAGCTTCCAAGCGAAGTTGGATGACATTTCAGCATGTTCTGTTTAGTGAACATGCCCCTCTTACTTTGTAGTTCGCTCTATCGGCTCCATTGCACTTAGGAAAGCAGAAGACATTGACTTCAAGTACCACTTCGACTTCTTCAGTGTCAACTTCAATGAGGAGTTGGTGGCGTTGTACGGCGGAAGTCTTCAGAAGCAGACCAAGTTTGTACACGAATGCATTAAAGCCATTCTCAAACTCTACAAGGTAGGAGGTGAATATGCAAATCAGTGGTGTAAGCTGTCAACCTCTTTTTTTTTTTTTTAAGGACACAAAAAAGACTTGTTTATATTGAAGTTGAAACAAAAATGCAAAATGGCAGTACTTAAAAAAAAACCCATGTGGTATCTTCAATTCAATGCTAATTTAAAGATCTAAGCTGAATTTGAAACTTCCTGGTTCCTTGAGAGACCCTATCTCAGAAGATAGGGTGGAGGGTCCATGAGACCACTCAGCACGTAGATACCTGGCGTGGTGACCTCAGTCCAGTCCCTAGAGACCTCCCACCTCCCCGACTTGTCCCTGATACTCACAGGTGCACACATACCAAACAACATCAAATCAAAACCTAGGATGACTACATTACTACCTGCTCAATAGGTTTTAGAGAAAGGCGTTTCATCGGGGATAAAGGTGGACATTTTAAAGACTTTGAGTTTCATCCTCAGCCCCCAAAAGAAGGAAACTCCATAATGATGAAAGGGTCCATTTATCAAGAGAATGAAACAATCATTTGTGTGCATCTAATCCTTCCAAGTTCACAAAGCAAAATCCAGTAGAACCCAGGGAAGAAGTTAGCATTATTCGCACAATTAGCACGCGTGATTCCAGTTACTGATAAGAAAATCAGTGAAACTATGGATTTGAGCACCATGCACCAGGTTTTGCTATATAATGTTTATTGATAATTTTAGAACATTATACAACTAGAGGAACATAATCTTTCTCAATGAATAATGAACATTTACTAAGCTGTGTTCAACGCCAGGCCATATGTTGAGTCATGTGTATTAATAATCAGATATCAAAGTACGAAAACCATGCAATATATTTTCTGAAAATACCAAAGTCAAATTAAGTTACACACACACACACACACACACACACACACACACACACACACACACACACACAAAAGCTTCTGTTACTTCTAGATTACCCAGTTTTAATTTTTAATTAAAAAAATTTTTTTTACAATTTATTCAGATTACATCCTGGTTGTTATCCCCTCACTTGTGTCTTAATGGTCCCCGCTCCCTCCTTCTTTCACACTATTCCCCTCCCCTAGACCTCTGACAGAGGGGACCTCCTCCACCACCATATGACCACAGCCTGTCAGGTCTCATCTGGATAGCCTGCTTCCCTTTCCCCTGAGTGCTGCCGGGCCCCCCAACCAAGGGGAAGTGGTCAAATTGGGGTCACCATAGTTCACGAAATTTCAAGATACTTTGAGTTGAGTTAAAATGAAAGTGCACATCAGAATTTATAACATTTTGTACAGGTACAAAATTGTCAATAGTAAAAAAAAGAACCTAGAAGGTTAGATAATGATTAAAAGAAATATTGTTTCTGAATGCTTATGTGAGAAAAGAATATGCTTTCAAATCATAAGCTTACAACCTTTATAAACTGGGGAGAAAAGAAAGTTAATAAAGTTAAGTAGAATAAGGAAATAATGTGAAATTGGAAATTAAAGAAATATAAAACAACAGAAAAACTAACTTCTGCTAGCAGTTGATTCTTTAAAAAGATCAACATTTGGTAATTATAGCTACACTGATTTGAAAAATGAGAAAACAAAATAACAATATCAGGAACTAAAGATGATACAATTCTACAGAGCCTACACATTTGAAGAGGTGATAAAAGAATACACACACTTTCATGGCTGTAAATTTAATAACTCAATCATATAAAGTTTTTGAAGCATAAGTTATAAAATTGACATAAGAAGAAACAGAAAGTCTGTATAACCCTGTGTCTGTCAGATTTTTTTTGAATTTGTAATTGAAAAATTTACCATTAAGAAAAACAGGCTAAAATGACTTTCAGTGAACTTCTAGTCCACATTTAAGAAAGAACAAATACTGATCTTAAAACAACAACAGCACAAAAAAAAAAAACTTCAAAAGAATAGAGGAAGAAACAGACTCAGTTTTCAGTTCAGCATAGCTCTGACAGCAGAACTCCACAAGAACTTTAAAAAAAGAATTAGGGAGTTAGAATTCTCTTTTAGAAAACTGTAGAGAGCACAACAGTCATTGAAAAAGAAACTAAAGAGTTAATATTCCTCAAGACCATACACACAAAATCCTCAACCAAATATTGGTCCGCCAAACTCAGCAGTATAAAAATATAATGTATCATGAGCAAGTAGAATTTACTTGCAAGAATACTAAACTGGGTTAATGCCTAAATGAGCCAGTATAGTCCATCACAGGATCCTGTAGAAAGCCGTTTGACCACACTAGCAACTGTCCATGGCTTAATGTATAGGAAGAGGAATATAAATTCAATGCAGGAGGAATAGAAATTAGCACTCTCTTCCTGAGTAGTCATGAGTGTATGGAAGGGGAAATGATCCTCTTTAGGTACAGGTAAAAACTGACGATGTGCTACATGCCACCCACAGCTAACAAACCTCAACGGCATATAGTAGGTAGTTTGTTATTTTTTCTATTTCTGCTTTGGATTTATATAATGAACCCATTAAATGTGTAATACAACTAATAAATATGTTTGGGATAAGATGCTGACAAGGATTTCTGTTGCAAGCAAGTACAGTAAGAGTTGGAGGACAAGTGGCTCTCACGGAGTGGATACGATACAGACATGGAAAGGAACATTCTGGGTAGAGAAGACTCCGTCCGCCACACAAGACTGAGTGCATACTGAGCTGTATAAACCAAAAAGCAGCTTGGGTGGGTCAGATAGGCAATTGTAATGTCCCCCCCCCTTTTATCTAGGGTGGTATGGGAGATGGTTGAGCAGGTTTTTGAGTAGAGAAGTGACACACTCTTACTGAAATCGTTATAGTGTCCTGCTGGTTATATTAGAGGATAAACTGAAGGGACGTAGGGTAAATGCAGGGAAAGTAGGTCGGAGCCTATTGAAGTCTCAGGCAAGAGCTAATAGTGCTGTAAATTAAGTTGGTAGCAACTGAAGCGGTGAGAAATGGACACATTGGTGTTCGAGGCTGAGGCAGCAAGCTTTGCCGGCAGGTGGCAGGTTCAAGTTCTGTGCGAAAGAAAAGGAAGAGTTAAGAATGAGTACAGTTTTCTTGTTTGGACAACTGAAGGGCTTGAATTGCCTTTGACAGGACTGTGTAGAAGAGACCTGGAGGCAATAAGGTCTAGTTTAGACAGGTCGAGTGGAACATGCATACGTATTCCCGGGATGTCAGCTGTACAACAGGAGCTCAGGCAAGGCTGGAGCTCAAGAGAAGAGATCCAATCGAGATTAGTTGGGAGTTAGCAGTAAGTATGTGTGTAAAGCCAGGGGAGGAGATGAGATTACTAGTGTCGCCAAGGTCAGTGTGTGTCTGTGGGGTGGGAGAGAAGTGAGGAGGGCTTGTAACACGTGGCTGCCACACAGTGAAAGGACACAATGAGATTGAGAAGGGAAGCACACAGGACAGCGTCTGAGGAAAGCAGGTACAGGCTTCCCCCAGCTCTCACCCAGGTGGGGCAAGCCGTCGGACTTCATTCTCCCATCAGCAGTGAGGAACATTGGAGACTCAGTGCCCCAAGTTTTCACTAGAGGCAAATTCTGAAACTTCCTGCCTAGCACATAGCAGAATTCTAGCATGGAGGACAGCAGGTGCGCCACAGAAACCATATTGTTTGCCTTGTGGTTCTCAACCTTCCTAATGCTGTGACCTTTCGTAGAGCTCCTCATGTTGTTGTGACTGCCCCCCCCCCCCCCCCCGCCAACGATAAGACTTTCATTGCTACTTCATAACAGTCATTTTGCTACTGTTATGAATCATAATATAAATATATGCTATGCAGGATATCTCGTATGTGACCCCCTGTTCAGCCCCACAAAGGGGTCACAACCGACGGATCAAGAAATGCTGATCATAAGAGTGGCAAGAACCAAAATATAAGGTCCCAGGCTGAACTCTATAGCAAACTTGTATTTAGTTCATTCTAAGGGTAGCATACTCAGGCCTTCCATGTCAGCTCTCTCTTTTTTTTGTATAATAACAGAAGAAAAGGTACATATGAAGAATTAGTATTGGGCAGGGGCTGGGAAGGAGACAAACCTTGGTTTAGAAGGACAACTAAGAACAGCAGTGGATCCATACTTTTTGTTTGCTTGTTTTTGGAATGCTCTCACTATGCAGTTTTGGCTGACCCAGAACTCACTGCATAGATCACTGGCTGGCCTTGAACTCACAGACAGATACCCATCTGCCACTGCCTCACTAGTGCTGAGATTAAAGGTTTGTGACACCACACCGGATAAACAAAGATTATTACTGTTTTTTTTTTTCAATTAGTTAATTTCATGTCTGTGGATATCTTGTCTGCTTGGATGTCTGTGCACCATGTGCGTGCCTGGTACCCGTGGAAGCCAGAAGAAAACACTGGATACCCTGGGACTGTAGTTTCAGGCTGTTGTCCTCATCTGCCATGCAGGTGGTGGCAGTTGAACCCCAGTCATTTGGAAGAATTAATGAACTTAACTTCTGAGCCATCTCTCCAGCCCCATGAAAGGTTATCTTTAAGGCATACCAACTTAAAGAATTACGTAACCAATGAATAAATGTTTAAGATGCTACTTTATTTTTTAAAACTCAAATCCACCGTAGAGAAATAATTTGAAGAGATTCCATACTTATACATTGCTGCAACAGCTGTAATTGTCTTGTCTTTTAAAGCTATTTTCAGTGCCCAGTATTCTGATTTCTTATATATTATACAATTTAATATTCTAATATATTCTTAATATACTTAAACCTCAGATTTTATGCAACCTAACAAATGAATATAAACATGATTCACTAACTCAAGAATTCCATGTTCAGTTTTGAAAACCATAACCCAAAACGTAATTGTTAAAGTGATGTCACGTAAGAGTACTAACATACTGTTTAAATTGTGTGAAAACAGATTATCCTATCTCTGAGGGATGCTACTATATTGCTCATACACAAACAAAAGCACTAAGTATTTTTCTTATGATACTAAGATTTCTGTCATGATGATTGTTTTTTTTTTTTTTTTTTCTTTTTTTGAAATAGGGTCAAGAATTTGCTCCCACAAGTGTGGCAATAATTGGTCATTCTATGGGTGGCCTTGTTGCCAGAGCATTGCTTACACTGAAAAATTTTAAACAAGATCTGATAAATCTTCTTGTTACTCAAGCCACTCCTCATGTGGCCCCCGTGATGCCCTTAGATCGTTTTATTACTGGTGAGTACTGGTACATTGAAACTGACCTCTTCTGGCCAGGGTGATGTAAGCAAGTCAGTGTGGGTATTTCCATTAGAGTTTTAATTTATTTTTTTTTTTTAACTCTGTGTGTGAAGCAGTTCATTTGCAAGTCAGCACCTCTAATTCTCAGCGTCACTCATCTGTTTCAGTCTAAGCTTATCGCTGAATGTCAGTGGTTTTCTTCAGCCACTTAAACATGATTGACATGACACATGTTGATTACACAAGCACACCCTGGGTGCTGTAACTTCTGTTATTCTTGGGAACAGTTCTTTGTCTTTTAAGAGTTCTCTTATGTGAAACTTGGCACGTCAGAATCTTACAGTAATAAAATTAAGAAATTTTTGTTACTAAAGTTGTTTGAATGTTTTTGTAGTGCTCCTAATAATCATGAACGAGTGTGCATTTAGGAAAAGAATAAAAAGCTGAGAATCGTATTTGTTAGCACCTTTTCTATTGCGTTTTGCACAGCACATACAGGTGAGCCATGGAGTTGAGTTAGAAATGATTTCAAATGCACTTAAAATTAATCTTTCAAGATCGAATCTCTTTTTCTTTTGTTTTGTTTTTAACTTATTTTTGTTATCTATTGTTTTGAGAGTTTCATACAACACGTTTTGATCATATCCATCCTCCTCCCCCAACATTTGTCTGATTATTCCCCAACCCCCTACCTTCCCATCCTTTTGACTTTCTTACTCCTTTAATCCCTCAAGACCAATTTGTGCTGCCCAAGTATTCCTGGATGTACCGTCTTGCCCTGGAGAGTGGTCAGTTCATCGGAGGCTCCGCTTTTAGAGAAAGATGATTTCTCCTCCTCCCAGCAGCTAATAATTGCCAGTAGCTCAAGGGTTTGGGGGTGGGAGTGTGTGCCTAGTTCCTCTCTCCTGGCTGGGGATTTCGTCTGGCTTGGCCCTGCACAAGCCCTGCACAGGTTTGCAACCTGCTGTTGGAACCCACTGTAAGTACATAAGTGCACTCCCCTGCTGTATCTAGAAGCAAATGTCTCCTTCTAGCTACCGTCTGCTTCAGCTACTGCGCTCTTTCTTTTTTTTTTTTTCCAGACTTGAAATATTTTTATTTAATTTTTTAAAAATTTATGTGTGTTGGTGTGAGGGTGTCAGATCTTGGGAGTTACAGACAGTTGTGAGCTGCCACGTGGGTGCTGGGAATTGAACCCGGGTCCTTTGGAAGAACAGGCAGTGCTCTTAACCGCTGAGCCATCTCTCCAGCCCGACTGCGCTCTTTCTTCCCGCTCTTTTTCCAGTGATCCCGAGCCTTGGGCAGCAGGGTGCAGTATATGTCTTCCCTTTAGGGCTGAACATTCTGTAGCCTACTGTTCTCTCCCTCTTGTCCGGTTACGGGTCACCAGGTTAATCACCGCCTTTTGCAGATAAAAGCTTCTCAGGGTGAGGGGTGGGCGAGAGGTGCAGGGATCTGTAGATGGAGTGACCAAGTCACTAGGAGTCAGTTTAATCCTATGTCCATTTAATAGCATAATAGGTTTTCCCTAAGACCTGTGACCTATCTGGGCACAGGTTTCTAGCCCAGAAATGGTACAAGGTATGCATTTCATCTTGTGGAGCAGGAATTAAAAATTGATCAGAAAGTTACTGGTTCCTCCCATGATGCTCCTGCCACTATTGCACTTGAGGGCATGTCTTTCCAGGCTAACCATTGCTGTTGCTTTCCTGATTTATAGGAAGGCATAATTGGTAATTACTTTTCTCCTTTGTTAGGTTACGTAGCATCTTTTAGCACTATTAGAAATAGCCAGTAGGATGAAGCTTCCAGGTCTATATCAACTGGATCTCACCATGTTCAGTGACTCAGTCATGTGGCCTCTTCAGCAATAGGATCTCATTGTCAAATAGAGCCTTGTATTTCCTAGACAGGTTGCATCCCCATCCCTGAAGGATGTAATTTTCATCCATACTGCCAAAGTCCTCCACTTTGCCTTCTCCAGGGGAGAAACCGGGACAGGACGCAGAATCCAGCATTCGCTTCACCTCTTGGGCTGCCTCGCTGACGGCTCAGGCACCTGATCAATAAGGATGATTGAAAGCAGAGGGAAGGGAGTCCAGGATTCCTTCTCTAGTGACTCTGGGCTGGCTGTGCTGCTAATGAGGAAAACTGAAACTGACCGCTTTCCTCCTGTGGCCAGGGCTGTAAAAGCGGCTTGTAGTCAAAAACTGCGGGGGGTTGTAAAAAGGCTTTTTGATCTGAGATCAGCTCCTGTGCAGGAGGAACAGGCCACTGTGGAGGCCCTCAGCAGCCTTAAGTACATCTTAGAAGGCTGATGGTAATGCCCCGAGTCTTCTGACTTATTTGGGGATCTCCAGGGAAATGAGAAATAGGAGAGAGACAGAAAATAGACCACTTACTCACCCACACAAGTGTTCAAGAGGAAAAGATGGATGAAGTTAAAAACCTTAGCCCGTACATACACATAGACAAACAATTAGACACAGAGACCTATACATACTGTCAATGGATGATACAGAAGGAGCTGCTTACATATAGACAATTGACATACATTCATGCAACATATGTATAAAAAAACAGATGGGCACACTTACGCGCAAATATCTATACACATATGTACAACTCATGGAGGAAGCAAATTCCAGCACACTTCAACCCCTGTTTACTGTCTGTCGTAGCTTTATCCTTCTAAGACAAAGCTCTCTTTGTCAGAAAAGGAACTACCTCAGAGTCAAAAAGAGCAATTATTCACCACAAGATGAATGCAACAGGGTAATGGGTTACATGTTTATTCATTAAATACTAAACATTTCTTATCTGTGTATCCATCACATAAGTTCATAGTGAGTTCAGAATAGCAGAGGTTGACAGGGCTTAAAGGTAATAAGATCTAAGAGGTTACAACAAGGTATCTGACTTTTCAATTAGGACTGACCTGGCTACACATTAGGCAGCTATTTCTTAGTGTTTGTAGTGAGTTCAGGACAATGATTTTATGTGTCTTTCATTCCAAGATTAGTTAATTGTCTGTTCTCAGCGTATACAGAGACTCCTGACTTAATCTCTAGAGCTAGAGTGAAAACATACCTGAGTCATAAACCTATCTCAGGCCCGTCTCTGTCCTAGTGAAGTTTATGTGTCAGAGACAAGTAAAAAACAAAATCACAGAATTCCTAGCAGATTTAGTTACTCTATAGGAAGGGCTGAAAAAGACACTTGAATAGATTTAGGAGTCATTATCAAGAATTATAAAAATCATCCTCATAATGATTCTGCAAGAATCTGCCTGGCAGAGAAAAGCAATTATAACAGCATAGGCAATGAAGATATATATATATGATGCCATATATATTATACACATACACATATATATTCATATATCTGAAGGGTACAGGAAATACAAGCATGGAAAAGCAATCAGCAGCAAGAAGCAATCCAGAGATGAGCCCCCTAGGGGCTTTGCCTACTAGGCCACGCCCATCACAGATACTGCAGAGGTGGGTACCTCCAGTTAGCTCACTTGCTTGCCTGTTCCTCCAGATTGGCTCCCAACACAATACTGTCAGGCTTGATTATTCTCAAGGGCAGCAGTAATCTGCCTCTAATGCTGCCACTCTGAGAGCAATTCTTATGCTTAGGGGACTTTTCCTGGGTTATAGGAAACCTGTTTTCGTCCTACTTTCTGATTTCATATTTCGTTAAATCAGAATTAGAGTGAAAAAAAAGTATCTAGGTAGTCATGTATTTAAAGTTTTTTGAGAGATATACATATGACTTTCAGAACAGATTCCCTGTTTATATCTTTAAATGAGGAAAGAGGTCCTGCACTGGGCCCGTCCTTAGAAGGCCATCCCTGACCTTACCCCTCCTCACAGAGTAAGAGGGATGCGTACACTAAACAGCCTTTCTCCTTGTAGCTCATATCTTATTCCCAGACCACGGCTGAGGAAACTAACCCACCAGGTTGCTCATTTGCTTTATTTTTGGAGAGTGTTCCTGTAGCCCTCTGACTAAACTGAACTTACTATAGCTGAGGATGACTTTGAACTCTTGTTCCCCCTGCCTCCCATTGCTGGGTTTACAAGTTTGCAATACCATGCCAAGCTCAATTTTTCTTACTCGTGTGTCCCAAGCTCTTCCCAGGGCCTAGGTGGGCCTCTTACATGTTTTTGTTCTAAGATCAAGTATGCATGCACAAACTTAAGTTGGGCTATAGACAAGGTGTGGCTCTGCAGTGGGGCTTGGGCGTTCATACAGGGTTCTCAAGATTTCAGATAACGTTAGATTGGGAGGAGGGAGAAGGTGACACAGCAGTGGACCAGAGTTCTGCTCTTCTGTGTCGTCAGAAGCTGGTGTCTAGCTTTAAAGTCTCTCTCTGAGAATTCTTAACTTTAACTCGCTTACTAAGTTATCTCAATAGCTTGTCAAGAAAGGACTAGGAAACAGTTAATTCAGTAGCTTCATAAATGTGATTTTGACTTTTAATAGTTTTTTAGCTCCATTGATGTTTGCCCCAGGGTCTCCATATGTCAGATCTTGGAGGACTTGGTGATGTCTCAAGTGCAGACTGCTGACATCTTTAATGAAGAGAACATTGTATAGCAAATGTTTAAGCCACGAGTGGGATCTGATGGAGCAACACAATGTATTAAGTTTTGATGCTGAGGGAAAAAAATGAGATCTCTTTGTCCTGATCAACACTAATTTTTTCTTACTTTTCATAGATGATGTAAAAGATTGGAAACTTATCATAGATGACGTAAAAGATTGACTGGAAACTTATCACTTTAAATTTACTGCTAAATTTAATGGTTGAAATTCTAAGCCTAAGATTTTCTTCCGAAATGTAAAGTTATTTCCTAATAGTAACTTTATTTCCTAAAGTTATTATGACACTGTCCTAGTTGTAAGAACTTAAGTAATGGAGTGTGGTAGTGGTTATCCAAAGCAGGTTTGTTACGCCTTCCAAACCTTCTAAAGCTCCACCTTGACTGGGGAAGTGTAAGTCTGTTCTGAAGACCACTTTATGGAGGATAATGTATATATAAAATGTACATATTTAATGTATACAATATGATGGGATTGAATGCAGCATATTTCATGAAGCTAGCACCACTAATGTCTCCTTAGCAACATCTACACGTTCTTTGTTACAGTCTGTGGAGCATCATTCTTCTTAGGTAGAGAGATGTTTTTGCAGTGAACTTAATGAAAGTCGGTACAGTTTGGCCTTTTTTTCTTTACTGCACCTTTAGCATCTCTCAGGATTTGCACTGTAACTTACTGCAAATGTGGGAATAAATGCAAATTTCTCAAAATAGGGAAATGTGAATAGCATTGCTTATAGATCAAATAACTTAAGCAGAAATACAGATAATTATTGTATTAGTGTTATAAGTATGGTTGTTTGAAATGACTTTTTTTTTCAGAATTTCCTTTTTATTTCCTTCCAGAGTTTTATATGACTGTAAACAACTACTGGGTTTTAAATGCTCGGCACATAAATCTGACCACGCTTTCCGTGGCTGGAGGGTTCCGGGATTACCAAGTTCGCTCAGGACTGACTTTTCTGCCAAAATTAAGCCACCATACCAGCGCCTTATCTGTTGTGGTAATTATTTTAAAGATTCTACGTAGTAATATGGTAGGCACAATGGAACATCGAAAGGAAAATAGTGTCTACCCGCTTGTAAATGAGAGCTGAGTTGGTGGAGAAGGCCGTGTGTGTGTGTGTGTGTGTGTGTGTGTGTGTGTGTGTGTGTGTGTGTGTAAATGATGATGAATGTGTTGAGAAGGCAGAAGCATAGATGCTTATGCCAGAGAATGTAAAAAGGATGTTAGAAACTTTAATGAAAATGATAGTCTCTCATCCAAATAAGAACCTGTGCATCGATTAGAGATGTGACTGTGAGAAAATATGGATTAAACCCAGGGGCTTCTGGTTACACCTGAGTGTGATGGTGCATATAACATTAACAGAATGCAGGACACGCCCCATCCTCTTGAACACTAACTTTGAAGAAAGACTTGCCAATTTCCAAAGAAAATGATTCCCCTTGATAGTTTAAGTACAAGTAAAGTAAAATCACAGTTAACTTGTCCTGCCAGAGGTGTCTTTTAGAGCGCCTGTACAATCAAAGGCGCAGCCCTGTAGAGTGTGGTCTACCAGTGCTTTGTGAGACCATGGTGGTAGAAAGTCACTGTTTCCGAGTTGTTCGGATGTGTTGTTGCTGTACTGTTGGAAAGGCACCCATTACTTCTGCTCACACACCATTAGAAGAAAGACGGCTAACCCTTTTAAGAAAAAAGTTTGTTTGTTTATTTGTTTATTCACTTCGCACCCTGAACACAGCCCTTATCCTCTTAATCCCACCGTCCCACCCTCCTACCCCTTCCCCCTCCCCTTCTTCTCAGAAAAGGGGAGCCCCCTACCCATCAGCCCACCCCAGCACATCAAGTCCCAGCAGGACCGAGTGCATTCTCATCTACTGAGGCAAGGCAAAGCAGCCCCACTGGGAGGAAGTGATCCAAAAGCAGACAACTGCATCCATCTGTGTCAGAGACAGCCCCTGCTCCACTTGCTAGGGGACCCACATGACAACTGAGGTGCCCATCAGTTACATATGTGTAGGAGATAGGCCCAGACCGCGCATGCTCTGTGCCTAGTGCTTCAATCCCTGTGAGCCCCCACGGGCCTAGGTTAGTTGACGCTGTTGGTCTTCTTGGGGAGCTCCTGTCATCTCCAAGTCCCTCTGTTTCCCCCACTCTTCCATCACCACCACTTCCACAATACTGCCTAATGTCTGGCTGTGAGCCTCAGCCCCTGTTTCAATCTGCTGCTGGGTAGAGCCTCTCAGGACAGCTGTGCTAGGCTCCTGTCTGCAAGCACAGCAGAGTATCATTAATAGTGTCAGGGCTTGGCTCTCTCCCAAGGGGTGGGCCTCTAAAGCAAGAGAGGCCAAGGGATTTTAGCCACACTGTTTGCTGTAAAGAATGAGTAAATTTTAGTGGACAGTTAGTGGTTCCAAAAGGATCCACCCTTATAAAACGTATTTATTCATATTAATTATATTTGTCCTTTGACAATTCCATAAAAGAATATAATATATTCTGATGACTCTCCTATCTCCTTTATCTCCCTTCCACCCTTACTAAACTCCTCCTTCTCCACGAATCTCTATCCCATACTCACATCTGTTTCCTTTGGTTGTGACCCTGCTCAGTTTAGCGAGGGCAATCTGTGTGACTGTGAGTTTAGATCTATCCATTGGAGCCTGATGGTCTTACCTGTAGGTACACAATTGCCCAGAACCTGTCAGTAGCCAGTAATTCACCAGTAAGGGGTTGGGTCTCATGAGCAGCTCCTCCAGCCGTAACTGACTGTTGGCAGGGCTCTTCTTGTACAGACCCCATGCCAGTAACCACAGCTAGTGTGAGCGCAAGCTGGCATTGCCTGTGTCCTGCCTGGAAGATGGCTTTTCACGGCTGCTCTCCCTGTAGTGGGGCTCTGCAGTGTTCTCTTAGCTTTAGAGGAAGGGAGGGGTAGTGTCTGTGTTGCCTTTATCAAGTCAAAGAAAATAAAGTATTTTTATATCCTTGGTAATGGTAAATGCTGTCACTAGTAGTTGAATTATTATTCTGCTCGGCAGCTAATAAAGTCTTAGAACCCCTAGAGAGTTCAGGTTGTCAGAACTTTTAGTAATTTATCAACAGTAGTTCCTAAGTATATAAAGTGCCTATAAATTTATAAATAAGAAGGGTAGGGAGGAATAAGAGTTATAGAGCATGGAAATGATCAATATATCATGTCAACATGCGGAAATGCCATAATCAAACTTCTTTATGTGGTTAATATATGCTAACAAATGTCCCTGAAGCACACTCCTGCTTATAAAATCACATCTTAGAACCCACCAAGTAGTAGTTTACTCAAAGCTAAAATCCTAAAATATCTATTGGAACTTGTACATTTATGTAAAAGTGTGAGAAAAAAAAAAGAACTTTTTCGTTTATGTAAAAGTTTTTTTTTAAAGCCTTATGTAAGAAAGATTCTGTAGTTAATAAGATTCTCTAATAAAGATTCTTTGTTAAAGGGATACTAAGGTCAACTTTTTAATTGTGTTCTTTTTTAAAATTTATTCATATTACATCTCAATTGTTAGCCTTTCCCTTGGATCCTCCTATTCCTCCTTCCCTCCCGCTTCCCCACTTCTCCCCTCCCCTATGTCTGTAATTGAGGGAGACTTCCTCCCCCTATATGTGCTCTTAGAGTATGGAGTCTCTTCTTGGTAACTTGCTATTGTGTTCTTAAAATGTTAGATGTTAAACGTCAGCATTGGGTCTGTGGTTATGCTCATTTCTAGAGCTTGAGAACCAGACAGGACATTAGAGAGCTATTACTGCCGGAAATAATATTTTCATCTTTTGTAAAAATGAGCGGTTCAATTAAAGAATTACACAATATAGTGAGGTTAACATTATGTGTTTCTAAATAAATAGTCTGAAAAATCCCGCAAATAGTAACTGTGGTTGGGTTTAATTCTTTTCCGTTTCCTTTCAGAGCTCGGCAGTGCCTAAGACCTGGGTCTCAACAGACCATCTCTCCATTGTGTGGTAAGTTTTTTTTTAAAGATTTTGTTTATTTATTATTGTATATATACAGTATTCTGCCTGCAAGTACACCTGCAGGCTAGAAGAAGGCATCGGATCTCATTAGAGACGGTTGTGAGTCACCGTGTGGTTGCTGGGAATTGAACTCAGGACCTCCGGAAGAGCAGTCAGTTCTCTTACCCTCTGAGCCATCTCTCCAGCCCCGTGTGGTAAGTTTTAACTAGCACTGGTGATTCGTCGTGGTCCTCCTTTCCCACAGATGCAGTGTTTGGTTTGCTAGCTCTCACAGAAGCTGACCCATAAGTAAGCCCGAGAGTGAAAGATGAACAGGGGTGTAGAACTCAAAACCTGGCTGTTGTTTACTTGGTCATGTTTCCTAGACAGCATCTTCTGAAGAAGTAAGATCACTCTGAGCGGCGCCAGCATCAGATACTAAATGTTAGGGTTTGTCGTGGCCAGGCAGAGTCAGCCGTGCCCCGGCCAATCACTGTTCTCGGAGAGAGTTAATGTAGTGATGGCTGCGAGAGAGCAGCAGTGGAAAGCAAGTGGAAACTAAATCGGTACCCAGTGTAAGGAGAAACACGAGAGATTCCACGTGGATCAAGAAGAGCAAAGGCTCCCGTGTCTAGCTCCTTGTTCTCTGGCTTTAAGACTCTCTCTTCTCCTTCCTCTGCTTGCACAAGCCACAGTGTCTTCAAGATGCACACAGTGCAGGCATGTGGGGTGAAGCATACATAATGTGTGCCCTAGCAGGAAGCTACACGGGCGACAGAAAAGCTGTTCTGCTATCATGTGCCTAGAGAGATTTAATTTGCTTTGATTTTTTTTATAGGTTTCAACCTTAGTCTATGTACTTAATAAGAATGGTTCGTTGAAAAAACTGCTTTAGTGTGCAACATTAAAGGGGCATTATAAGTGTAATAATATAATATACTCCATTAGCTAATAGAATTGTGCATATTTGAATCAAAACTGGCAGTGGATGGCTTCTGGGGGTGGCATGGTGACTGGTGGAGTCCCCATTCCCTTATGCGTGTAAGGTGGGACTAACTGGATTTAGTGAGTTAAGAAATGAATTAAGTTAAAGAGGAGGGCATGGGGCTGGGAAGGAGGTGTGACGTAGATCTGGAGAGAACTGGGGAGAAGCAAGGGAAACTATGATTGCTTCTAACATGCATTTTATTTTATTTTTTTGGTATGTTGTCACATTAGTAACAATTTCGAATTGAAAAAGTAAGTATTTATTTTAAGAAAATTTAATCCGTAGCATTTCCTTCTTCTTCTTCTTCTTTTTTTTTTTAGGTGTAAGCAATTGCAGTTGACTACAATTCGAGCGTTCTTTGACCTTATCGATGCCGATACCAAACAAGTATGCATTTTTTAAACTGAAAGCTTATTTTAGCCAAGAGGATGCTCGTGTTAGCACTAATAGATTTAATTCATTTTAGCATGGATGCTAACAGAAACCTGTACCTAGTATCAGTTTAAAGTAGTTCTGAGAGCTGGACGTGGTGGCACACGCCTTTAATCCCAGCACTCAGGAGGCAGAGGCAGGTGGATCTCTGTGAGTTCGAGGCCACCCTCGTCTACAAAGAGAGTTCCAGGACAGCCAGGGCTACACAGAGAAACCCTGTCTCGAAAAACCAAAATAAAATAAAATAAATAAGTAAAGTAGTTCTGAAATGGAAATAATCTTGGTTTCTTCTGATGTAATATATAAACCATTCATTCGGGAAGCAGTGAAACTAGGGCCTCTTTTTAACTCCCCTCAGTTCTTTTTCTGCAAAATTCAGAAGATTGATACATATTTCTCCAGCTCTTATTAAGAAAAATATTTATTACACAGTATTTAATAATCTTAGTAACATATTATGAGCATTATAACCCACCTTAATAGGTACTCTTGAACCATGTTTTAAAGTTTTCTTTAGCACATTGATAATATCAAAATGTAAGCAGTCACTCACAGCTCACTCTCAGCAGAGAGTCCCCTGTGTCCTGCCACAGGTGGAGCCATTTCTGTAATGAGCTCTCATGGTATCGAGTCTTCGAACCATACCCTGACCTGACCGTCATGCTCCTCTTTCACCACTTTATCCTAACGACTGCTGCACAATTGTGGTAGGGATGCTTTGGGCATAGTTAGGAGGCTCGTGCTCCTTAGCTTCCGGTTCCTCTGAGTCGGGAAGAAGCTGGTATCACTCGTCTCCAGCTGCTTTCCCCCAGGTCATCTTGCAGTGTGTCTCTGTCCCATGGGAATGGCGTTGAGAGCTGTGGCTCTGGCTTCCTCTTCCTCCTGGAGGAAGGCTTAGTTTTTGAGGAAGTCTGCATTGCACAGCAGAGCAGTGCAAACCTCAAACTTTAATAGTTGTGTGACTTTAGATAAAATATTTCTCTGCGCCTTAGTTCTTCCCTAAGATGCAGATGAACAGCATCTCATAGAATTCTTGTGAGGGCTGGGGTTGACAGTGCATTGTTTTAGAGCAGTGCCTGGCTCGGTTGTAATGTTGAGTATTATTCAGAGCAATGCTTCGTCAAATTGTCATGGTGTATATGATCTCACTATAGTAATGTTCTTTCTAGATAACTCAAAACTCTAAGAAGAAACTGTCTGTTTTGAATCACCATTTTATAAGACACCCAGCTAAACAGTTCGAGGAAAATCCATCCATAATTTCTGATCTAACAGGTTTGTGGTAGTCACCTTTAAAGTAAACCTTCTCATTGTTATTTTTAGTAAACCTGTTATTAGCACACCGTTGTTAGTGTTTGGTTCTAGTGGGACGCTGGGGTACTTCAAGTATTATGCTCCTACTGTTTACTGATTTCCCTATGTAGTGCTAACTAGTTCTTGGTTTGAAGGGGGAAAAGTAGAAAAGCAAATTGTAAGAGACTGATAAAAGTTTTGTGCTGGAAATAACTCAGAAATAAATAGAAAGGGTTTGGAGTTACGTACCTGCTCACTTCTGCTAGTCACCAACAGGGAGAGCTGTGCTATTTATAACATGTTCATTTCTCAGTGTCATCTGTTCTTCACCTTGAGTAGCTAACATATCACTTGCTTGATGCATTTGCCCTGAGGCGTATACCGCTTTACTCATTTAAGTATTCTGGGGGGAAATGATGCTGGTTCTCTTCTATGAGGAGAATCCCTGTAAGTTGCAGGCGCCGAGCAGATCTGTAGTGCTTTGCTGTTGGTGAGCACTGGCTGACATGAAGCACAAAGAATGTGCACCTGGGTCTTATTTTCTAAAGTAGCCGGGGTTCAGGGAGCCTCTTGCTTGTTATTGTTACTAAGTATTTGTCAGAGTTCAAAAGAGAAAGAAAATTTGTAATGTGGAAACAAAACAAAGCAAATAAATTAATTTCCTTCACATTAAGGGACATCTATGTGGGTTCCAGTAAAAGTGTCCAGGTGGACCTATGTGGCTTATAATGTAAGTATTCTATCGGTGTATTTTTGTCCAAACTTATGCTCATATTTATCTTTAAGAGTTAGGAACTTTTAAGAACAAATCACACCTAACTTTTCCATGATTTACTAATAATTACCTTAATAATAAATATTGACCTCTTTAGTTTACCTATTTTATCATAAATTTGGGCCCTTTTTCTTTGTCGTTCAATTTATTTTGTTAAGGCCTGTACATCCATGTTGGCGGATATGTCTGGTATTCCTCTTCAGTATATTTTCCACTCTTTTATTTTCTTTGAAATTTATTGACAAAATATCAGTCACTTTTTCTTACAAACAAGATATATTTATTTATTACGTATACAGTGTTCTGCCTGCATGTACACCTGCAGGCCTGAAGAGGACACTGTATCTTACTGTAGATGGTTGTGAGCCACCATGTGGTTGCTGGGAATTGAACTTAGGACCTTTGGGAGAGCAGCCAGTGCTCTTAACCTCTGAGCCATCTCTCCAGTCCTATCAGTCCCGTCTTAGGATGGAATTTCATGCTGGGTTGATTTTGCTTATTGCATTTCTGTCACTATTCAGTGTATTCCTTTGCCAGCTTTCCTTTGGTTTAGTTAGTAATTGGTTTAGTTAGTAAAATGCTTGATAGACTCAATTGTTATTAGTTTTACTTTCTTTTTCTAGACTCTCTTCTTGATAAATGAACAGTTTGTAGGGAATGCCTGAATTAATTAATTTAAGAGAATAAAAAAAATGATGATACTCTATTTCTCTCTCATTTATTGACTAGGACTGCATAGAAAAATTTCCCCTTAACTACTAAATTTGTCAAATGTAAGACAAATCCCAAAGGAGGAATGATAAGTGCTTGACTGTTGGATTTTACTGTGTATGTACTGGCTGTGAGAATAGTGAGCTGCATGATCACACTCCTCAGCCGTGACTGTGGTTAACGCCTGTGTATGATACGTTTGCACTCATACAGTTCATTGGACCCAAAGTTCTTCTTTGCCTGACAAGTTGAAGCCATTTTAAGTTTGGTTTCTTACTCTTTTAAAAATCAGCTACTTAGTCATTTCTGTTAGTGTCTTCATTCTCCAAATAAGTGACAAAACATTTCAGCTCAATTTTTCCATCTCCCCATCCAGGGCTTGAATTTTCCATTGAGTTAAGGAATTGGTTTATTTAGAAAATGGTACATGCAAACCGTAATCTGCCCTATGGTTACTAGGTTGTCATTTATAGGACCTTTTCAGTAGCCAGAGTGATAGAAAGTTCAAACATCACACCCATGCATGGTGGTGCACACCACACCTTTAGTCCCAACACTTGGGAGGCAGAAGCAGAAGCAGAGGCAGGAGGATGGCTGAAAGTGTGAGGCCAGCCTGATCTACATGGCAAGTTCTGACCCAGCCATTGCTACACATTGAAACCCTGTATCAAAAACCAAACCAAAACAAAAAGAGTAAATAAAGGTAAATCACGGCACACACAAATGCACAAATGCAGACGCTTCCAAGATGGTTCTACCACAGAATCTTCACTTCACCTCTTTTATCACCTTGTCCTTTACCTTCCATTCCTAGCCATTTGGTTCTTAGTGACAGCAATAATGTAATAATTATTTATTCTGGTTACCATGATTTTTTTAAATGGTGAAATTATTCACTCATTATAGTTAAATTTTTTTCTCTCTTTTTTAGGAATCTGATAAGATTTACTTTACCTTTCCTCTTGCAAATCATAGAAAAATCTACACCCACGCCTACTGTCAGAGCACCATGCTGGTAAGATGGTTGGCACATCTTACTTAAACTTGAAAAGCTGTTGTTCATTCTTTTGGTTTTTACTAATGGTCTAATATAACTAGCTATAACTATCATTACGTTTAGTCGCTGGGAACATTTGTTTGGAACAGTGCTTTGATTGAGAGCTATTAGGCACAGGATAATATTCCATGAACTTGTGCATTCAATTCTTCCCACCTATTCATCCACCTTGGATTTGCTGTACTCAGGATGAGGAATTGGATCATAAACCTTTGTTAGTTTTTAAAGAATAAGTATGGTTGACAAAGCTATCCTGGCGGAGTTCTAGGAAACAAACCCTGTTCTGCTGTTTGGTCACATGCTAGAGTGCAGCTGCTTTTCATAGCAGACACTGTGTAGGACAGTAGAGTGACTGCAGTACAGGCTTACACTCTCAAAGTGATGGCTGTTTCTTTATAGTAAACACCTGCTAAACACACATACACTAATTTGGTCCCATAAAGACTGAACTTGCATCACCCTTGTGCAAAGATGGTGTATAAATTTGTGAAATTTCTTTCTTTCTTTCTTTCTTTTTTTTTTAACCGTTGAGGTCTTTTTTCTCTGTTCTAAATTTTGGTTTTGCTATGTGTTGGGATTCTTTCCTTTTTTTTTTTTTTTTTTTTTTTTTTTTAAACAGAGTGTCACTATGCATTCCTTGCTAGCCTGGAGCTCTCTGTGAGGATCAGGCTGGCCTCGAACTCAGAGATCCACCTGGTCCTGTCTGGCATGTAACTGGACTTTTGGCTACTTTACTGGGCTCTTTTTCCTACCACCCTTCTCCATCTCATCCCTTCACCCCCCCAACACTAGGCAGGAGAGAAAGAAGGTTAGAGGGAAAAGGGGGCATTGATCTCATTAGACTACTTCCTGCTGATTGGGGCATCAAGTTCACTGGGTCAAGTTTGGTCTATGGCATCAGGATATCTCCAACTGGCAAACAGCAACCAACAAACAGCAACCAGCAGTAGATCAAACAGTAAACTGCAACCAGCAACAGCAGCAAATAGTGGCAGCAGCAGGGGGAACAGCAGCAGCAGGGGGGGGGCAGCAGCAGCAGGGGGGGCAGCAGCAGCAGGGGGGGCAGCAGCAGCAGGGGAAACAGCAGCAGCAGGGGGGGCAGCAGCAGCAGGGGAAGCAGCAGCAGCAGGGAGAGGAGCAGGTGCTGCCTCTCTCAGGACTCTGTCGTGTATATGTCCTCTGAAGAGTTCCCAGAAGTCCAAATGTAAACTATCTTTACCTGGCAGAATCACACCTCTGCCAGAGCACGAGACAAATTGTTAACCCCTGTGGGCAACCTGAAGCAGCCCCATATTCCACACTTGGGATTAAAACAAGAACATAGTCACATACCATCAAAATTCTCACTACTCTCCCAAGTCCTGGGATTAAACAGTGTTTACTGGGGGGCTGGAGAAATGTCTCAGAGGTTAAGAGCACTGGCTGTTCTTATAGAGGTTCTGGGTTCAATTCCCAGCAGCCACATGGTGGCTCACAACCATCTATAATGTGATCTAATGCCCTCTTCTGGCCTGCAGGTGTACATGCAGGCAGAGCACTGTATACATAATAATAAATAAATAGATCTTCAAAAAAAGGGGGCGAGGGAGTATGTACCATCATTCCCAGCTCAGGATTCTTTACATTATATTTTCATTTTTCATAATTTAATTCTTTATCTGTTAAGTTTTTGTTATCTGCATTATTTATTTGAGGCTGAGTCTGGCTATGAAGCCCAAGTTGGCCTTTCCGCATCGTGCCCAGGCTCTTGAGTAGCTGAGATTCTGTGTACACATTTAATTACATGTTTTACATGTATACCAAACTCAGACCCCCCCTGTGTTACTTTGCCAGTAGATGTTACCACCTGATGCATCGTATATGGTACAGTTTTAAAGAAAAGGTGGTAGGCAGCCTCTGTGGGCATGGTTCTAAAGAATACTACATTTTAGTGAAATTATTTGCCTCTTATCCCTCTTAGATTTCAGCATCTCTCCGCCTAAAATCAGGATCAGCAACTGATTGTGAGAGAATCGTCTCCAGAGAATGATATTTTAGGATATACATTAATAATGGACTGATAAATTTCTAACTAGGAGGTGTGTTGGTTACTTTCATTGTCACTGTGGTGAAATACATGGAAAAGGCAGTTTAAGGAAGAGTTTGCTTCTGCTGTGGTTTAAGCGGGCACCATCATCACGGCAGGGAAGGCGAGGCAGTCCCTGGCAGCAGAAAGTGCAGCTGGGATCCCTGAGCGCCCACCCCACAGCATCCCATTTCTCCCAGTAAATCCTCACCTCCTAAAGATCCCGCAAAATGGCGTGGCTGGCAGGGAAACAAGTGTCTAAAACATAAGGCCATGGGGAATGGTTCCTATTCAAACCATAGCAGGAGGTCAAAATTATATTGAGAAAAAAAATGCTTGTCAAGTGCAGATTGTTGCATTTGAGCGATTAGGGGTTGTTTTCTGTAGTTGATGTCTGTGGGTGCGCTGGTTTAAATTAGAATGGCTCCTATAGCCCCAAGTCGGTAGAACTGTTTGGGAAGGATGAGGGAGGTGTGGCCTTGTTGGAGGAGACATGTCATGGGGTGGACTTTGAGGTTTCTAAATCCCACACCAATCCAGTTAGATCTCTCTGCCTGGGCCTGTGGCTTGAGCTCCAGCAGCATGCCTGCCTGCCTGCTGCTGTGATCCTCTCTGTGATGGGCATGGGCCCGTGAGCCTCATGCTAAATGCTTCCTTCTGTAAGTTGCCTGGGCCATGGTGTTTTGTCACACAGCAGCAGAACAGTAACTAAGACAGTATTAATTACCATAACAGTCAGTATTAATTACCATAATATGTGAATTTAAAATGTTGTTTTGTAGGGTCCCCCCAACTCTACCCCCAGACAGGGGCTTCTCTGTGTAGCCTTGGCTGTCCTGGACTTGCTTTGTAGACCAGGCTGGCCTCGAACTCACAGCAGTCTGCCTGCCTCTGCCTCCCGAGTGCTGGCACTAAAGGCATGAGCTACTGCGCCCGGCTTCTTTTGGTTTTTGAATGGACTTTATAAACACTGGTTGGATGGAAGGACTGATTTCTTCATCGTTTTATGTGTGACTCTAAGGCAACTCATATGGTTGTCTTGACAGCACTCCACATCACCCTACACTCTGGTGGGAATTCAGTACCATCAGATCTTCGTATCACTTTTGCTTCCATAGAACTTGGAGTAAAAAAAGATCTCAGGTGATGGTGCTCTTTAAATAACCAAAGCTAAATGTAGGATGTTCTGTTTGGGGAAAAAAAAATGAAATCAGTTCTCTTTGCAGCATCGAGTTCTGTGCCTGTGAAGTAGGCGCCTTCACTCTCCAGCACTTGCAGTTGGCTTTCACAGCCAACACATTACTGGTGGTACAGGAGTCGTTGCCCTGGCAGCCAGTGAGAGCGCAGACGATAGAGTAGAAAGCTGTGTATAGGCTAACTTTTTTTTCGACTGAAGGCATTCGTTTTTCATCATTTTTAACTTTCTGGCTATGAGCGTTTGTTTCTAGAAAAGTCTGTCTCTAGTTCATACTTAACTTTTGTTAGAGTGTAGGTTACTATATGTCACTGAAGTGTGGTGGACGTTATAAAACTGAAAGTCTAGGGCAGCAGTCAGAAAGACTTCGATGATGGGCTGCACAGATGCCCTGTGGTCAGTCTCCCGCTGCTGCTGTGGGTCAGTCACTCATTCAGTCCGTTCAAGTTAGCACTCTGCTCCTGGCCTGGCCTTGACCTGTGTGCCTTTAAGAAAATATTGGATGTTTCTTCGTCACAGACTACTGCTTTGTTTGCCTTGATCCAATATGTTATTTCTATGGGTGTTGTCATATGCGACAGGAAAAGTATTAGAAATGTTTGCTTATGTCAGTTTTCTGTTGTTAACCAACAGGATACAAATAGTTGGATTTTTGGCTGCATAAACAGCACTTCCATGTGGTAAGTCTTTTGAACCAATTGTTCATTTTTCTTGACACAAACAATAATCAGAAATTAAACTTTCAGAATAGCTATATGCATATATGTATGTATACACACATATGTATATATATGCACACACACATATAATACTTTTTCTCTGTTTTGCTTTTTGAGATAAGGTCCCAGTCTGTAGCCCAGGCTGGCCTGGAACTTTTGTGTAGCCCAGGCTGTCCTGGACCTCACTTTGATTGTTCCACATCAGTCCCAGCACTGAGATTACAGACATGAACCACAGTAAATGGCCAGAAGAGCTTTATATACTCATATGTTTGTTTTGCTGCTGTGTCAAATTATAAATTTTGTATTTTAAATTTAAATTTAATTTAATTATTGTATGTGTGCATATATTGTGCATGTATGTGTATTCATGTGTGCTCTGTGCATGTGTGAGTGTGTGTGCTCTGTGTGTACGGGTGTGTGCATGTGTGTGCATATGTTCTGTGTGTGTTGTGTGTCCGTATGCATGTGTGTGACTGTGTGTTCTGTGTATGTGTGTGCATGTAAGCTCTGTGTGTACATGCCTGTGTGTCCATGTAGTCTGAGTGCATGCATGTGTGTATACATGCATGCATGTGTATGTGTGCCCATGCATGAGTACACATGCTGTGGCATATGTGTGAATTTCAAAGGGCAGCTGGTGGGAGTTAGTTCTCCTCTTTTACTCTGGATTCAGTTTGTCAATCTTGTGCTGCAAGTACTTTTTCCCACTGACTCACCTCACTGGCCCTGGCATTGTTTCTTAAATAAAAAGAAAAGGAGATTATATACTGGTAATTTTTCACACATCTTATTGGTTGTTAGGAAAAACCAACGTTTTTTTTTCCACTAAGGGAACTCTGTGGATGTACATGTTAAACTACGTGCTCACTGTAACTGTGCAGGCTATCATCCACAGGGCCACAGCTGTTGTTCTTTTAGTCTGAAGTTTATTTGGAAAGTGTAATGTATGGACATATGTCCTCTAATTATATCTTCATATTTATTTCAAAGCCGACAAGGGGTTGATTTATCGTGGAAAGCTGAACTGTTGCCAACAATTAAGGTAAACAGTAGCTTTAGAATTTTATATTTAGATTAAAAAAAATCATGCGGATAGACGTATTAAAATGTGCTCTTTAAATGGTGTTAGAAATATCTTCTTTAGAAATATATTTGCGGAACAGCAAATGATTGGCAGCACTTTGCTTATTGAGAATATGCCTAACTGGCTTGTCTTAGACTGTAAACTGGTTAGTGTATGCTACTGAGAATTCATTTCGGGAGGAAGGACCTTGCAGTAGGGAGGTGAGTGTGTCAGAGAGACGCTGAGTAATTTCTGGATTACATCACATTGTGGTTAAGCAGTTGGATAACTCTTGCGGCTAGTTCTGCAAGGTGGTAAATCACAGCACACTTATCTCCTAGTTGTTACTGATTTCCTTAAGTCACTCCTGTCACTTAGCGAGTCTAAGTTAGTGAGCCTTTTTATTTTGGTTTGGTATGGTTTGGCTTGGTTTTAGTTTTTTGAGACAGGGTTTCTCTGTGTGGCCCTGACTGTCCTGGACTCGCTTTGTAGACCAGGCTGGCCATGAACTCACAGAGATCCACCTGCCTCTGCTGGGACTAAAGGCATGTGCCACCAAGTCTCTTTTAAAAAGATTAATTTGTATATTCTCTTTTTTTTTTTTTTCGAGACAGGGTTTCTCTGTGTAGCCTTGGCCATCCTGGACTCACTTTGTAGACCAGGCTGGCCTTGAACTCACAGCGATCCGCCTGCCTCTGGCTCCTGAGTGCTGGGATTAAAGGCGTGCGCCACCACACCCGGCCTAATTTGTATATTCTCAAAATCTACTGTGGAAAACACAAAATATGTCTATAAATTGATGCTAATATTTGTTGTAACTTCTTTTTCTGTTTTGTTTTGTTTTGTTTTTCGAGACAGGGTTTCTCTGTGTAGCCTTGGCTGTCCTAGACTCTGTAGACCAGGCTGGCTTTGAACTCATAGCAATCCACCTGCCTCTGTCTCCCAAGTGCTGGGATTAAAGGCGTGTGCCACCACTACCTGGCCTTGTTCTAATTTCTAAATTGTGTTTATTATAATTTACAGTCTCTTCTAGGCTTGGTGGTTTCAGTCTTCAAGTAAATCAGTACCATAAAAATAAAATATGTTTTTTTCTACTGAACTCAGATTTGAAACGGAAGATTTCTGGCTAGGCCCAGTCCTCTCCCAATGATACCAATTGAGTTATTTTTTGTCTCTCACTGATACGAATTTCTTTATCAAGGCAGCAGTACTGTGGATTAAATTCATGTCCTCTTTATCACTGAGTCACAGCCTCAGCCTTTAACTTTTTACATCTGAGATGGGGGTGGCCTCACTAAGTGCGCATGCTGCCTTTGGATTCCCTGTATAGCTCAAGTGGGCATTGACCGTGTCATCCTCCTGTTTCAGTGTCCTGAGTAGCTGGGATGCTAATTTGCATAAGCAATGCACTCTGTTAGTTGTACCAGCAGAGAGCAACTTTAAGAGAAGAATAATGACGTCAGAAAGATTAGTCGCTTCTACAACTTTGGTTTTGTTTTTTTGTTGTGGTGGTGGTGGTCTTTTTCTTTCTTTGCTCTTACTTCGTGTATATTCATTTGGAAACGAATGAATATTATTTGCATTTGTAAAACAAATATATAAAGAAGCGATTTTACTCAGTAGCATTTAAAAAAAAAAAAATCTGTCCTTGGTTTTTCCTAATCTTCCAGGCAAAAGCAAACCAGACAGAAGTGTTAGGCCTGATGCTAATTGTAGGCTTGTGTCTTGTTCTCTTGGGATACAGTGAGGATGTTCCTTACATTTCCAACTTGGAAAATCTTTCCGTTTTATAATTTCGGAAGAAAGAAATGACTAAAGACCTTATAAAACATACTCTGCCATGTATTTTAAATGTGTTTCTTAGCCAGGGCTCAGGAAGCAGAGAGAGGCAAGGCGGATGGCGGAGCAGTTGAAGCCAGTGGCGCTGTGCAATGCGGACTTGTCTCTGTATCATGAGACCTTTTCTCAAAAAAAAAAAAATACATTTCATAAGTAAATATTATTTTTTTTTTTTATAAATCTACAAAGAGTGAAAATGTGTTTAGCACACTGTAGGTCCTCGTTTGTTCTTAATTTAGTAATCAAATGTCTGGATCGTAGGCAAAGAAGCTGTTTCTACTGTCTCCTTTTTAATAGTGACTTCTGGAAGGGAGGCTTACTGTACTCTGCAGTCTTAAGTCTAGTAAGATAATATTAAACGCAAACAAACTTCCCCATTACACTTAAAGTTTTCTATATAACATATTAGTGATTTTTACAAGCAGCACAGTTTTCTTTTAAACCATACAAGTGAAGATGTAAAGCAAACTATAGTGGCTCATGTATATGTGTTACATGGTAAATTCAAGGCCAGCCTGGGATATTTACGGGAACCCTGTTTCCAAAAGTTAATAATAATAACAAACTATCTTAGGTCATCATCAAGGCAAGTATACAATACTTGTTTAAAAGAAAAAAAACCAAAAACCAAAAACAAACAAACAAAAACAAAACAAAACAAAACAAAAAAAACCAGTGTTGCCTGAGACTTAACAAAGCTCTTACATATTTAAACAGACTAAGGCCACCTCTAAGTTTTTTTTCCTGAATAAAAATGCTCTGAAAGGCCTCAGGCTGACACTCTGTTTGCTTGGCCTCTCCCCGGCCCCCATGTGACCAGGGTTGTGGTCTGAGGGATCACTATCAAATGCAACTTTCATTTCCTTAATTAGAATGATGTAATGCATTCAAATCGGGCGGCAACTTCAAAGTAACCCCTTCTCCACACCATTGGATGGGCATACAGATAAATGCAATGAAATGATTAAGGGAAAACATTTTGTAGTTTTTAAATGAATATTAATGCCATTCTCAACAAAAGTAATGCCGTGAAAAATCACCACCCTGAGGTGTCTATGCCGACTGTATTTTAATAAACAGGTGGACCGCTCCAGTAAAGCACAAGAAATGCTAAGTGTCAATATTGAGAAGACATGTTTAGTAGCTGTTGGCGTGGACTGCAGCACAGAACAATCGGTCTCCCTAATTGAGCTATATTCGTGCTCGCTGCCCTGTGGTGGGGTTTAGCTGCTTACAGCTGTAATTTATGCGGCCGCTTTTCCACTCTTTAGTTTCCGTTAGGACATGGGAATTTGCTGCCTAGTTGGTCTCTGGTCAGGCTGTTTGAGGGCCGCCTCCTCAGGGCGTTGGCTTCCGCACCTCTTCCTACTTGACCACATTGGTTTCTGAAAAAGTGAAGAAGGCAGGAGCCGGTAGGAACTTCTTAATGCACACAAGCTCATTCTCACTCTGCGTCGACTTCCAGACATAAAGCTGGCTTGAAACCGAAATCTCAGCAGTTATTAGAAAGGCTAAGTCTCCTACCTGCCCAGTCATCAAATATCAGCTACAAAAATGTGGTTTTAATTTAGTGGAAATCGCAGTTGTTCACTCGGTTAAACTGCGTGATTGGGTAGTTTCTTTGTCATGTACTAAATGTCTTGTTGCATGGCATTCATGTAGCCAGTGACCGTTTGCTACGTCAGCTACGTCAGAATTCTTGGAGGTTAGGTTGTGACTTTCCTCCCACATTTAGAAACGTTCGAATATTCTTAGAAATTTACTACCACGAGTGTAGAAATAATACTAAAATGCTCTCTGTAATAGATAGCCGAAGTACAAAAAGAAACATCCAACACTTGGAACCAATTAAATAAAACCTTAATTTTAACGTTTCATCTGAAGGGATGTTTCAAGGAATATTTTAGATTGCCTATATTTAGCAGAAGTTTACTACAAGTCTATCTTTCCTGTAGGATTATTGGCCTGAAAATGTAAATGTGGATATAAATTTGATTTGTGTATGTTTTTATGGAGGTGTGGGAATATGCTGAAAGTTAAATTCAGGGCCTCGTGCGTATAAAGTGAGTGCTTTAAGAGATGATTTTTTTTTTTAATTAGCCCATCAATAAGTACACTTTCGTGATTTTTTTTTCTTTGACATGCATCAGAAATAAAAGCGGCTTTGTATCTCCCCCTTTATTTTCAGTCTCTGACGTTAAGGCTGCAGGACTATCCATCCTTGTCGCACATCGTTGTCTACGTACCGGCTGTCCACGGAATTAAGGTTTGTATTGGCATGCTTAGAGGATGCCCACGTGAAACTTTATTTTAATGATGGCTGCATAGGTACTGGCTTATCTAAAATGATGGCCAGTGTGGTGATCCACCGTAGTAAGTCCCTGAACTAAGCAGAATAAACGCAGATCCTTTTGCTCTTGGTGAGAGCTGGCTCCGCTTTGCCAGTCTTTCCAAATCTGGTTGCTTGCTGGGTCTCGTTTATATGGTACAAGATATCAGGAATTAATAGGAAACACAGGAAGGACTCTATCATTTGTCATCCTGCTATGTGAGGAGAAAAAGAAGAGTGATGAGAAATACATAAAATAAAGTCAGAATATAGCAAGTACATGAAAAGTGCAAATGCCAAGAATATCACTGATGGAAGAAGGGATTCAGGATGGCTGTAAGGAATATTTAAGGGAAAGCAGAATATTCTAGATTAGTTCTGGCAAGCTCCAAATTACTACCATGTTTGGCTATTTAAATTTTAAATTAATTAAAATAAAATAAAAATTCAAATTTTAGTCCCTTTGTTTTATATATATATATATATATATGTATATACATATGTATATGTGTGTGTGTGTGTATGCCAAAAACTCAGTAGTAACATGGCTACAAGAATTGTAATTGATAGTGCTTTCACACAAATCAAAACAAAACAAAAACCAGTGAATGAGAAAGCATGGTATGGGAAACAGTGAATAAGTAAATAATTGTGAAAGGGTGGCCAGCAGGTATAGAGTAATAACGGGCAGAAGGCCGGGCTATGGGATCATTGACCGAAGTGGTGAGCAGGAGCCAATAAGCTTTAAGCTTTAGGGCAGAAAGCTGTAAGCTTTTCCACAGAAAGGAGTGCTGGCATTGGCTCTTTGTGGTAGAGGATGGGCCTGCAATGCAGGGGTAAGCAGCACTGCAGGGGGTTTGAGGGGCTCCCCCCTCCCCCTAACCCCCCATCCCGAGATTAAGGCTTAGGAAGTTGAGAGAGTGACAGGGAAGAAAGTGTTGCTTTACTTCCCTTCCCACACTCCTGCCAAACCTGTACTTAATCACATGACACTTCCGATTACTCTTTGAGGAATATTCCTATTGTATTTTAAATATTTGCTAATTTCTTTATTGTTATCAGCATACTATGAAGTCTGAGATTAACAACCAGATTCCCTTTTTTTTCTTTTCTTTTTCTTTCTTTCTTTCTTTCTTTTTTTTTTTTTTTTTGTATCTCCAATCTGCAAATGAATACCACATTAAATAAAAAAAGAAAGGAAAATCAGAGTTTTTTGAGTGAGGAAGTTGATGAGATTTGTGACCAAAATATTTAGGAAAATTTAGAAGAAATTAGGGAAAGGGTAAGGGAGTGTTGCTGTGAGTTACCCAGAGTCTCACAAGTACCTTTAATAGATTCATTGTTTTGCTTTGCTTAGCACCATTAAGAGGTAGTTCAGCATCTTAAATAGTAAACATTCTCTTTAAGGGTTTTTCTGTCAGGTAAGTCGGTTTTAAATGAGTCTAACAACTTTCCAAAACTTGAAAAGGCCTTTTCTGGTTACACCAGAAATCACAAGACATCAGCAAGCCTTTTCTGCAAATAGGTAATTGTAGCAGACTGATAAATATGCACTACATCTTAATCCCCTTCAGAAAATAACACTGCTGTCTATGCTGTTGCCCACTGGCTCCCACTAGTATGATAACAGGATAACATCTGTGCCTAGCCCATCCTCAGAAAGCTGTGTCCAGAAGGGGGAGGCAACAGAGAGCTTGCACTTTTCTATGAACAAAAACAAACTACAAGCACAAAAACTGACTGGCTTTGGATATTTTAGAGAGAGACCTTTGGGCTCTGTCTTCCTCAGTTAAAGATTTGTTTTATTATGCAAAGCTAACAGTACAGGCAAATCTCAAAATGATTTTTAAAATTAGTATTTTAAATACCTTTGCATAAATGATTGAAATGACCTTTTAAAAAACTGCTTCACTATCTCATGATTCACCCAAAAAGTGCTTTGTAAGAATATGAATAATGCTGTTCAATAAGTGATTTCTCGTCTTTGAGTAGCTGTTTTCTGTAATGGGAGCATTTCTGCTTTGCCTTGTGAGAAGGAATGGAAGCAAAGCAGTTCGCACAGTGATGGTTCTTCCTGTGTGCACGTGCACGCAAGGCTAACAGCAGTCTCCCTCTCCTGGTTTTCAATTTCATACATAGTTGAGAGTCCATCTGTGGGCAAAGGATAACACAGCTGAGGTACCCAAGGAGGAGCTGTCACGGAAGCCGGAGGTGGATGCCGATGGCTTCCATCCTCTTGAGACAACAAACTGCCTTTTATCTATTGTGAGGATTGTGTTCATTTTTTCATCTCCTCCAATGGGACAAAATAATTCGATGGTGTTTGTAGTTATTTGAAACTGTTTCCTTTCCAGATCCTGTTCTTTTTGCAGACAGGTGAAAAAACAGTTTCCCACGCATGCCTAGAAATCTTATTAAAAAGGAAATGTTGTCAAAATAAACATTGTAGCGGCATGCCACATTCTAGGCTTCCTTTTGTGAAAAGCACACTTGTTCATGGGTGAGAACTCGTTTTTCCATTTTCTGTATAACTAACTGGCTGGCCTACAGTAATCTCATACAAACAGCGTTAGCTATAGATGAGTTAGGTGAGTGGCTGCAAATGCCTTTTATAGCCTGACTAAACTATAGATACCTAAAAAAGAAAAAATACAGGATTTAATTTAAAAAGGGCATAAGTAACAAAGTACCCAGAGATGTGCTACGTACTTCATCTTAAATTGCCTCTGCATCACAGTGCTTTGATCCCCTTTTAATAACCTGCATCTAAAAAACACCTCATGTTATAGTTAAACTTTGCAATGAATTGCTATAAAAATGACCTTAAGATAATTTAATGTATTTGAATAAGAAACTGCCTATCTACTCTTCTTGGCATAGCCTCTGCTCAAAGAGTTCTTGCCAGAGTTATAAAATAATCAGTAGTGCTTTCGCCAATGCTGGCGTTTATTTTCCACACAAGCACCAAGAGTTTTGAGTTGAATTCTACATTTTCTAACAAATCAATGTCTTCTATCTCAGTTTGTTGTAGACTGTGAATTCTTTAAGAAAGAAACGAGATCCATACAGCTTCCTGTAACTCATCTCTTTTCATTTGGTAAGTATTTTGTTTCTGAAGCAGAGGCATAGCTTTTTGCAGCGCCAATTTCCGTTGCCAGTCGTAGAGTGTTAAATATTGGCATGTGTAGAGTAGAATTCTTAGGGAGCCATGTGTTTAGTGGTTTGGGATTCAGCAATACTGAGCCAGTAGTCAGCTTCTGAGGAGTGAAAGGTAGAAGGGCTTGTGTCTTAGTTTCTCGTCTCTTGCTGTGATGAGACACCATGACCAAGGCAACTTAGAAAATAAGGAATAGAGCTAGAGCTATACAGAATATGGCAGAGCAAAGGCGTGGAGGCTGCAACAGCTGCGAGTCACGTCTTGATCCCAGAGTAGGAGGCAAAGAGAGACTGGAGACCACAGCAGGCTTTGGAATCCTCAGACCACGCCTACCTGACAAGGCCACACCCCCAAGGGACTCCAGCCAGCTCAAGCATGGCCAACATGGCCCTGGCAGGCCTTGTTCTTCCCTCCCATTCCTCTCTGACTTGCTAAAAACAGATTATATTCCTAAATCTAGGTCCAAGGTCTGTTCCTTTATTTGGCCACTTACCCTTTCTAAGGCTGGCCACCAAGGCCCAGCTATCACATACTGAAGTCCAACAATGAAAAGCCACCTTTGACTCACCTAATTAACATGCCCAATTAAAATTAAACACCTCATCCTAAAACAAGGTTTCCCTTTGTACCGTTACAAAATGCCATGTTCCTATGTGCCCTGTCTGTCTCCTTTCTACCCAGAGGTGGTCATTTGTCCTTAAGGACAAATATCACTCCTCCCTTTCTCCTTTGTTCCCTTCCCTTCTCCCTCATCTTCTACCTCCTGTCTTTGTCACTTATTTCCTGTCCTCCGTCCCCCTGGAGAAAATTAATCTCCATTGTGCTGAGAATTTGGTCTTGGGGGTCCTGAGCTGATACTGGTACTAACAGCCATACCTCCTCTAATGAGGCCACACCCCCTCCAATGAGGCCACACCTCCTCCTCCAACAAGGCCACACCTCCTAATCCTTCCCAAACTGTTCTTTCCACTGGGGACAAAGGATTGAATTACATGAGCCGATGGGGGCCATTCTTATTCCAAACCACCTCTGTATTTTTCCATAGTTATATTGACTTGCAGTAACCAATAGCTTCTATATAGAGAGAGTATTTCCTTATGTGAAATTTATACTAATACTGGCCCATTTTATAGTTCATTTCACAGGACAAACTTTGATTTATTTATTTATTTATTTTTTATTACCTAAACAAGCCTCTTTGTTTCTCTTTCTGATCCTGTGCTTGTGCCTTCAACACTGTCGTGGTGATATTCTGCTCACCAATAGGAAATCATACCTTGGTCCTGTCATGAGCACACAGCATACCAATATTGGTGTCTGTCTTATGAAGGTTTCCTGACTATGTGTCATTAGGGTTTTATTATGTGTATGGATGTTTTGCCTGCATATATCTGTATGTATGTATGAATACCATGTGTGTACAGTGTCTGGGAAGGCCAGAAGAGAGCATCAGATCCCCTGGAACTGCATTTACAGATGGTTGTGGGCCATTGTGTGGGTGCTACGAATTGACTGGACTCGGGTCTTCTGGAAGAGCAACCAGTACTCTTAACCACTGAGCCATCTTCCCAATCCCCACTTAAATGTTCTTATAAGCTTTATTTTGAAAGAATTTTAGACCTATAGACATGTTATGAAAGAGCACAGACTTCCTTTATATCCTTTCCAGTCTTCCCCTGATGTTAACCTCTTACATAAACCTAACATTTTTGTTTGTTTTCTACCGATGGCTTGCTACGTGGCCCGGGCAGGCTGGCCTTACTATGTGTCACTCTCCTACTTAAGCCTCCCGAGGGCTGGGATTGTAGAGCCTGCTTTACCATGTTTGTCTAACACAATCTTTTTTTTTTTTAATTACTTCTATGCGTGTGTATCTGTGTTGGGCATGTGCACATGAATGAAGGTGCCTGTGAGGCTACAGATGTTGGATCCTCCTGGAGGTGAAACTACCTGATGTGGGTACTGGAACCAAACTCAGGCCCTCTGCAAGAACTGTGTGTGTTCTTCACCACTGAGCCATCCTTGCAGCTCCACAATGCAGTTTGTAATCTAAATTAGTATTGGGATAATCGTTGATAAGCTGAGCAGGCTTGGTTTGTTGCCAGTTCTGTCTCTGAGCCTCCTCCAGGTGCCTGCATCGGGTTTAGCTATATCATGTCTCCTGTAACGTTTGTCAATTCTTCGGTCTCTCCATGGCCTTTATCACTTTGAAACATTTCAAGGGTACTCAGTTACTTGTGGAACGCCCCTTAGTTTGCGTTCGTTTCATACGGCCACATTTTCGCGCCGAGCTTATGTATTTTTTGCCAAGAATACCACAGAAATCATGTGCCGTCCTCGTGTGGCAGGACGTGTGATGCTAGTTAAATCTAATTGCTGCTGCTGTTAACTTTGATCTTTGGTTAATTAAAGTGGTATCTGGCAGATGTCTCCACCATGTTAATTACTGCTTTTCCTTTACCATTAATATCTTGGAAGAAATAATTGGAAAAATGTGCAGCTTATTAAACTTTAGCATACAGTGGGCCAGCTGTTCCTTAGCAAGTAATTACTGCTGCATTCTCAGCTTATTGAAATCCTGCCTGAGATAGAGTTGCCCCATCTCTCTCCTTTACTCACTTATTTTTCAATACAGGATGGACTAATGGGTGTGTTTTGAGGGGCGGGGCTCAACAGTGGAGTGCTTGCTTAGCATGGATATTTTACTCATGGTGTTAGCGTTGTGGTGTTATATACCGTTGCTTAGGTTGTTCCAGCTTTGACTTTCAGGGCTCTTAGCTTGGCTCCTGTACGCTTTCATAAGCCACACCCTTCCACACGCTTCAGTGTCAGCGTGCAGCCCCGGCCGGCCTTCAGCTCATCACCCCCTGCTCATACGCCACCACCGCATCAAGTTGTTGAAACTTTTCTCTCAACCTCAAACTTTTTTTTTTCTTTTGGTCTGTTTTGAATGTTATTTAAGCAGGCAAGCACATTTTGGAACGTTCTCTGGTATTATAAATAATGGCAGTGCTTTTAATTCAACAGGGTTGTCCTCAAGGAAGGTGATATTAAATACGAGTGGCCTGTACTACAATATAGAGCTTCTGAACTTTGGACAGGTAATTCTCATGGGCAGAGCAGGAAGGTGCTCAGCTTCATTTGCCGGTTCATTAAACAAATAAACTTAGGTTTGTCTTTGGTTTTTCTGTCTTTGTCAAACTCTATCAGATATACCAGGCTTTTAAAGTCAACGTGGCAAGCAAGTGCACAGGGAGCAAAGGTAAGTACATAGCATTAATGTCTGAAGAGCCAACATGTTTCCTTCGTATTCCTACAATGTTTATTTTATGTCTTTTCTTTCATACATTTTTATATGGAGTAAAATTAAAGATACAATCATGGACAAATATTTCTATTTTCAAGGGATTTAAAATAGACTCTTTCTTAATAGCAAGCCATAGTCATATGTTTAAAAAGTATGATATATTTTGGGGTGGGTGAGATGGCCCAGCAGGCAAAGGTCTGATTTCAATTCCCAGAGCCCATGTAACAGTTGGAAGATGTGAGTGATTCCATTAAGGCTCTCTGACCTCCACATGACCACGTGTCCTCACACATGAGCATCATACACCAACAATAGTAGTCATAAGTTAAAAGACTGAGCATCTTACTGTAGGAGCACGTGATTTAGATGTGTAGTTTGTTTTAGTCTCAGTATGACTCATATAGCCTCATATCTTTTGTGGGCCTAGTGCACAATAACCTTTTATGCGCCACACTGATGGTTTCATAAACTGGGCAATTTATACGTAGTAGTCTTAGAGCTTGTGTACGAGTTAAGGTAACATGCAGAGTGATGCTTCTCTCCTTTCTGCCTTAACAGAAGAAATAACTAGTATCTATAAACTTCACATCCCCTGGTCTTACGAAGACTCACTAACCATTGCACAGTAAGTATATGGAAGAATTTACACCAAACCTTGGTGCTTTAAAGTAGAAACCTGTGCTTAGTTTACTTAAGTCGTGTGCATGATTAAAGTTCTTTTTAGGAAAACGTATGCACCCTTCAGTGTCATGCCCATTATTTAAAATAAAGATAGTTGTAGGACTTAAGTCCTGCTTGAAAAATGAACACCTTCCCTTTATCGCCATATTTCCCCAAGTGCTAGAGGGGGCAGCCACATACCTGGGAGGTGAGTGAAAGTGTCCACTCGTGACAGTGCATCTGTCCTTTACCTTCCTCTATGGTATCTCTGTGTGCTGTGTTGAGAATCGACTTAGCCACGGCTGTGCACCGGCGTTTTATATCTGAGGACTGATGGTTCAATAATCTCTTCAGGGTTCCATCTTCCACAGAAATTTCCCTGAAACTTCATGTTGCTCAGCCGGAAAATGACAGCCACGTGGCCCTGTTAAAAATGTACACGTCGTCAGACTGTCAGTATGAGGTAAGGCATGCATTTGCAGGATCACGCATTGTTTAATTATAGACAAGCAGCTGTCTCTGGTCTATTAGCTGCAGAAACATCCTGATGTGGAAGCCGGTAAGTGTGAGAAAGTAAGACATTGTGTAGTTTCCACTTTGCTTCTTCAACCACTTAGTATTTCTGTAGATAGACTGAGCATGTGAGCATCTTAGAGAAATGGAAACTGCAGGTTATTCTAAGTTTTAAAGCCCAGAGTTAAGAATATTGAAGAGCTTCATTGAGTTAGCTGCATGGCTTTGCTACAGTAATTGACATGGTGCAGACTTGTTTGTACCAGTGTGGGGTCAGCTTAAGGATCTCACTTTTAAAACATCTGTACTCTTTTCAGTGGTGACATGAGAACAGCCTGGCTTATGTGAATATCTGATTCCGGTTAGGAGCCCAGAGTATTCGGATTCTGTAACAGGACTAACTTCCTTAGGGTAAACTAGGAGATGCCGGATTGGTTGACTCTGTCCCTGTGACTGTGTTCACGTGCACCTGCATGAATTGATTTGTGTCCCATGGAATTCATGGGTATTTTACAGTCTGTTTCTAACCGTGATGGGTTTGCAGGTCTACTGTGCTTTTCAGTTTGCAATTTTGCATTTCCAATATTAAAATAAGGAGTGTCTTGTCTTGGGAGGCAGAAGCAGACGGAGCTCTGTGAGCTTGAGGCTAGCTTGGTCTACATTGTGAGTTCTGGGCAAGCCAGGGCTACACAGTGAGAGCCTGTCTCAAAAAAAAAAATCATGTTATCAATTTGGCTTTAAATACTGCATGCTTGCCAAATGTCCGTGTTTTTGAGAATCACTATAACATATTTTCAACAAGTCTGTATTTTAGCAAGACACAGGCACGTTGTATATAGCTGTATAACTTGCTTAAGAAAGGACTCTTTTTCCCAGATTTCTTAGTGTTTCTTGATAAATATTATATAAAGATTTACATTCTTTTAACCAATAGGGTCTCTTCATAACATAGTGTAGATAATTAGGTATTCTAGTTATTAAAGGGTTACCACCCACATACCATAGCATTCATCCAGTTTTTGAGGAGGATGTATACTGGAAAATGTACAGAATGGTAAACTATATTTTAAACAATTAAAATTACAATTTAATATATTCTTGAAGATCTCTTATTTAACTGTTAAAAAATCATAATATTTAAAATATATGTAGACGTAGTCAATTTTGTAAAATAATGAAATGAGTTTAGGAAAAATAATCTCTCTTTTTTAACAATTATTTTATGCTAGGTGACAATTAAGACCTCCTTTCCACAAATACTTGGACAGGTAAGAGAACTCAGGTTGGTTGGTTGTTTACTGCCTTGTGACTTGGAAGGGATTGCATTCTTTTTCTGTAAATAATGATTTTTAAAGTAGAACCTCAGTCAATATTATTAGAACTTGCAGAATTGTATAATAATTTTAAGATAGAAAAATTAATAGAAACTAGCACAACAAAATTTTTATTGCTGCTTTGATTTTTTTGATCTTTGTGTTTTGTGACTCAAGCATACTGCTTTCTTTTTTTTTGGGGGGGGGGGTTTGGTTTTTTGAGACAGGGTTTCTCTGTGTAGCCTTGGCTGTCCTGGACTCGCTTTGTAGACCAGGCTGGCCTCGAACTCACAGTGATCCACCTGCCTCTGCCTCCCGAGTGCTGGGATTAAAGGCGTGCGCCACCACGCCCGGCTCATACTGCTTTCTTGAATCATAAAATAAATTAATATTGATAATTTTATACTTGGCTGTGATTGTATTTCAACTCTTACAATTGAGTTAGAATCGTTTTTGAGTGCATTGTCTCATTTGACCTTTGGAACAACCTTTTGAGGACTAGATTTTAATTACTGTAAAATTTGTGAGCCTAATAAAATTCAGTTAGTGTATAAATATTTTGTACAAATCATGAAGAAATAAGTAAATTTTAGCTTGAGTTGTAAAATACCATCATAAATACTTAAAAATCTATAAGGAGTTAAGGAACCAATTAAAAATTATTTCCTGTAATACAAAATAATTCCTGTTCTTAGTCTTCTAAAGTATGCACAGGGCTTGCCGCTTATGTACCTTAGAGAGAAGGTGGACACCGCTTATCCACATCCCTGTGGCCCATATTTCAAATCAGAGATGAGAAAATTCAAGCTAGCTTAGTGTGCGATAATCAAAGGCAATTATACCAGAAGAGGACGAAGTAATACTTATGTTCAGATATGGAAATCTGTCTAAAAAGTAAGGTTGTATTGAGTGTCACAGGATCGAAGGCCTGTGCTTTTTAAGATGTCAAATAAAGAACTGTGTTAATTAAGTCCAAAATTACAAAAATTAAAAAGCACACGTTCTCCCTTTATCCTCAGTCACTCAGCATGCAGTTCCTAGGAGAATGCCCTTGGATGTGTAATGTAGCTAACTCATTTGATGTACCTGTAATTTTAGGCTTATTCTTCAAATTAGCACACATAGTATTATTAGATGTCATCATGACATTTTTACACGGTGTTTTAGTAGATTCTTCTCCCCACTCACGTCCCCTTGCCCTCTCCTCCTTAACTCTTCCCCGTCTCTTCTCCACTGTGGTGTTCGAAGGGTCACTGCACACACTGTGACCAGCGGAGTGAGGCAAGAAGGAAGTCTGGTGCAACATGGCTCGGTGGACAGTTTTGGTTCAAACTTCTGGAATCTGACACCAGGAAGTTTATTTTAGGCCTTATGCAAGCAGAGCACAATTTCAAAATACTTTGCTGGTGACAATTGATCAGTCCTGTGTGTACAAAAAAGCTTAAGATATGGCTACACTAAAACTCTTGTACTTCCGTGAAACTGGGTCAACAGAGGAAGCAGGCTCCGGGCAAACAGTGGTCCAGGAAGGACAGAAATGTAGAGTGACTGAGAGAAACACAAGGCTCTGGAGGAGGAGGAGGAGGCGTGGCCTGGCCACACAGATAGCGCAGCAGGCACCAGGCCAATAAACACTTTGCTCCCTGCCTTCTGGGCAAGAAAACAGGTTAGACATCTCTTTATTTGAAGGAAACATCCCTGTGTGTTTAACCTTCCTGGTTTCTCTAGTGCTCGCCCTCTATGACTGCTTCACATTTTCATGGCACATGTGCCCTTATGCCCTCTGCCTCTTGCTCGGCACCTGTGTTTTGCCCTCTTTTGGTTTCCTTTTTAGTTTTTCTCAGTTTACACCAATTTATATACATACATATGTACATCACAAGCTAGGATACGCATGAGGATGTACATTTTTTTATTATTATTATCTTTTTGAGTTTGTGTCACCTTGCTATATTTCTAGGTCTGCAGATTTCATAATCTCATGTTTGCAGTTGAATACAATTCTATTACATATATATGATACACACACACACACATACACACACACACACACACACACGCACACGCACACACACACACACACACACACACACACACACACATGCTACCTATTTATCTGTTGATGAGCTTGCTCTATCTCCTTGCTGTTGTGGGTGTAACAGCAGTGAACATGGATGTGCGAGTTTGATGCCTTTCTTTTTCTGACTTGTTTATGAATCAAATTTGTTCTCCTCCCCTCCCCTCACTTGCTACCCACACACCTCTTCACTACAAATCTCTCACACTTCTGTTTGTTTTAGTCCGTGACCTGCATAGTTGAACTAGCCATCTCCTTGGCCGTGGGTTTAGAGCTACCCATTGGAACCCCAGGAAAGCTACCCTCGGGTACACAATTCTCCCAGAACCTATAAGTAGCCAGTCATTCAGCAGTAGGAGGTGGAGCCCGTGATCCCTCCCACACCCGTGACTGACAGGGCCAGTCTCACTCAGGCCTAGTACAGTGGCCACAGCTGCTAGGCATTCGTGATTGCAATTGCTGTGTCATGTCTGCAGGACGGCATTTCACCCCCTTCTCCTTGCCTTCCAGCACTTACATCCTTGTCCCTCCCACTTCTGTAATGTCCCTGAACCTTACAAGGGGTGGGCATAAATGATTTATTGAGGCCCAGGAGTCACCTGTCACTTATTCTTAGTCTCGTGAGCAGCCATGAATCTCTGCTTTCACCACTAGTCACTGCAAAGAGAATAAAGCCAGGAGTGGACTCTGTTCTTGGTATAAACATAGAGGTTTAGAAGACAGTGAGATGCTATGTCTGTTTCATTAAACAATAGCGGTAAATTCCCCTTTTGGGCCTCTGACCTTCCCAGGCATGGGTTGGCTTACTGCTTTTGCAGTACTAGGCATAAATTGATTTTCTTCTGGAGAGTAGACCTCAAATCCAGTCAGAGGATTGTTGTGGGCTGGCCCCATAACAACCGTGTCACTATTGCTGAGACCGGCACATCTGGTCAGGAGGGCTGGTGTGTAGTTAATAGACTCTATAGCTGGAAAAGTCCGCCGGCCGCTGGCACCACACCTTCTGGTGCTGGGAAGGCAGCCAGTGGAGAAAAGTTCTCTGCTCACTGCCAGCCTGCTGTCCGTGAGTCTTGCAAGCAGGATGTGTTGCATCCTCAACAGTAATGCTTATTCTCTCGGTCTTTCTGGTAGGCAACTATGGAAACTGATACGAGACTTTTGTTTGAGGAGTCCTCTGGGGCATCCCTTAACAGCAGCTCCTGGGGGTGTCCCACAGCTGTCACTGGACACTTTGTTTAGTGACATGCTACTTCTAGGAGCAGCACTGTCTATCCATGCAGTCAGTGTCCCCTTCTCCCTTCTGTATGTTAATTGGGTTTACATGATAGTAAGTTTCTGTATCACTGTTTGAGGTAAGTTTCATTTTGGTTAATCCCCCACACCTCTTCCACCACCCCGTCCCATTCCTACGTAAACTTCCCTGCCCCAGAATTCTCTCTACTTTCCTCTTTATCTGTCTCCTGCTGTCCCTCTTCCTTTATGGCATCATGCCATAATATCCCCTTCCTAGTTTACTTACACACACACACGCACGCACGCACGCGCACACACACACACACACACACACACACACACACACGCACGCACGCACGCATGCACACATTATAAGTGTGGTCGCTGCAGGAAGGAAACCCGGGGTTTCCTGATCTTTACATTTTAAAGGAAATTGAAATCTGGGTCTTAAGGATTTCGATTTTTACTGTTGACATATACTTCACATTTTAAGCAAACAGTATGCCATGTGTAGCGTGTCTACACTTTAACGCTGACTGAAGACCAATTTCTGATTGCTGAGTTAGTACCTTATGGGCCAGCTGTGTTCACATCGTGGTACAACATGCTCCTAACAATGGCCCTTTGTCGTTAAAAGAAATCCCATGTTCGGAATACCCTGTAGGGCCTCATCCTGGATTCTAGAGACAGTTAAGGATGTTCATGGTTGATAGCGACTCCCGTTTTCGGTCACTTGCTGGGTGTCAGTCAGCATTTCCAGCTGTAGCATGGTGTAGGTGCACTTCCTGGAGCTTCTCACTCCTGCGAAGCAAATGCTGTCCATCTCGCGCTACTGATGATGCGTAAGATGACGTACAGCTCAGCAAGAGGTAAAGCTGGACACAGCCCCGAACACAGAGGCTGCCTCGCTTCACTGCCGTAGTGTACGTAGTGTACACTGTTAGGTTCAAGTGAGTCTACTGTCTCGGCCTCCTAAGAAGCCGCACGAAAGCCTCCCTTCCATTCACCTAGTGCGGCATTAGCAAGCAGTGACTATTGTTGAGGTCACTTGGCTGCAAATGGCTTTTTCCATTTTATTCATCATTTTCGCTCCTTTCATTGAAACTGTAGGTTGAGCGTAGGCTATATAGGTTACAACCTTTTCTAATCTCTTGACCTGGAAGTCACTTCTCTATCAACATTTCTAATTGCAGAAGGCTCTTGGTCTCTGAGCCTAACTCTGTTTTGACTGCTCGGTAGGGGCTGGGGAGAACTCCCGCCAAAGACTTGGGGACATGAGGCACGAGATGATCCGTCTAAAGTGCTTCTGAACCACTAGCCACTCAGTAAGCTTGCTTTGAAAAGCACTGGGAACGTGAGGAAGATTCTGGGTTTTTTGTAGTTTTACACACTTTTGTGTGAGGCTTCCACTGCGATATGCTTTATCTAGCTGCCAGACAACTTATGTTTTAAATAGACACCATGGAATGGAGAAAAACTTTAAGGTAAATTAGTGCTAACATAGAGAGAAGCACTTAATGTGTGTGTATATACATATATATACATATATGTATATACATGTATGTATGTATATACACACACCACAATTAAGCCTGTCATTTCACTTAGGCACCATATGCCAGTGGAACAATTGACTTAATGGCACCTTCAGTACCAGTCTGCTTTATGCGGGTTGTGTCATCCTGAAGCTCTGGAACACAGTGGCCGTGAGCTTAGGCTGAGCTTAAGTTCAAGTGTCACAGGAACTCCATTGTAATGAAGGACATCTGATGGCTTACTAGTGAGAGTTAGCACCCCAGCGGCTCTATTGTTGTAGCCACCCATGAGCGTTGGCGTTGTCCCCCATCTTATTGATTAGCACATAGAGATGAAATAAGTTCATTGTATTTGTAGTAATGCCAGGTTTGGACCGTCCATGCCTGAGGTCTTCTGTCATTAAAGTAGGGATGAAATGCACTTCCGAGGCTTGTTTTTGAGACGAGAGCATGGGATAACGCAGAGAAGATGCCAGGTATCACAAGTGAACAGAGTGCTCAATACGGATGCTTTGAGAATAGCTTGTAGCACGGGAGCTCGCTTACGCCTCTGGTGAAAAACACACACTTTTAGCCGGGCGGTGATGGTGCACGTCCTTAATCCCAGCACTTGGGAGGCAGAGGCGGGTGGATCGCCGTGAGTTCGAGGGCAGCCTGGTCTACAAAGTGAGTCCAGGACAGCCAGGGCTACACAGAGTAACCTTGTCTCGAAAAACAAAAACAAAAACCCAACCAACTCACACGTTCCTATGTTGCTGTACATCAGTTATACTTACTTACTTAGAGTTTTGGTGCTCTTTGCTAGAAACACGTGTGTGGCTGTGTCGGGACAACTGTAAAGACCTACCTTGTTTATTTTGTGTGAAATCACATGTGTTTCCTCAGCCGGATATTCCTCGGCTGACGTCTGCTTTGCCTGTCTTCTAGGTGGTTAGATTTCATGGCGGAGCCCTTCCTGCCTACGTTGTATCCAGTATCCTTCTTGCTTATGGAGGACAGTTATACTCTGTCTTCTCAACAGGTAAAAACGCTTACCCCTTAAAAGTTAATGTTGTTTTAAACTTTACAGTAAAGCCACTGTTGGTTCCATGTCATTTTCCCTTGTTGACATTGTCTGGTTTTGTTTTTCCAGTACCGGGGATCAAAGCTAGGGCCCTGTGTGTTCTAAGAACAGCCGCCCCTGGGCTCGTGTGCTCATGTGCATTTAGGCTGTGCTGGATTAGAAGGCCTAATAAGAGCGTTTCTAGAATTAGCCACCACCTTGGAAACTCCACAATAGCATGTGACCCTGTGACCAGTCTGCTTCCTGTCTTTTCAGTTTTATCAGTACTTTTGTCTTATATAAAGGAGCAAAAGTTACTATATACATTTAAAAAGGACCCATAAAAATAAGGAAGAGAAGAAAGGAAGGGAAGTGGGGAGGGGAAGATGAGGAAGGAAGTAGGAAGGAGAGAGCCAGAAGGACCGGAGGTGACAGGATGGGGCTAGCAGTGGCCTCCGTTGTCAATCGATCTTAAAGTCTCTGGTGCTTTTCAGATACGATCCACACACTGCAGTTTGTCATGAGATTTAATCGTTTAGTTCCGTGGCCACGGCTTCCCGCAGGCCCACCACTGCCCCCTGTAACGTACTGAAAGCACTCTGCTGTTGGGCGTTTCTCACAGTTCAGATTGTGTTGATCGCGTCCCCATGATGGGCACGCTCTTCTGACTTCTCTATCTTCTAAATATACGTTGGTAGTTACAGCTGTGGGCGTCAGAGTCTCTTCTCGTCCACACTCCTCCCTCTTGTCGCAGCAGCCGGGGCACTTGTGGTGATGAGCTGGCAGCGGTGTGCACACGCTCTGGCCTCGCTTCCGTTCCTGGCTCATGCCTCCCCCTCTCATGCTTCCGTCTCTCCTCCTCCTCCTTTCCTCCCTCGCCTTCCCTGCGCCTCTCCTCCCTCCTGTCCTAGCCGTCCCTTTTCTCCTAGTTTCTGAGCCGATGATGCCTCATCACTGCTTGTTGAAGAAGACAAGGTGTGGTTACTGCTGCCTGGCTTTACAGGGAACGTGGGGAAATCTTAGGCTTAGTTCTCCAGTTCTGCTCTGCTACTGCCCAGAGAAGCTTGTCCACGGGGCCAGCAAAGCGAAGGGCAGGGTGGCTCTGCAGAGGTGGGGGATGCGGAGAGAGCGAGGCCAAGCTGTGTAATGCCAGGGGCCCTCCTCACCATTTCTCTGTACCAAAATCTTTTTTCTTACTGCTCGGTTCTTTTAATGGTCTTCAAAGAACTCCAATGCCCTTTAATAGCCTCTGTGAATTTACTGTTAATATTTAGTCTGTTAACCTGTATGCCAAGGAAAGGAAAGAAATGCCCCAGAACGGGCCTTTTGAACAATTACCATACAAAGCATTAAATATCATAGTGGCTTTTTGCAAACAAAGTGTGCTGCAATTGGTGCCCCCTCCCCCCCAACTAATCTCTCCTCATGTCCTGTGTCCTTTTGTGGTCCTCCAGCTCCTCAGCACCTTCTCATTTTTTCTTGGCCTCCTTTGTATTTTAGGAGTGACTCTTGTTTGCACCCACTTATATGCACACATACATACATGCAGACTAAGTTCAGCACATAGAAAGAACATGCAGCTGTTGCCCTCTGAGTTTTAGACCTGGCCTTTTAATTTTGGGGCTGTTCTGGCAGGAAGACATCAGCCAGCCTATGATATGTTTGTTGCATTTTGAAAAGAGACATTTCAGCTAGGTGGTAGTGGCACACGCCTTTATTCCCAGCACTCTAGAGGCAGAGGCAGAAGGATCTCTGTGAGTTCAAGGCCAGCCTGGTCTACAGAGTGAGTTCCAGGACAGCCAAGGCTACACACACACACACAAAAAAACCCTGTCTCGGAAAAAAGAAAGAGACACTTCATCCTGCTTTGTTCCCACAGACTGATAATTGACTCTGACTCACAGAATTGCTGGCTTGTCTGTGGAGACGTTAGGGATATTGGAAACTAGCCGTCCTGGAGAATGTAAACGTTTGTGTATGCCTCAAACAAATTAAGAGGTAGTCATGCAGCAAGTATGCAAATCATGTCACCTGTAGATTGTACCCACTAGAATGAGTATAGTAAAGAGATAATAATAATATGCTAATAAGACCAAGAAGAGACTTGATACCCTGTGAGCATATACAGGGGGAGGAGGTTCCCCCCTCAGTCACAGTCATAGGGGAGGGGAGTAAGGGGAAAATGGGAGAGAGGGAGGAATGGGAGGATACAAGGGATGGGATAACAATTGAGATGTAATATGAATAAATTTTTGAAAATTCAAAAAAATAATAATATGCTAATAAGGAAGTAGAAAAGCTGCAGCCTTTGTACACAGCTGTTGAAAAACAACCTGGCTGTTCTGTCCTGCCGTAAACTCAGCATCTCTCTGTTTAGGAGCACACCAAAGAGAATTGAAAGCTTTCATCCATATAAGAACATGTACACAAATATCCACAGTAATATTTTCGTAATATTAATAATAATTATTCATAACAATCATAAAATAAAATATTCATAATAATGCACAAGCAAAGCACTTGCTAACAGATATGAGGGGCTGGGGCGCTTGCCTGGCATGCCTTCACAGGCCTCACTAGGCTTGATCCCTGGCACCTCAAAAAAGAAATTCTATGCATGTTAAAATGTGGTTGAGTCTTGACAAGTGTTGAATGAAGGAGGCTAATCACAAGGCTAATGCATGATTTATTCCATTTATATACGTGTTCAGGATAGGAATGTCTCTAATGACCAAAGATAGATTAGTGATTACAAACAGTGAAAAATTTGAAAGCAAATGAGGGAACGAGCCCGTCCTGAGAGTGATCGTGGTGATGGCACATAACCAAATATACCAGACGCCACTGAACGAGTGGACTTCCAGGGGATGGTCGTGTGGCGTACGAATTATATCTCAGTAAAAGTATCTAAAGTCACAGGTCAGCATTTATAAAAATACACGGTGATAAGCCCTGGCTCTGGCACCTACATTTGCTTGACAAATGAGGAGATGTGTGGATTACAGTGAGCCTTCCATGAGCACTCTCTATGGTAAAGCTTTAGACCCCTGCGGTTTTGGCTTACAGTGGTGTTCTTTTGTGACACCTTACTGCTGGCATTGTGATATAAAGTATCTTTGTTTAATTACTGTGAATTCTTTGTTGCACACAAATGATTTTCTTTCATCACCAGGTTATTGCTTAGAATATGCTACAATGTTGGATAAAGAAGCCAAGCCATACAAAGTTGACCCATTTGTGATTATGATTAAGTTTTTGTTGGGGTAAGTTTTATTGTCTGTGATTTTAACGTTGTTTGTAAAATAATGAGGTTTTTGATTCATAATGTAGTACGAACTTTCATATATATATATTTGGCAGTTGATATATTTTATTAAATTTGAATTTTCTTTTAGGAAAAGGCCCAATTTATGCCTATCAGTTTTTATTTTCAGTAGTACAATCATTTCAAAAGTGATTATAGATTTTTATTTTTATTATATATGTGTCTAAAAGTCTAAAAGCTTAAACTTTAACCTAGTTAATACCTGTTACTCACATCTGGTAGGTTTTTTTTTTTTTAACTAAGAATCATTTCTTTCTCATTCTGTCATTCTAAATAGCTGTTGACTTCCTGACTCGAAGCAGCTAAACAATGTATTAGTTCACATAGGGACTGAAAGGAGGAAAGTAGTCCTGAGGCCCGGGACTCCCATACGTAATGGGACTCACTGTTCAAAAGAATTAGGAACCAAGGACAGATGAGTTCACTTGGTGGGTAGAAGTGCTCACTGTGGACATGTGAGGTGGAATCCTGTACCTTTAAAACCCCAGCACTGACCGGGAAAGGACAGTGGATCCCGAGAGCCTGCTGGCTGGAACGGCAAACTTCAGTTCAGTGACAGACAGACCCTCTCTCAAGGGTCTCAAGGCATAGAGCTGGAGAGGAAGATACTCAGTCTGTGTGCAGCACACGCATGCATGCTCGCTCACATGCACACACTCACACACACACACACACAGAAGGGAAAGAAGTAAAAACCACGCATGAGTACACACACACTTGTGAACCAGCAGGAGGCAGGAAGATCTACACTTCACAGCCAGCTTAAGCCGCATGAGCACGTACGTGAAAAACAAACAAACAAAAAAAAGAATCACGATTTGTTTTCAGTCTATTTTGCAAACTGTTTTAGCACTCTAGGGGCTCTGGTAGGTGGCTAGACATCTCAAGTAAGCCGCAGCTAAGCAACAGTCGTTGGGCTCTTGTTTGGTTGTGCGTCTGTTTTATGGTTTCCTTTGTCCGTTTTACAGGTATAAGTGGTTTAAGGAACTCTGGGACGCAGTGTTGCTGCCGGAGTTGGACGCCATCGTTTTAACGAGTCAGAGCATGTGCTTCCCACTCGTGTCCTTGATTCTCTTTCTGTTTGGAACATGCACCGCGTACTGGAGCGGCCTGCTCTCTTCCACCTCTGTGCAGCTCCTTTCTTCGCTGTGGCTCGCCCTAAAAAGGTAAATTAGGTTAAAAAGCTTTCTTACCGCTCTCACTGAGGAAACTATAAGAGCCGGTGTAGGCTGGCGCAAGAGCATGTGTCTAGTACGTGCCAGCACCCGAGTTTGATCCTCGGGACTGAAAAGAGGACGAGGAGAGAGGAGGAGAAAGTATGCCATCTTATGCACACACACATTCACGTTTCAATAGGGAATCGTAAAATTGCTAGTCGTCGCTCATTTTGTAAATAAGGAGGCTGGCTTCCGTTATCAAACTTGAAGGCAGGGCTTCACTTCTCTCCTGGTCCTGACCACCTGGACGCATGGATAAAGCCCTGAGAATGGCAGCTGGAGGTGTATTACAGTCCCACGGGCAGCTTGAGTGTAAGGTTGCTTGCCGCCTTTCTGATGAAACCCAAGTCTAGTTTTCTTTTCAGTCCTCCCTGTGTGCAGCATGGCTGTGATGTGGTTTCCTGTAGTGGGGGTTGTTGTACACAGGCTGCTTCTTCCCTCGAGTTCTCTGGTGCTTCTCAGGTGTCTGTCAGCGAGATCGACAGCTTTGCAGGCAGAAACGTGTCCTTCTGTCAGGGCTGGGCATGTGTGGCACAGGAGCTGCCAAGGGCTGTCATGTTTCCTTCCTTAGTAAAAGCCACAGGATGACTGAAATAATCATCCCGGTGTGTTATAGACGTGTTCATGATGTCTGACCTTGATTGAGAAGTGCTTCTTCATTTATTCTGTGTTCCTCGCAGCAGAGCCGCGGGCTGGTTGAGCACTCTGGGCTCAGTGCTCCCCATCTGAAATGCTCAAGCCGTTAGGCATTTCCAACCTCAGACCCCTCTAGATTTTGAAATATTTGCATATACCTAGCGAAAAATCTTGAGGATGGGGCCAGCCTCCAAATATGAAATGCATTTGTCTTATATCATTTTATACGCGTAGCCTGAAGATTATTTTACACAGGTTTGCTTAATTCACCTGTATTTTAGCTGTGGCCTACCAATGAGGTCACAGATTGGAATGTCGCCTTGTGACACGAGGGGTCCTCAGCCTTGTCTTTTGTGGACTATGTGAATACATATATTTACTGTATTTTTTTAAAACTTGGCTCTTTTTTTTTTTTTAATTGCAGACCAGCCGAACTTCCAAAAGACATCAAGGTGATGTCGCCAGACTTACCTGTTCTGACGGTTGTCTTTCTCATAGTGAGTTGGACAACCTGTGGATCGTTCGCCATACTTCTGTCTTATCTGTATTATGTGTTCAAGGTATGTTGGCTCAGTAAAGCCAGAGGGCCTGTCCTCTGTGTCAGGCACCTGTAGATCGCCTCGTGGGCATTATTTAAGGAAAATTGTGATTGCTTCTGAATGCAACCCTTTTATAGCAGAAAGGTGGGGCAAAGGTTTTTGGTTTTGTTTGGCTTTTGCATCTTGGTTATTTAAGTTATACTTAGTTAAGAATAGAATTGAAATTATTGATCTGAATTGGGATTTTGGTTAAGACAAAGGGAGAGAGATGTAATCTGTTTTAGGTTGCTTTTCGCTCTTACAAATATTCTCTTTTTAAACATTTTACTAGGGCCATATCCACTCACACCATTCAGAGGATGAGTCAGAAATGGAAACGTTTTGTTAGTTTTAATCACGTTCCAGTTGTGTATAAACACGGACATGTGTTGCTGAAGAATCAGAGGCAATGATAACAAAGATTAAGCTGCTGGTTTTATGGGAGAAGCAGAAAACACCGAATAAGCTACCAGCTCTGCAGGGCATGCAGGAGGCTCCAGGCTACATGCGTGGTGCATTGGTCATATGAGTGCGCCGTTGACACCACACTAGATAACTGTTTTCACTTTTTAAAATATATATTTTATTAATTTATTCTTGTTACATCTAAATTTTTATCCCATCTCTTGTATCCTTCCATTCTTCCCTCCCTCCCATTTTCCCCTTACTCCCCTCCCCTATGACTGTGACTGAGGGGGACCTCCTCCCCCTGTGTATGCTCATAGGGTATCAAGTCTCTTCTTGGTAGCCTGCTGTTTTCACTTTTAAACAAGGCTCTCTCTGCCTCTTTTTAAACACAAAGATTTGCACGCTGTCAGTCACTTTTAGTTTTTTAACGAGAGCTTCTGTGCATCTGAAAAGTTGTCTAGAGTTACTTCAGTTTAAAAATTGTATGGTTGGGTTCTGTTTTATTTTTTAATTAGATAGGGGTTTTTTTTTTAACTGTCTCAATAGACAAAACTCTCTCAGATATTTAATGTAAGGGAAGCAATGAATTTATAAATTTTCTTCAAAGTCTTGTAGGTATTTTACCACCACATACAATTAAACATTTTTATGTAATATTGAATATGGTCAAACTTTTGACCTATGAGACATGTAAATTGCTGTAGCAAGTCAGTATTTGAACATAAATGCACAGGATTTGAAAGGTCCCTGCATATTCTAGAAGTTTGCGTTGTTTCCTTTTTGTGTTTTTCTTCCTAAATACATAAGAGTTAGCATTTGCTGTGACCCATCTTTCATAAAATACTGTTTTTCAATGTTTAAGTGAAGCCTGGTTGTTTATTTTTTAAGATGTTTTCATTATTGCTTATTTTTATTTTAGGTGTATGACTGTTTTGTCTGCACTGTGTGTGCACTGCCCATTGAGGCCAGCAGAGGGCATTAGAACCCCCTAGAAGTAGAGTTAGGGAGGCTTGTGAGCCCTGTGGGGGCTTAGAACCAAACCCAGGCCCAATGCAAAAGCACTTAGTGTTCTTGATCACTGAGCCATATCTCCAGCCATATTTTTTGAGTTTTCAGATTATAATGCTTCTCAGTTTTAACTTTTTTAAAAAATCCATTGTTTTTTTGTTCCAAATACAAGTAAAATTAAATGAATTTCCTCCTCCTAGGTTGTTCATCTCCAAGCCAGCCTAACAACTTTTAAAAACAACCAGCCAGTGGTAAGTTTTAGTTTCTAACCATATAGTTAATATGAAAGTGTTAGAGCCAGAAACCCGCTGAAGGAAAGACGCCAGACTCAAATGGTATGCCAGCAGCAAAGAGCACTTATTCTACAGAAATCCAGCATGTTGGGGTCACCTCTTAGAAACAATAGCACCCCCCAGGTGAGCTCAAAGGCTCTCTTTAAAGGCAGTCAAGGGAATTCCTGGGGGTGGGGGTTTACTTAACCATTAGCTTGCTGGAATCCACTTAGATCACATAATGACAACCCAGGTGAGCTCACAGGCTCTCTTTAAGGGCAGTCAAGGGAATTACAACGAGGGCTAAGTAATCATTCACACTAGAAAGCCTGCAATCTGAGAAAATGCAGGCGACCTACCCTCAGCAGGTCAGAGATCAGGAGTTAATCATAGGGCAAGAGATTTCCAGGCCTGTAGTAAATCTTCCTTAAGCAATTAGACTAGCAGTAAACCAACCTTAAGCAATCTTCCAGCCACATGGTTAGGCTGTTTCTGATTGGCTGCCCATTTTCTGCAGTATTTCCAATGACTGCTGAGCTCATTTCTGAGGAATGGAGGCTTAGGCCTGCTCTGAACTGACAAGAAACTGAAGCCTATTATAGAGCTGGCTTGGCCCCTAGATCAAGCCTCTTGGGGCCTCAGTGTTTCTCAGGAGTCTTGAATATGGGTCCCTCTGGGGCCCCACAAAAGTACTTGAGAAAGCTTACATTTGATTTTGTTATTGATGTTGTGTTTTGAAGTTTAGGGGTAGGAGGTTAGGATTTTATACTGTTTAAAAGTAATTATGAATTTAAGTAACTTTAGGCAAAGTTAAAGAATATTAAAATAGACTTGACTCGTGCTCAGTTTAACTTGTTCCTAGGTTACCTTCATCACTTTTGTTGTTGTTAAAAAAAAAAACACTAAGTTTTAAATTTTATTTTGAGTTATTACTAACAATAAAAATAAGAAGTGAAGAGAATGTAGCTGACCATGGTCACACAGGCTGGCATTTCACACAGCACACAGGAGGCTGAAACAGATGGTTTGAGCCCAAGAGTTTGAGACAAGCCAGGGTGACACAGCAAGACCCCATCTCAAACAAAACAAAAACTAATAACACTCTCATGACGAGAGTGATTTTAAAATACCTTTAACAAAGTAATCGCAGTGTTTCATTTGGTAATGAAAAGATGGTTTAGCAATTTGTTTGGTTGATTCTAAGCAATACCTTGAAATTATTTCTGCGTATTCATATCTTGACATTCTTGTTTTTTATTGCTTTCTAGAATCCCAAACACTCAAGAAGAAGTGAAAAAAAGTCCAACCACCATAAGGACTCCTCCGTGCAGAGTCTTCGCTTGTCTGTCAGCGATGCTGAGGACAGCCTGCGCATGCACGGCACCGTAATCAACCTGCTGACGTGGGTCGTGCTGCTCAGCATGCCGTCCCTCATCTATTGGTTGAAGAACCTTAGGTGCGTTTCTTTCTGAAATTACTGTTTGTGGGGGTCAGACAATAAATCTTAATGGAGCTGGGCTGGGTCCCTGACACTCCATGAAATTGCTCCACGATAAGAAAATATATATTGCCTGGGATTCATTTTCAGTGTGTTTCTATTCCCTCATTAGCTGTAAGTTTTGAGATAATATTCTCCAAAAACCTGCCAAAGAAAGTGATTTGTAATTTTTACAAAAACAGTAATATATAAACTACTTTTATTATATGTGGCATATAAAATGATGGGTTTCATGGTAATATTTCCATGCATGCCTGTTACTATGTTGAGGTCCCCTTCTCTTGTCCCAGCTTCTCTTTCCTATTGGTCCCTTCCTCTTTCCGACACAAACACATACAAACAGCCTTTTAAAAAAAGTTAGTATGAGCTGGGGGCATGGTGGCGCATACCTTTAATCCGAACACTCAGGAGGCAGAGGCAGGCAGATCTCTGTGAGTTCGAGGCCAGCCTGGTCTACAAAGTAAGTCCGGGACAGCCAAGGCTACATAGAGAAACTCTGTCTTGAAAAACAAAAAACAAAAACCAAAAAAACCAAAAAACAACAAAAAAGTTAGTATGATGCCTAGGAATAAACCTGACCAAGGAGGCTAAATGAAGCCCTGTTAAAATTTATTTGGAAGCACAGTGGAATCCAAATAGCCAAAGCAATCCTGAGCGGAAAAAGAACACTACGTACAACAGGGGTTCCAGCAAATGACCAGCACAGAGTATCAACAATTGCTAAGTTATGAATGAGCTTAGATGCTCATTAACGTGCATGCACAAGGGAAATTTAGCATGTTTACACAGTGGAGTATTCAGCCATAAAAAACAAAATCATGTTGTTAGCAAGAAAATGGATGGAATTGGAGGTTATTGTGTTAAGTGAAATAAGCTACACTCAGAAAAAGGATATGGCATATTTTCTCTAATGTGTGAAAAAATTTAAAAAGATATGAAAGTACAAGAAGGCTGTTTGGCATTTATTAGCGTTTTCACAGGATCAACTTGAATCTGTTGGTTGCTTTGTACAATACAACCATTTCTACAGCATTCACTCTGCTGACCTGTAGCTGTAGAAAATCTTTCAAGCCTCTAGGATTTATCTCAAATTCTTTCTTTGGTGGTGTATAAGTTTCATTATAGAGATCGTTAGCCTCCTTGGGTAGGTTTATTCCCGGGCATGTGACTGACTCTTTAAAGGCTGTTTGTCCATGGTTTTGTTTTTCTGATCTCATCCTCAGTGTGTTCCCTACTGGAGAATTGAAACGTGGTGGGTTTTGTGTGCAGTTACTTTGCTGAAAATGTTAATGAGATCTAAGAGTTCCCTAATGGAATTTTTGGGGTACAGGATCATATTTTATTCTAAGAGGGATAGTTTGACTTTTTATTTTTATCCCTTTTATTTTATTTTCTTGCTTTGTTGGTCTGACCAAAACTTCAAGCATTATACTGAATGAGAGTAGGCAGACGACATCCCTGTAGCGTTTCTCACAGTCAGCCTTAAGTAGGTTGGTCTGTTCTTTACTTTGATGAGCTATTCTTGTCTTGGATCCTTTAGGGCTTTTTCCTGAAAGGATACTGCATTTTGTCAAAGGCTTTTTTTTTTTTTCCATCTAATGAGATGATCACGTGGGTTTTGCCCTTGGTCTTGTTCGTGCACTAAATTATGTTGTTTTATTTGTGCACGACTGCATCCTTTCGTTCATCCCTGGAAAGAAAACAACTGGATGACATCTTTTGACTGTGATGTTGAACTCAGTTCGAAAGTGATCAAGGATTGTTGTGCTGTTTCATCAGAGAGATGGGTCTATAGTTTCCTCTTTGTTGCATCTTCATCCTATTAGGGGATAAGCTCGGTGCTCTTTTATACACTATTTGCCAGTGTTCTTTCTATTTTGTGGACCGAGCTGATAGAATCAGTCTGTCCCTGCGCTTTTCTCTGTTGGGAGACATTTTCCATTGCTTGTAATAGATCCACTAAATTGTTTATATCCTCTTGGTTCAATTGTATGTAGATCAAGGTCTGTCTAGAAAATTATCATTTTCGTCTTGTAGGTTTTTTTTTTTTCAGTTTTATTATTATACACGCTCTCAAAATAGTCCATAATGATCCTCCGGATCTCAGTGCTATCACACTTCTCTTTGTTTTTATTTGTATTAATTTATTTCTCTCCTATTGTTATGGCTGGTTTGGCTAGCAGTTTGTCAGTGTTGTTTACCATTGCGGAGAACCCACTGTTCACCTCATTGCTGCCTTTTGTTGTTCCTCATCTCCATTTCATTCATTTCTGTCTACTAACTTAGAATTTAATTTAGAGTTAATTTGTCTTTGTTTCAAAGACCTTCGAGCACATCATTAGGTTACTTGAGATCTGTTTTGGTTTTGGGGTTTGTGTGTGTGTGTGTGTGTGTGTGTGTGTGTGTGTGTGTGTGTGTTTAATGTAGATCCTTATAGCTATAACCTCCCTGTTGAATCTTTTTATTCTAGAACTTCTGCTAAGTGATGTTTCATTTTCATTTGATTCTACACATTTTTTAATTTCCCTTGATTAAACAAAATCAACCCCACTGATCATTCAAAAGCATATTGTTGAAATTCCGTGTTCTCGTATCATTTTTATAGTTTCTTTTTGTTGTTTATTTGAATTTTATTCTGTTATGATTTGATAAGATACAAAAAAAATTATTTTAGTGTTTTAAAATTAAGACTTGTTTTAAGCCCTAAAATGTGATCTGTTTTGGAAAAAGTTCTGTAGGCTGCTAAGGGTGTATATTTCACAGATGGTGGGTAGGATATGCTAGTGGTGTTTATTAAAAACATCTTATATTTGAAGTAATTCAACCTGAAATTTTTTTTTAAAGATGGAGGCACAGCTTCTTCTTTTTTTTTTTAAAGATTTATTTATTTATTTATTTATTTATTTATTTATTTATTATGCATACAATGCTCTGCCTCCATGTACACCTGCAGGCCAGAAGATCACATTACAGATGGTTGTGAGCCACCATGTGGTTGCTGGGAATTGAACTCAGGACCTCTGGAAGAGCAATGCTCTTAACCTCTGAGCCATCTCCCCAGCCCCTCAACCTGAAATTTTAAGGAGGGATGTATGGATGCGTGACCAAGCTTTTGATGAGGGAATGTGGGTGTCATCCACTGTTACTGTACCAGTAGCATTTGTTTTATGAACTTTATTGCCCCAACGGTCATCATAGATATTTTTAATTGCTATGGGGGTATTTATCTTATTTATAACTTTATGTATGAGTGTGTGTGTCTGTGTGTGCATATATCCACATGAGTGTTCATGCATTTTGAAGGACAGAGTCAATGGATCCTCAGGTGTGGTGGTTGTGGCTGCTGGAAACCAACTCTAGCCCCTTGTAAGAGTAAACCGCACTCCTAAACGCTGAGCCGCCTCTCCAGCCCTTGACATATCTTCTTGATGGACTGTTTCCTTCATTGATAGTAGATACCTTCTTTACCTCTTTAGACTTCTGCTCTGTCAGCTACCAGTGTGGCTACTTTTATTTACCTCAGATTGGAACGATTACCTTCCCATCCTTGCACGTTCACTCCAGGCATGGCTTTGTCAGGCAAAACTGAATTCCTTTCAGAGGGCACACACAGTTCAGCCAATGTATATGTTAACTGGAGAGTTAGGACTGTGTGTGTTAGTGCGATTATTGGGAAGTGTGTGCTGATTTCACCCTCATCTTAGAAGTTCGCTTACATGCTGTTACTAATGTTCGACTCGCTCGTATGTCTCACGTAGTTGCTGACTTTCTGCTGAGCTTCCCTCCCTGGTTCTCGTGCCTTGGGTGTGTCTTTCTTCCTTTTGTATGTGGTGTTTCCTTAAGTACCTTCTTCTGCATTGCTCCTTTCATACCCCTGAATTACTCTCGCTAGTCCTTAGCATGACGGTACTTGGTTCTGCTTAAAATCAGAAGGTTAACTGCTGCACGTCTTAGTTTGCCTTGTGTTAGGGGGAAACCCTGACCAAAGCCAACATGAGGAGGAAAGGGTTTGGCTTACATGTTAACAGTCCGTCACTAAAGGCAGGAGTTAAAGGCAAGCGCCTGGAGTCAGGGCCTGATGCAGAATCCTTGGAGGAACAGCAATGATTGGCTTACTGTCCGTGGCTTGTTCAGCTTGCTTTCTCATAGAACCCAGGCACACCTGCCCAGAGACAGCCCTGCTCACCACGGGCTGGGCCGCCCTCTATCAATAATTGCTTTGAAGAAGAAGAAAAAAGCACACCCTAGATATGCCCACAGGCCAATCTGGTGGAGGCAGTCCTCAGCCGAGCTTCCTTCCTTCTGGGTGACTTGTTTACGTCGATTTAAGAAAAGCTAACCAGCACTGGGTAAGGTATCCTAGTTAGCAGTTAGTCCCTGTCAGGGCTTGCCATATGTACTGGCACACACCTGTAACCCTAGCAAAAAAGAGCCTAAACTGTGGGGTTCAAAAGTTCAAGGTCAGCCTGAGGCAGAAAGCAGGCTCCAGCCCGATCTGGGTTCCATAGCAAAATTCTGTGTCAAAACCAACCGAAAAGGAAAGACATCACCTCACTCTTGCTTGGCCTTCGGTGTTCCTGCTGAGAGACATGCTGTCATTCTGAGGGGCTTCCCTTCAGATGGGGCTTGACATCTTTCTTACCGCTGTCGGTGTTCTTTGTTCTGAGCCTGGTATGTTTAACTGTAGTAGGATGCAGGGTGGTTCCTTTCTCATCACAGGGTTCTTCAGGCCCCTTAGAACTATATACCGATTCCTTTTCCTAGATGTGGGGGATTTTCTGTGGAAATTTCATTGGATTGGATGTGTTTCCTGAGTTTTTAGTTTCTGCCTCAGTTTCCTCAGATGCACTACAGAGTTTGGCTCCTTCATCTCCCAGGAGTCCTAACTTTTGCTTTTTTCTTCCTTCCTCACCCGCTTGCATTCTTTTTCATATGAATAAGATTATTTCATAGCCTTGTCTTCCATTCCCTGGCATTCTTTCTTCTACCTGATATGGTCTGTTGTTGACTCACCACTGGATTTTTATATTAATTATTGAGCATTTCATTTCTACAATTCTATTTGGCTTTTTCAGAAGCCACATGCCTTTTCTGATTCTCCCACCTCAGTTGAATTTTTGATCCAAGCCTTTTATTGAATCTTTAATCTGCTTTTTTGAACCTTCTTTGAAGCCATTGTTTTTTTAAAACAAGGCTTTTGAATTCTTTGCTATTTCAACCATTTCAGTGTCTTTTAAACCGCTACAGTTATGAACCTTCCGCAAGATTAGGTTGCCCATTTCTCACATCTGTGTTGTGTCTTGCTTGTCCACTGGGGTTGGTACTTCGTCCAGTTTTACGTGGGGGAGCCTTTGTAGCCCGCAGTCTTCTCTTGAGGACTTAATCCCAGTGCTGCTCAGAGAAAGGAACCAATACTGTCAAAACCACAATAGTACCACAACAAAACAGATAAAAACAACTCAAGTCACAACAAAACAAATCAAGAAATCAACTCAAAACAGTTGATGTACACCACCAACAACCACAGAAAAGAAAGCGGTGAAAATTATAGGTAATAACCTATAAGGTTGAAAGTCAGCAAAGGTAAAAATCTCAACAAAGGAATGTGATAATGGAGTGAGAGGAAAGAGAGAAGAAATAAGTAAAACAAAGAGCGCGATAGGAAAGGAACACAGAAATATCTGAGTACAAAATAGAAAATATTGAATACAATTAGATGAAGATAAAAGGAGTAAAATATGTAAGAAAGTTAAAAATGACACAAAATACAATGGAAAGCTAAAAGAACAACAAAATGAACAGTTAAAAATCTCAAAGATTTAAGGGGGTTTTCCCTTTAACACTGGCATGCGCCACGTGTAGGATCATAACAGGTAGTGTTTATTGGTACCACCATATCTGGAGCTGTATGCAGCTGAGGGCCAGGTGGCTTTAAGGGTATGTGGTCCTCCTCAAGGCTGCATGCCCTTCAGAAATATGTCTTTGCCTGCCGAGCACTGTGGCTTGCCCAGTAAGGGTCCTACTCGCTTCCAAGGCCCTTCCCTACTTTGAGGAAAACAAACAGAGTCCTATGTTCTAACTTGGATAGGCACACTTAAGGCATAGAGATTCTATTGAGTGCAAGTATGGCAGAAAATCCAGGGAACCTAGACTCTGCCTCCTGAGCTCAGCAGTGCCTTCAGACCCTGCCCAGCAGGGGAGGGAAGAAACTGGGGAAATCAAAGGATCCTCCAGACCTGAGTTCAGAGCCCTCAGACTTGCCCACCAGCAAACCTCATGTGGCCGAGAGACAGCTCCAGAGGCAGCCCACAGCAGGCTCAGAGTTCAGAGCTCAGAAACTCATACGCGGTGAGGCTTGACCCTCACTGACTGGTGGGCCTGCACACTTCACAGCCTGGCCTAGCTGCTGTTTATCTGTCCCCTCCCACCCTTGCCAGGGCCATCCCTTGTGGTCCCTAACCCTAACCCTGTTGTCCTGGCTGCCCGGCTCAGCAGCCGTGTGGTTGGTCCCTCTCACCCCAGGCTGAAAAATCAAAACCAGTTAGGACACAAAATCAAAGGTTACCTGATGTTGCTGTCCTTCTCTTGTTCGTATTTTAGTCAAGATCCAGAATTTTGTTCAAATTTAGTCAGAGTTGAGGAAAAAGCCAGATTCCCGGTGGCTATGGAATTCTGCCAATGACTGCAGGTGAGGAAACCATGAATTTTAAAAGCTTAGGAGAATTACTTTACGCCGAGCTTCCATATCATCTATTTTGCTACAGGACCATCTTAACTAACATAGTTTAAGTCGTTTGTTATTCAGAGAGCTGTGTGAGCCTTTTAGTTAGGCATGAGTGTCTTTATTTCCTCAGGCTTCTGAGCATAATACCCAGTGTAAAATCCCGAGTGCGAGGGCGATTGAAGAGCGGGAATTGTTACTAGTGTCTTCATGAGCAGCCTAGCATCTTGTGACTGTCTTGTTACTGGGGCTTTTTTTTGAAAATTAATTCATTTGATTCTGATCATTTAAAACTGCCTGTTCTGCTTTGTTGGTAAATGTTTTCTTTTTATCCTAGGTATTATTTTAAACTTAATCCTGACCCTTGCAAACCCCTGGCATTTCTCCTTATTCCCGCTATAGCGATTCTTGGGAATACTCACACGGCTTCAGTAAAGTCAAGGTATAATGGTTTAAGTCATTTCTTCCGTCTGTTACTGAGTGTTAGCGCTTTTATTTCTTGAAGCTTACGCTTTATCCATATTTAATTTGACTGTTTCTAAAAGTAAAGCCATAAGGCGACTATCATGTACATGCAAGTATAGTTCATATGCAAATATATTGTGCTTGTTTTCTTAATTGTAGGAGCTTTGTTAGAAAATAATGAGTTTTTCTTTTAAAATTTCACTCTTAAATGATATGAAATCTAAGATTTTATTCTCCAAAAGTATGTAGGAGTGACGTAAGAAGATGGAACTGTAGCTAAAACAGTGACCTTCTGCATCAGCTGAGTAATAGGTGCTTAAGGCTTAGGATGGAGTCAGCCTTTATGCTTGTGTTTGGGTCTGAGATGGGTCTTTGCACTAGGAGCCCTTTCAGCCGAGTCAGAGACTCCTGAGGCTGTTCTGGTGTCGGGCCCAGCTGGGAGAGTGCTGCTGCAGGACTGGGCTCTGAGCGTCTGGGAGGGAAAAGCCAGAGAACCCAAAGCCAAGGTTATCCTCAGCTATATAGAGCTGATGGCCAGCCTGGGCTACATTGGCCCATGTCTCAGATAAATAAGAGCAAATCTTGACTTGGCCATTTAATGGCTCTGTGTTTTATAGACTTACCCTCTTAGCCTCAGTTTCTCCATTTTGAGAGTGAAATCAAAGGGGGTTTTTACCACGATTCTTTTCTTGGAAAAACAGTACTTCCCCCTGCTGTTTGCTTAGTTTGGGTTTTGTTTTTTTTTTTCTTCCTTTTTAAAATTTGCTCTTGTTGTTTTAGGTAGTATTAAATTAAGCACGTTGGAGCCAGGTGTGTTGGCGCACGCCTCTAATCCCAGCACTCTGGGAGGCAGAGGCAGGCAGATCTCTGTGAGTTTGAGGCTAGCCTGGTCTACAAAGCGAGCCCAGGACAGCCAAGGCTACACAGAGAAACCCTGTCTCAAGAAAAAAAAATCACATTATTTAAAATCGCTTAGAAGCCAGATGGTTTGGCATACTCCTATCAGCCCAGCATTTAGAGATCATGAGTTCAAAGCCAGCATGGGTCATGTCATATATCGCAAAACCTTATCTCAAAAAAAACAAAAATAAGAGCTGGAAATGGTGGTGTACAAGTTTAATCCCAGAATTTGGGAGGCAAAGACAAGCAGGTCTCTGTGAGTTTGAGGCTAGCCTGGTCTACAGAGTAAGTTTCAGGCCACCCAAGGCTACATACTGAGTTCTTGTCTCAAACAAATCAAAACAATACATCAAGTAAAAAAAAAAAAAGAAAAAAAAATAAGAGGATGATCAGAAAACCCATAAGTAAATGAATAAAATGTAAATAAATACCAGTAAAAATTACACATACCATTAACTTTCCAAAGCCGTATTAAAGATTAGCATATTTCCTTTGGGCTCACAACATAGTTTGTCTAGTAATTCGTATTTCTCTGTCTCTTTACAGTAAATTGCTGAAGACTGCCTCGCAGTTTCCACTTCCTCTGGCTGTTGGTGTGATTGCTTTCGGCTCCTCCCACTTATACAGGGTTCCGTGTTTTGTCGTCATCCCCCTTTTATTCCATGCGTTGTGCAACTTTATGTAGAGCTGGACCTAAGAGGGATGGAAACGATCTAGGCCTTTAGGACCAGGGAGACCGCGAACACACCGCCCCACCGGCGTCAACAGTGAGGTCCTTTGCAGAAGACAAGTCTATTTTTACAGTATTGGAAATAGGAAATTAGTTTTGTAATGCTTGAGGGGACGTAGCTGCAGCATGACTCATCTTGTGACGTAGCATCAATGTGTGTACTTGTCATAGCTGAAGAAGGTGGTGAAGGGACGTGGTGGCCTCTGTCTTCAGGACTCCTGTACATACTGGCGAGCGGTCAGCAGCAGCCACCCCAGGAACCTTCCTGAGGCCCTAGAGATGCACTGTTGCTTGCAGTCTCTGTGAAACTTCCAGTTTCACCAGGCTTTCCTTTAAAAAAAAAAAAAAAGTGGGTTTTCTATTTGGTATAACTTACATATTCAAAGTAAGTCTTAAAAGATTGTTTAAAAGTCCCAACTGTTTTCTCAGAAGTAAAATAGTCACTAAAGAGTCATTGCTCAGTTTTTGGCAGCCTGGGTGAACCCAGCCTGATCCGTCTTTGAAAAAGAGCCTCAAATCAAAGGGAGACTTTTTCGTTAGGCATAGCAGTTCAGTTTCAAAGCAATGACTATTCCCCGAGCCTTCCAATATGAATTTTACTGGGTATTCCTTGTGAATATTAGAAGCATTCAACAGATCCATCGAAAAATCTGTTACCAAAAGAGTCCTCCTGCGGGTTCTCCATTGGCACGGCCTCTGCGCCAGGTTTAAATCCTGCCCCAACGGTTGCCAAAAGTGCCTCCAGTCATGACAGATGATCACAGCGACTAAGTACCAGAGGCCGGAACACCTCTCTGGGTCTGCGTTATCTTTTGTCTAGTGGGGAGGAGGGGTGCCCACATAAATATAATATTGCACTTGATGTAAAAATATGTATAGTAATGGAGGAACAGTAGGCAACCGTTACTCCGTTAGTACTGACAGTGTGAACACTGCCTAAAGAGATTGCAGACCCCCCCCTCCCCCCGGCACTCAGTTAAGGATGGAGTCTTCATTTGCAGAGAGAGGTGACTCCTAGGATGCTGTTTTGCCAGTGCAGGGGGAGGAGGGTAACATTTTCTTTCATTTCCAATTATGGTTCAATCTTAGCCAGGTCGGGAGCCTGAAGAATATAGTTGCTCTTCGCCTTCAGTTAGAATAAAGTCAAGCCGAGGCAGATCTGCTTCTTGGAGCCCTTCATTGAGATGTGTGCCTCTCCCTGGGGCCGCCCAGCGTCAGTGAACCTACGTCCCTCTCGGCACCCGGGAATGGTTCTTAGCGAGCCAGGCTTCGTCTTATCTGCGATCACACCCGTTATCCCAGCCTCTCAGCAAACACTGCCAACCAGAGGACTGCTTCCGCTTCCGTCACTTTAGCAACCCACCTCGTTTCCCCTGGGAGTTCTTCAGTGGAACTTTCCTTTCTCAGCATTAGTCACAGGGTCATATTATTCCCAGGGAGGTTAGTGAGTTTGTATGATTCCGCTGATGTCTCGACCGGCCTCATCCTTGCTAAGTGTTCCTAGTTTCATTTACTAAGACTTTGAAAGGAGAGCCATTATGCTAGACATGGCAGACAGTTTAGTGTCCTGTTCCAGAGGTGTCAAAAGGAATTAACTATGCCGTCGTGTTTATTCAGTGCCTGAGAGTGTGTGGATAGATAACGCAGTTTCCTCATGGCACACCACTCACATTTCTAAACAGGGACAGACTTGCTTACATTTTGCTTGACGTGTGCAGCCTCTCTACACTCGCCATCTCTCACTCTGCCCGGTGATATTACAGACAAATCTCAGCGTGGTGGTAACTGAATACTTAGTTTGAACACACGTCTGTACTTGGTCTTAGACTTTTTGACAGCCATGATTATTTCTTTCTGAGCTCTAAAGTCTCCTAACTGCTCAGTCAGCACTGCCCATGAATAAGATATAGCAAGTTTGGTTGTTTACTCGTGGGCAGTACGTATTAATGCACACTGATGTTCACATTTTTTTTTTTTGTCTGAAAGTACTTATTCCTAAGCCCGATGACTTATTTATGCCAGCAAAATATTTCAGATAACAATGGTCTGGGTTTTTGGCCATTTGTCACAGATAGATACACACTCACACATGAACACATATGGCTGTGCGTTGACAGAACCTTCGTCAAACATTCAGACACAAAGAGCTAGGTAGACTCTATCTGATCAGGAATATTGCTATCCCTTAAGAAAGGAAAATTCTTTTATATCAACATCTCATGTTTATACAAATATTAACTAAGCAAGAGGTTAATGCAGCAAATCTTAAGTTCCACTGTTCTGATTTTACTTTTAAGAAATTAGCTTTTAAAGTAAATGTTGTGCATATTAAACTACTGGATTCTTGCTGGTAAATAGACTGGGTATACACCAGACACTTAAGAACATCGAGTGCTTGGTAATTTTGAGACACCTCCATACAGTTATTGCTATAATCTTGACCTGATAATCTTTTAAAGGTCCGTGTGTGTGTGTGTGTGTGTGTGTGTGTGTGTGTGTGTGTGTGTGTGTCCCCACATGTGTGCAGGTGCTCATTGCGGCCAGCAGGGGGCAGTGGCTCCCCCAGCGCTGCAGTTACAGGTGGTTATGAGTTGGCAGACACGGATGCTAGGAACCAAACTCAAATCCTCCAAAACAGCAAGCACTCTTAACTAAGCCATCTCTCCAGCTCCTGGACCTGATAGTCAGATAGAAATGGCTACTGCAGTTGTGTGTGCAGCGTGTACACGAACACACCAGGCACTGAATCGGAAGCCTGTATATGTTAATTATGTTCTCAACTATTGAGTTACACACATCGTCTGGATAAATTTTATGCCAAAAGTAAGTAAAATTTACTCTTCTTAGTTATCTCAGTACAATGAAAACTTTCGTAACAGTGATTCTAAAGAAACTGTTGATGTTGGGTAACACTGATTTTTGAGGCTGCCCTATTATGTATATTAATCATGTATTATTAGCCTCTTAATCATTTTCATGTTTTAGTTATGGAATTTCATAACTATAAATGGATACCCTTTCTTGAGTGAACTATAGTAGTATCTATATAGTTTGACAGTGAAGAAAGAGAAGCAACCCCAGCACGTGGGCCTGGTGAGCATCGCTGCTGAGTATGTTGTCACACACGTCATTGTGACACATCTTCACAGCGCTCACAAAGTAGCACAAGACTGACTGTCTTATTTATTGTCAAGTCTCTATACTTCTTTTCAACCCTTTGGACTTTTCGCTTGGCACGCAATGTGCTCATTTCAGCCCCTCCCCCACCCTCTTAAATGCCTCTTAGGGATGATGCCAAAGTGGAGTGAAGGGAAGTGGGGCTCAGTTTTCAGTGGTTCCTCAAAGCTCCAGGAGGAGTGTGGGAACGCGGAGGCCTGGAGAGATGGCTCAGACAGCGAAGTGCCCGCCTGCGGGGCGAGCGTGAGGACCTGAGTGTAGAGTTCCAGGATCCACATGAGAGACTGTGCTAAGTGGTGCGTGCCTGCAATTCCAGGTGATCTCTGGGGGCCGCCAGTCATCCAGCCTAGCCAAATAGAAAAGCTGCAGGTTCAGCGAAAGATCCCATCCCAAAAACTAAGGTGGAACGCGACTGAGAGGAAGACACCCCGCATTGAGCTCTGACCTCGCCCTCTGACCTCTCCCTGCACCCGCGTGTGTATCCACACACAGGGGCACACACGGAATAAGCATGCGCACGCAAGAAAACACAAAATATGTTTGAGAGGTGGGGATCCACCAATGCCAGGAGGTAGGTGAGGGCTGTAGATTCCAGAATCACAGGAGGAGTTGGGTGACCTGTGTTCTTCCTTAGACATCAGACCCGAGTTAGTGCGTGGCCATGCATTATTTGGTTGGGGGCAAACTCTTAGAATGTTGCGTTTTGAACACATAGGAAGTAGTTCTAAAATAATCACTTGGGGGGAAAAAATCCAAAAGTCTGCTAAGGCTATGAATAGCCAGGGTTGTGTTGATTGCTTTTTTAAAATTTTTCTATGGAGGATTTGTGAGTTCATGTGTCAGAGGAAACAGGAGACTCTGTGGAGTGCACTGAGGGTCACAGTCCATTTGAGGAGTGTGACACTGGCTGGATGGAATAAAGGGAGCGATGAGAGTTTCTGTGTCCGTGACGTTAGTTCCTTCCAGGAAAGCTGCTTACCGTGTAAGGTCAACTTAGGAGTCACACTCCAGGCTGCAAGATTGAGAGCTGGAATTTTGTTGCAGTCTGTTTGAGCAGGAAGTGATAATCCACTCTTTCAACTTAATGCTTACTGGTGCATGAGGAAATACGGAAGCCCTTGGTTCCTCACGGGCTCCACTTCTCATAGGATTATGGGGAATGACAGTCAGATCAGCAGTCCAACTGTGTGCTATGAATGCATACATTCATTTGGGAGACTTACTGTGGATGCACAACACAGAACTCTGTAGCTTGGTTTTGAGACCAGAGTAAGATTTGGAAGTGCTGAAACCAGGCAGGCTGTTACTACTAGAAACGTAACAGAGCAGCCAGGTTGAAGATATGATTTCAAAGTTGGCAACCACAAAAGCTACCACTTGATTAACGTGTCTGTGAGTAATCATTGTAAAATCGAAAACAGGTTTTTTTTTTTTTTAAGTGCTTGGCATATTGCGCTGCCAAAAAAGAAAAAAAAACCTGAAATACTAAGGAACCAGTTAATTTCTATGACTCTCTGTGCCACTGGCGTCTTGAGTGGGAATCGTCCTGTAATCACTCCGCACATCGTCAGTTCTGCATATCAGTGGGAAGCTGTTATCTACTGGTTGTCTAATCAGTTGGTGCAACTAATTAGACACCATGGTTTGCAGATATGGTTTGCATATCTGAGTTCTAATCTTGGTCTAGGAAACCTACAGGGAGCCACTTTGTAAAGCTCATATGCTATTTTAAATGTTCTTTTGATTTTTAGTATTTGTAAGGTAGTGATGTCACTATGACAAAAGTTCCTAGATACCTGTAGCGCTACAAACTTCCCCAGAGCCTAATGGCCAGTGTGCATTTTGTATTTCATGTGTACTTATTCTGTTTCATACTTGGACTTTTTACATCCGTTTTTTAAGGAAAAAAAATATACATTTAAATTCTTCTTAGCAGAATCTGTATTGGAAACTGTAAGTATTCTCATGGTTAGCAGACATGCTTTGCCACCAAATCTAAGTGAAACTGTACAGTACCTCTGCATATTGGTGCCAGTGAACTTTTCTTAGTATATTGGGTTTAAAACAAACATAATCTTTCCAGTATTTTTCATCTAGGACTTACAATAAATGGGGATATCATTAAAAAACATATTCCAAACTATTTTTTTCCTTTGAAAATGTTCAAAGCTTTAGAACAGTGTGTTCTGTTGTGTCTATTTTTTTTTTTTTTTTACATTGTTGAGGAAAAGACGAACTCACTGGTAATCATTGGTCGTAATCCCCGGCTTAAACTTGTTTTCAATAGCCCATTTTTAGTGTAGGGTTTATATACCCGGAAATGTGCCCTGTGGGGTTCCTTTAGTTTTCTGTATGTTTCCGTTCAGTCCCTAGTGGTCATCCAGTAGAACCTAGCATAGCACAACGAAGCAAACTGTTTACCATGAACATCTCAGTGGAAAACACTGGCGCTGTTATGGTGTTAGGCAAACCTAGGAATAGAATAGGCACAGAAGCCACCCATGGGTTTGCATGAACTCTAGCTCCCCCTTGTAGGAGTGCCATGGAAATCTCGGTGTTTCAGTTCAGTTTTTCTTCCGATTTTGTACTGTTTCTTTGCCCCACAGTGCAGTAATGTCGGTACGTTTTTCATAAGTTAGCCTCACAAGTGAAGAGACAGTGCAGAAAAGCAGACACTGAAATATTTGGTTTTGATGGGGTGGCGGTTATCTAATGAACAGTAGACAGCGGGTTTATGAGAGCTGGCTTCAGGACGCACTGTCCTGTGTGTCCTGGCTGTAGCCTCAGTGGGAGGGGCCTGGCCTTAATGTAACCGGGCCCTGTGCATTGAGAGGTGGGTGTTCTTGGAGTACATGTGCAAATATTCTCCTGCTCCCTGCTCTGTGGTCGGGAGAGAAATCTTCATTTTTATTGTGTCCAAATTAGAAAGTCATGTTGCATACTTACCATTTTTTTAAAACTTGGAACTGATATGTATCATTTTTTGAAGTGACGCTGTGGTTTCTTAAACTTAGGACTAACTATAAATGTAGCAACGTGCCCAAAATAAACCAAACCAAAACTGAATATTCTCCATCACTGTGACCTTGGACTTATTTGGGAATAAAGCAGACTGTGCCTTAAGATGACAAAGCGATACCCTACAGTGTTGTAACTGTATATTTTACAATGGGTAGCCTTCTCAAATTCATCTGAAGTCCATTTAAGTCGTTGAAATAAAAGTTTTAAGTACAAATCAACCCACACTTAACTTGAGTGTTTACACAGCTGTTGTTCTTGAGGCCTCTCATAATTTCCAGGGCTTTCTGTTATTTGATTTTTTAATTTTAATTTAAAATTGACTTAGTCTGAATATATGTGGCAAAGGAGGTTTGGCTAAAGTTTCCGGGGGATGTTTTAAGGGGTAGTCACAGCACTTTGTTTCTAAACTTGCTGAATATGGAAAATTTAATAATTGAAATGTATTTTTATCTTATTGATAATAATCTTATCAAAGACATGAGTTCCTTCTAAGACTTGTGCTCGGTGTTATGGCAGACTGAGGCTTGCATTTATATTTTCAAGTAAGTGTTATTAACCCAGTAATGATTTTCCAGTGACTATACTCAGATCAATGTAGTTTTTAAAAGCATTACTATTTCACTTTCCTTGTTCTTTACTGCCTAATTATTTGTATGGTATCAAGGGAGAATTAGTTCCTCTATTTTTAATTTAATGTAAAGCCTTACACCTTATGTGCTTATTTAAAGTAATGAGCACAATTTCCATTAAAGTCCAAGTTACTCAATTTGTAGTATAATCATGTTCTTTGCCCAAAGATGCCCACATTTCTGTGTACTCGGTGTGTTGTTTATTTTTATGTGTTACTTTTGGGACTACACTTAGATGTACTCTTTCCTCATAGCTCACCTCCACTACTCCTGTTAATTTTTTTAATTTAAATAAGAGTCTCTTTAAAAATATATAGAAATGACAATGCATCTTTTTTTTAAAGCCTGGTTAGATTGACAAAGAAGTTATTTAGGCAAGAGTATATAATCAGGTGGGTGGCTTTCAATTGATGTCAGTTTTTTGCCTTTTGTTAAACATTGAGAGCACAAACTCCTCGTGGCTGCTGAGGGAGACTCTGCAGAGTAACCCTGTATTTTATGCTGATTTCATTCTCATCCATAAGGTCAGGTGTATAGTAACAACACTTAGTGCAAGGAGCCCGTTGTAAAGTATGTGCTGAAGTGATCACAGTGCAGCCCTTCCCGTCTGAACATGCATGCTCTTCTCCAGTGTGTTGTGCAGTGTGTAGTGCACTAAATACACACGCGTGTAAATTTCTGTGTATTTTTGGTATGGTATAATTAACACTGTTACATTTAACTGGTTGTATTTTGGGGGGAAGTGCTACGTATTGTACTTTGTAGAATGTTGTAAGTGTTCTTACCTGTGTTTCGACATTACGATGTAGTTTTTATTAGGTGACTATTTGCCTTCAGTCTCCGCTCAGGTATTAACGTGTAGCAATTTTTGGTGCTTTGTTTTTAATTTGTCATAATCTGGTGTTCTGAATGTTCAAAAATAAATTTGGTGGATAAGCATGTTTGGTATAAAGATTGTTTACTGGTTTTCGTACTCTGCGATGTTGTCTCAGAAAAGAAAGCCTTAAATGGGGCTTCATTTTGGATAGAATTGGATAGAAGAAGTCAAACAAGATAGGCTATTTTTCCGGGGGGGGGGGAGGGGCATGTTTCTTGTATTTTTTAATCAACATCCCTAACTAGGAGTAAATATTCATTATCTTTCCATACAAATATGGTGTATATTATTACACAGACCAAAAAATGTCAGGTTTTAAGAATGAGAGCCAGAACAACAGGAGATTGCTCAGTTGGTAAAGTGTCTGCCTTGCAAGGGTGAAGACGCATGTGTGCGCACGCGCATGTGCGCACACACACCAGCACCCAAGAGAAGTTAGGGATGGCAGTGCATGCCTGTAACCCCAGTGCCGGGGGACAGGAGATGCACACGGGATCCCTGGGAGCTCATTGGCCAGCCAACCTAGCCGAATCAGGGAGTTCCAAGTTCAGTCAGAGACTCTGTCTCAAAAATAGGGTGCAGACCCACTGGAGCGGCTCAGTGAGCACAGGGAGTAGCCTCCAGGCCTGACAATCTGACTTCAGTCAGCCAGAACCTACACAGTAGAAGGAGAGGACCAACTCAGGCAAGTTATCCACGTACCTACACAGTGACAAGAGCCTGTACACAGGACGTGTGTGTGCGCACGTGTGTGTGTGTGTGTGTGTGTGTGTGTGTGTGTGTGTGTGTGTGTGTAGGGGAGCAGGTCTTACTATGTAAACCTGACTGGCCTGAAACTCTGTAGACCAGGCTGGCCTAGAAGCCGCAGAGATTTGCCTCCCTCTGCATTGTTAATGCTGTCATTAAAGTGCGTACCACCACGCCTGGCAAAATAAACTTTTTTTTAAAATTGCATAATAGCCGGGCATGGTGGCCAAAGCCATTAATCCCAGCACTCAGAGAGGCAGAGGCAGGCAGATCACTGTGGGGGCCATTCTCATCCAAGCCACTCACCCCCTCCTTTTTGAGGTTTTATTGAGGTATAAATACAATCCTATTGGGGGCCTGGGGAATCTGGCTCAGTGATGGAACACTTGCCTAGTATGCTTGAAAGGCCCAGGCTTCAATCACCAGCACTTAAAAAAAAAAAAAAAGTGACCGTGTATGTGATTGACACATGAGTTCACTGTGAAACAATCACACAAGCCAATTCACATAACCACCATCTCTCACACTTAGCACACCTGTATATGGGGGCTGTGGAGGAGTGGGTCGGGGAGGACTTTTACACTCCCATCAGCAGCACGTGAGGGCTCTTTCACCTAAGAGTTCTTTTACGGTATCTTTCCCAGTATGTGTTGTGTGTCTGTCCTCTTCTTGATAACTGCTTTGACCGGGATGAGATAGAGTCACAGGATGGTTTTGATTTACCTTTTGTGCTGGCCAAGGATGTTGTACAGTTTTACGCTTACTGATTGGCCATTTGTATTTCTTCTTTTGAGAACTCTGTTCACTTCATTGGCCCATTTATTGGTAATCGGTTTTGAGGTTTTGGGGTTTGGTTTTCTCAGTTCTTTGTGTATTCTAGATATTGGTTCCCTGTTTAAAGTATAGCTGCCAAAGATTTCCTACCATTCTGTAGGCTGTTTACTGAGAGTTTCTCTATGAGGCAGAAAGTTTCATGTGGTCCCACTTGCCAGTCCCTGGGACTGTGGTCCCGTGCTATTGGATTTCTGTTCAGAAAGCTTTTACCAGTAAGTATCTTGAAATGATTTCTCTGTATGAAATTATTTTTCGCTAGTAGTTTCGGTGTTTCAGGTCTTAAGGTCTTTGATCCATTTTGAAACTTGTGGAAAATGAAAGGTATGGTTCCGGTTATCTTTTTAAAAAATCAGGCTTCTAGATCAGGCACTGTTATTACTTTAAAGCAACGTGATGTCAGTTTCCTCCGCTATCATCTCCCCTGAAGGCAATGTGAGGAGATCCCAGACAGACCCTGAATGTGCAAAGAGAAATTTCCGTTTGCTTTACACATGAAAGGAACTGACTGATGGATCTGGCAGTATGTATAAACGATGCCCCTGCCTCCACCTCCTGAGGAGCCAGTGTTCCCTGTTACAGTCCTTTGGAATGTAAGCAGATGGCTCTGGGATTCTGTTTCAAATGTAAACATGGTTCTGGAAAGGGGCCTTGAAAGAGCTGTGTGACAATGTCTTTATAGGCATTGGTTTCCTCTGCCCAAGAAGCCAAGTCACATGGAAACTCGATCACATTCCTGAGTATTATTATTATTATTATTATTATTATTATTATTATTATTATTATTAATTATTTAATCACTTCATACCTGCTTTCAGCCCCCTCCCTCCTCTCCTCCCAGTCTCACCCTCATGTCCCCTCCCCTTCCTCCCCTCTTTCTTCTCCGAGAAGGGGGGACCCCCCAAGGTGCAGCGATGCTGGCTCTCTGCACCCTAAATTGCTGTTATCGACATCTAAGGACTGGCACCTTCTTGGAGTAGGCCAGTGCTGTCATGGCCTCAGTCATGATCTGCTGGATAAGGGAGGCAGAAATGAAACCAGTGGGCTGCTTTGGGGACGTTCTTGTCACGCTGAAGTTTGAGAAGCCTCTGTGAAAGCCAGTCGGTGAAGTTTCGATCTGGACCCTGGCCTGGTTCTGTGACGTCGAGAGATCACAAGCATGGTTGACATCTCTGTCAGTGCAGCCAGCAAATGGCCTAACTTATGTCCTAGAATCCCCAAGGCCTTCCATACAAGAAAGGGAGTGAGCCTTCTTCATTCGTTGCCGCACCTTACAGCTTTATGGTAACTTTTAAAAAGAGGTTACCTCAGTGGGGTGTGGTGGCACACACCGGAAATCCCAGACACCGCGAGGAACATTAAGGTCCCTGGGCTACCCACTGGGACTCTATTGGGGGAAAAAAGGTGAAGGATGGGGAGCAGATGGAAAGAGGAGGAAGAGGGAAAAAGGAGAAAAGTAAATTACTTCTCATGAGACTGTAATGCAGTTAGTTCTTTCAGTACCAAATGCCACTAGCTCCTTCCTCAGTGCTCCAGTTTTGAGGGAAAGGAAATAAACCACGAGAAAACTAAACACTTGAGCCCTTTTGACAAAACCTAGATGACTGTGGCATCTATAGAGACCTCCTTTTCTTGTCCTTTTCCCTTGAATGGTCATTTGAGTTCCCTTCGTACCAGAATTCATGCCAGAGTCATTCGGTGCCTCGTTTTATTTTTGTAAAGAAGAAAGGAGCAGGATGAGTCTTACAAGAAAGAAATAGGCGTAGAGGAGTTAAGCAATTTGCTCGTAGCAGAGTCCAAGCCAGATTAGCTGTGATTATCCGAGGAGAAGGTCCTCGGCTGCAGAGGTGCAGCGTGTACTATTAGTTGGTTTCACCTTCTCCTCCGCTGAAATCCTTTCTGACCATACTCATTATCCCGCTCGCCTCGGTGGGCGGGGTGGGCAGTGTTTCCAATGTTCTACCAGATTTCCTTTTGCTCTTTCTGTCACTTTTCAGAATTAATGTCCCGCTCTGTGGCTCTGACATTATGTTCCTGGGAAATGGGGAATGATTCACCAGGCCAGACAGGCTGGCCCACTCAATGAACCACTGAGTCAGCATAGCGCATTGCGCCCACATCTGTCCTGTCTGTGGACCACAGCTGGGGCCATCCAGTCGCAGTCCCGCTGTGCCACCTTAGCTCATCCTGCACATGCATCCGACACAGTAGATGCTCTAAACAGGAGCTGTGTTTCCTTCCATCCCTCCACTCTCTGCTCGCCTGCTCCATGGCGACTCCAGAAACAGTGCTGCAGGACAGCCCAGTTTTAAATCTGGACGAGTTTCATTCTAGAGCCTTCTATGACTAGCTGACACAGCTTCCGTAAATAGATCGCCCCCTGGCAAAGAGCCCCACTTGTTCATATGAGTTACTTTGTATGCTTTGCATTCCCTCTCTTGTGTGTGTGTGTGTGTGTGTGTGTGTGTGTGTGTGTGTGAGTGTGTGCGAGCTTGTGTGTGTGTGCATGCTTGTGTGTGTGTCTGTGTGTGTGTGTGATGTGGGAGACAGATGTGTCAGGGTACGCATGTAGAGGTGAGAAAACAACTTTGTGGAGTTAGTTCTCTTAATCCACCCACCCTCACAGGGGATCCGGGATCTAACGCAGGTCACTATAATTGTGCAAGTGCCTTTAGCACTGAGCCATCTCTCTGTTCCTTAACTAATTAACCGTCAAGTACTTTTAGTAAAATCTCATAATAATGACTCAAGATACTCCAAATTTCAGACTCTAAAAAGTCAATGATGTCTTTAAGAAAACTGGGCTGTGCTGTAAATTGTTGGAGCTGAGCTGTAAGTACAGGAGGTCTTGCATTTTATTTTCTTTCCTTTTGTGTATATTTGAGTTTCACATAATAGAGAAATATGTACTTTCATTAACCTTAGCTAATTCCAAAGGATTACTACTTGTAATTATGCATTTGTATGAAATTATAGATTATTATCCTCAGTGCAAACCCTAAAATATTAATACAAAGAAGCCTAGCTAAACTGCTAATAGGCACTTTTAAAATAGAAATTTTAAAATATTAAATTGGCCCTGAAGCACAGATCACAAGAAAGTTGATAAGTTGGTTTTCATTAAAAATTAAAGCTTCCTGGGAAGATGGTGTTTGGGAGCTGGTAAATGGCTCAGGTGATAAAGTTCTTCTGCACATGTGCAAGCAT